>NW_028277748.1:0-322008 GCF_059751315.1 Micrasema longulum
TTGGTGACTAATTCAGGAGTCAATACACTTATAAAGAGTACAGATATCTAAAATATAAAATAAAAAAAAAAAAACTCAACTGTTTGTTTCCACCTCTTTTCGATGTTGCTTATTTTTGCTATGATTTTTTAGAGTATAATATTCTACACGATCCAGTCTCCCAAGTTGGAGGAATGGCTCTCATCAGCAAGTATTCTAGAAGCTCTAAAACCTACCCTCGATCGGAACTTCATTGACCTGGATCCCATATTCAATCTCAACTTGGACGAAGATTATGATTTTAGAGCTTCGGGCATCACTAGGTAATAAATTACATGACATCCTGAATATCTATGCGAATGACGTAAACTTAAACGATTAGAAACCAAATCATCGCGCTAAGGTTTTTATGCCTTTTCTCTCGTGATAACACTTTAAAAATAGCAGTCTCCAATATAATGTTCCTTGTGCCTATCAAAGAATGATAATTTAGTGTTTCCTTTGTGTCTGGGCAGGTTAAGAATACAGTTCTGTGTGTGAAATAGAACCAGAAGCTTGGAGGAGTACTTTCAACTTGTTGGCTGCTCTCCTGAATAAGGAAATCGAGTGGAGATAAGTCCGCCTCGTAATGCAGCGGTTGGCGTGTTCGCTTACCATGCTTGAGGTCTCGGGTTCGATTCCTGGGAAGGTTGACATGAAATATTGATTAATACAGTGGTTCTACTCTGCAATATTTCATGTTCCCGGAGTGACACCTGAAGCATAAGGCAATCACCTTACCTTCACGTAAAAGATGATCATGGTGTACCAATGCAGTGCCCTATGCACTATCGGGTGCAGATAAGGGGTATGATATGATAGTGTTGCATAAAAATCCGTTACAATTCCGAATTTTATTGTTTTCTACTCCGTTTGACAGACTAAGTTATTTGAACAACCGAACAAATTATTTTCCTTTTTTCAGAGCATCCTTCTGTTCCGTGTACCACGAGTGGGTGTCCTACTGTGGCATGCGACGAGAGGACCTGTACAAGCAGAAGGGAGAGAAGATGGTGGCACGGGATTCCGCTCTGGTCTCTCTGTGCTTCGGGCTGAGTATGGTCGGGCGCCGGAGCCTCGGGGCTGCCAGCCATAATACGGTTTCCAGGTACAAAAAAATCTTTTATTGGTTGATTATTTATAATCTTTGTTTACAACGCAACAAATTAGCACAACTTGGGGCTTATTACTTATCGTCTTTTGTTAACTTCAAACCGACCTGTTTAATTTGGTGGGTACCCACGGAGGACTCTGCGGTGGGAAGTGTATAAGATGTAAATTTTTTACACTAACTATTTTTTATTGTAAAGAGTTACTTTTTTGTTAATTGACATTTGTTTTTTGTTTTTACAGCGTGGAATTTTTCCTCTATGGCCTGCACGCACTCTTCAAGGGAGACTTCAGGATAACGTGTGTAAGAGACGAGTGGATATTCTCAGATATGTCACTCCTCCATTCAGTTCTTGCTCCTGGTGTTCGAATGGCTCTCAAATTACATCAGGTAAGTCGTATATTTTTATCTTTTCAAATACATTGTACTCTAATAATTATTCAAAAGCTTACAGCTTTAAATCATTCTATCTACTGGAAAATAACACCATTTTAACAGAAATAAATTTTATGTGAAAATAATATCATCAAGCTATATTCTGAAAATGTTGAAATAGTTTTCACTGAAAAATCTATTGTTTTTTTTAGCAGTAACTTGCAAAGCTTCTACTTTAGAGGCTTGTCAGTAGATGGGAATAAGAGGATATGGAAGGAAGTTATGAAAAATACACAAAAACCCCCAGACCATTTAAGACAAAATCTTTCAGGGATTATTTTGCAACTGGCGGGAATCGAACCCGAAATGTCAGTTTCGGTGTTGGCCGTCTAACCAACTGCGCCACGACGCCGACTAGTGGTTATATAATTATATTATTTTTTGTTGTCCTTTTGATAAAATCACACCAGATAAGAGTCTAATATCATTTAAGGGTTGCTATGGCATGTGTCGTTAGGTCTTCTTGACGAAATTTTAGATAGCCTTGCATTTAATGGTAAGAAAAAATAACCAAATGAGAACGTAATTTAAATTATATTATTTTAAACAAAAAATAGTATGCACCCATAGAATTAAGAATAGTCCAGAAAGAGCGTAGAATCATATTAGAATAAATCGGACTGTGTCCAAAAAACTCCCCACTTTCGCCGCGCGCATGCGTGAAGTCGCCGCATAATGTTGCCGGATCGCGAAAAATATAATTATAACACAAATATAAGATAATTATATTTAAAAAAAAAAGCAATTTGTTAGTTTCTTTAAAATGTTATTGTACACGCGGAAACATTGATTGACACAACAGAGTAGATAAGTTTCATTTAATAAGAGTAATTGAATTAATGAACTTTGAACTTAAAAAATTAAACCAATTTAATTTTACCTTAAGCGGATGTTTTTATGTCATGTTAAATAATATTTGATGCCATTACGTTTTAAAGTTAATGTCAATCAAATGTCCACCACGGCGTTGTTTAATCCGAGAGGTCCAATTTTCGATACTTCTCATTAGATAAGCAAAGTAGCGTAAAACATTTGACTACCCTGACAACACTAACAAAATGTCCATTTTGTTTTCATTGACAATCTGACAGATGGAAAAATAATTAAATTTTTAAGTAATGCATTTGCTACTTACACATGCATTTATTACTTACACATGAAATGTGATCTTATCCTGTTTCTTTTTTATCCCTGCAGTATTTCTACACTTTCAAACGACACAACACGGCATAGTTGAATTCAAATCGGGAGTTGCGTACTGAGCGACGTCTACTACTAAAACGGTGCATGCGGTTTCTGAACTATTCTCAATTCTTTGTATGCACCATTAGATGCGGATAATGTATGATAATGATAATGGAGTATTTGACTAATGTGTCATGTCAATGTTCAGGATCACTTCATGTCTCCCGAGGAGTATTGCAGCTGTCCAGTTCTCTACTCGGCCATAGTCTGCCATACTTCTCGCCTGGTCATCTGCCACGAAGCTTCCCCCACCTGGAGAAACAACGTTCTTAGGGGAGCGCCTCATCTGTTAGCTCTGAGGTATGCAATTTTTTAACATGAAAGCCCATAAAAACTTTGATTAATTCAAATTTGACACATCAATTTGATACTCGAAAACCCTGGAAATGCTTAACTTTCATATTCTCTTCTCTTTTTTTTTTGCATTTGGAAAAACTTTAAAATTATCTTTTTTTGGTGCAAATTGCTCTCAACCAACTATTTTGGACCATTTCTAACTAGTTGTAAATACAAAACTGATAATGGGAATGAAGTTGTTGCAGGATAGAGTTTATACCTCGATCCTCTGCCGAACACTCTTCTAGTGGAACGGAAGGCCTGTTGACTACTGTCAACAGGCCGGCTTCTCCTGAAGAGCTTTGAGTGGTTTCCTCTCCACATGAGCAAATGCTGAGAAGTTCCTGATTGGCCCACTTTAGTATATCCTTCTTGATCCCAACAGTTTAGATAAATTTAATGAAATATAATTACAGAAAAATCCTCTTTTGAAATAAAAACCTTGTATTTTAACTCCCATATAAAATAATAAAATAAAAATAAAAAAATACCTCGATCCTCTGATCTGTAAGACCATAACACTATCACGAAACCACAACTCAGTTGCTTTTACTTATGAATTTAATAATTTTAATATGTTTTTTTTTATGCAAATTTATTTTTAATAGATATTAGAGTTCTCGAGAAATAAATTTTTAAAGATAAGAAGGATTACAAGACACAATTAAACAGATATGATTAAATTATTGTTTATTTTAGGCATGTGATGGATGAAGGGACTGACGAGTACAAGATAATTATGCTGAACAAACGTCACCTCGGATTCCGGGTCATCAAGCTGAACCGGGAATGTGTCCGTGGGCTATGGGCCGGACAGCAGCAAGAGCTGGTCTACCTCCGAAATCGCAACCCCGAGAGAGGCAGCATACAGAACGCCAAGCAGGTATTATTTATACGTGCATTTTTATGAACCCAATTAATTAGCCACTGAACTCATATTTTGCAAAATGGGTTATTATTTACAGATCATTGCATCTATGTAACCACATTCCAGTAATTTGTACAAATAACAGAAATATTCCAGATATACTACTTGAACCATTAAAGATGGGACAGAAATGAATATACTAACCATCTTGTACTATTTGTGCCACTGAAAATATGACGCAAATGCGCATACTTATTTTATTGAAACCAAATTTAATAGGCACAAAGTGGTTTATTTATGTTTTATGTCATAGTCACAAGGGATTACTTTCTCATATAAATCGCAAAATGAACAAAAATGCACGGTAAAACAGCCGGTACTAAAATTCGGTTACTTTCTTCCAGGCACTACGCAACATAATAAACTCATCGTGTGACCAGCCTATCGGGTACCCTATTTATGTGTCTCCCCTGACCACCTCCTATGTGGAGAGTAATCCCCAAGTGTCTGGTCTCATTGGTGGCTCCCTCACCCTATCTACCATCAAGCGTCATGCCATGGGGCTTTGGAGAAAGTAAGTGCACCATTTTAAACTTAACATTGTGTTTGTTTTTACTTTCTGAATGGCTAAAAATTATTGCTTTTTTATATTATGCTGGTTTTTAGTTTGAACCGCAAAATCTGATGTTCGAAATTATTAGATTCATTTTCGATAAGCCTTTTTGTATTATTTGATACATTGACTATGTAAAATATTTATACGGTTCCAATATGACGAGTTACAAAAAATAAACTTCATCTGCTAATTCCTAGGTATGCAACTGAAAATATAAACTTTTACTAATATGTGGGACTCATCCGGAAACCAATGCCCACTGTCATCTGACTTACTCTTGTCTTAAGGTTAGTGCATAAGGTGAATCGTGCTTTTCCTATATTGTCTGTGTTTTGTGATGTCAAATTGCTGACAGTAACAGAAGATGACCTCAATTCTTCACTCGAATGGGAAGAGCACTATGAACAGCTACTGAAAAAGCAATTGCACCCTTAGGTACCATGAGTAGTTAAGTAGATCAGTTCAGTTCAGGCAGTAATTCAGGAGTTAAAAGTTCGCAGTTCTCGCCGTCACTCTCACGCTCCATGACCGATGTCTGTATATTATTCAACATGTAATAAATACGCATCGAAGCATAACGTCATCTTCTTCTGTCACCTCCGACCGGTAGGAGCTCCCTGCATCAATAACCAAAAATCCTACGAATATTTGCCTATTTAGTCTTAGTATTATTATAATGTAGATGACATTGAATGATCATTGTTTGTATGAATTGCAGGATGAGGAGACGATGCGGGGAAGGTTGCTCGAGTGGCAGTGGGAGTAACGGTATCGAGTGCAGCATCAGCATCAACACCCACCCCGCACACACTCCCCACCATACCCTGGACATGTCGAGGACTTCCCTCGGTAACAGCCTCATATGTAAGCCAACATTCATTCTCCTTTACTTCACATTCTGTAACTAACTCTGTTATCACCTGAGTAATAATTCGCGACCCGCTTATAAAGCAATCCATACGGACAAAAACCATTCTAGGATTATTAATCGCAAAGTTAGCTACAGTTTACACCAAAACAACAGGCCGTAGGTGCTCAGGTCGAAAATTGCAAGTATAGCGACGAAACCGTCCGTTCCACGTTTGTTGTTAAACCAAAAACCAAACCAAAAATTTCTAGGGCTTTTATTTTATGCAATAGAACAAAAAGGTGCCTATAAGCGGGTTATAAATTACTTCTCTGAGGTTATCGCAATAGAAACAACATATTTTTTGGCCCCCGACTTTCCCATCTGGGACACTGTTTCCAGGTACTGGACATTAGACAAATTTTTATACAAGAGTCATGGTCACATTTCTGGCTACAGGAGGAGATCTCAGCGAAATGCTCGTACAAGGTTTTCCTGTAATTTGAATGACTTAATACAAATAAATTTTTCTTTGGCCCCAAGACTGTTCAATGTCCTGGATGAACATATTAAGTTCTCCAAAACAAAAACCATCTTAGGAGAAATATTGAATGTAGGATTTCGTCTAAGGCAAGAGACCATTGCAGGAAACAGCTGCGAGACATGGAATATTTTTATTTATTATTTATCATAAAATGGTGCTGAGTGTTGTCCAGATGGTTTTATAAACTTGATGTTTATGTTATAATTTTTAAATAATATCTATGCTTCCACTTTCCATTGTGTTGTATCCCAACTCTACACAGGGCTTTTGGCCTCATAGAGTTTTTGAGGTACGTTACTATTTTATGAAATACAGTAAAACCTTGTTTTTGTGTCCCTCAATTTTACATTATCCCGCTTTTTACGCTGAAATGTTTAGGTCCAATTTTTTCCATACATTCTCATTCAAATATCCATCTCCCATAACCCTGTTTTACATAACCTGGTTTTACATTGAAAAAAATTCGAAACTCATTAGATGTGTTAAAAAACACGGACCAGCACGCTGCCGCGTTTGCCCAAAATACAGAATAAAAGCAATGTAAATTTTAAAAGGGGTAAATTATTGTCTCAAACTAAATTGTAAGTAGGTGTCTAATTTTCTTAAAGGCTTTTTTGCATTGTATTTTGATACTTTTGAAATACATCTTATTCTTACATCATATTTTAAATACAATCTCAGTGACGTTCCGGTCCCTTAGAGTTAGCTTTTCACTATGTCCTTATTGATTTCTAAACAAAAACACCATATTGACAATTTGCTATATTGCGACAGGTAGTTTAGGAACGGTTAGGACGGTTTAAACTTTTAAACAGTTATCATAAAAATGTGTAACAGTTTTGCAGCAATGTAAATGACAGTTGAAATTCTGCGGTGCCATAGTAAAAAAAGTGATACCATATAAATAAAAAATCATTTAAGGAAAAAAATATTGTTTGTATTTTATACAAATTGAAATTTTTATTTTCGTTTTTTAATTTAATTACATTAAATTATGTAAACATGTTTTTTTTTGTTCAATAAAAAAAACAATTTATTAAAAAAAATACGAAATATTTTTAATAAAAATAGGTAAAAATATTAATTTCCTTATTTTAGTGTTTTTCCTCAGTCTTACGCTGTTTTTGTTGCTCCCTTAAAAAATGTAAAAAGGTGATTTTACTGTATGTGTAACTTTGTAATAAATAAATTAAAAAATGTTAATTACTCTAAATATTTTACGAGTTTATAATCACTTATTTATCTATGTATATTGTTTAAAAGGGAGTTTGATTTTTTTATTTACCATATTATAAGTATTTTTTTGTAATTTCGAATTGTTTTTTGTGTTTTCAGCGGGAACTCGCGGCAGCCTTGCCAGTGTGGGTAAACCAGGCAGCTCTACTCTGGCATCTCTAGCTGGTTTACTGGGGGGTCGGGAGCAGCCAGAGCTGCCCATCACCAACGCTGCCAGGTTATTCTTTGAAAGGCAGGAGTCAGAAACAGGTCGGTTAGGCTTATTTATTGCAGAAGTAAAAATGTGAGTGCAGTTCATGGCCTGAAATTCCATCATCTATTTAACTTTTTAAATCTTTCGTAGTGTCAGAAACAAATTTAGATAATCAGTAAATAATTTAAATATTTTCATAATGCACTTTAAATCCGATATGTGAAACAATAAATCATTATTCAATCAATCCTCGATAACTAAATTAAATCATTGTGTATCGGATGCAATTTAAATATCAAATGTCTCATATTTTCACAGCCAAATCAGATACAGATTAAATTTTTCTGGGTATTGTGCCAACTCGGGGTGGCATTACAGCATTTATCAGGGTTGATGTGTTGGTTGATGCTTACCGTCCATACATGTTGTGGATGCGACGCATCCCTTGGAAATTGTAAAAAATTGATTTTGTTATTAAAACAATTTTAAATATAAATAAATCGACCAATGAACATTCCTTCAATTTCCACCGAGAACGTTCGGATGCACTCGATTCCCAAATTCAAACATTATTATTAGTATGTATGTATACATACCTTTCTACATATGCGTATTTCCTATGTCAAAAATATGTACTAAATATCTCGGTTTCTCCGTTGGCCTTGATAGTATTCGTTGGATACTGCTCTTAATGTTGAGTCCAGTTTAAATAGTAAAATGTTGGAATTTCACGCAGTTGTATTATGGCTTATCCCTTTCGCTCCTGAGATATTTTTTAAAATTTTCTTTACTCTCCTTTTTTTTGGACCATCTCTCCACTTCGGATACTGGAGCTATCATATAAAAAATATGTTATGTTCTAAGTGGCCAGTAACATGAAAAATCGTGGCCAGGATCTAACAGAATATGGAAGGCAATTTGAATTTTTGTTTGTACCCACACAAACGTGTTGGACAGGAGCGAAAGGGTTATATGTTATCGCCTAAATCTACCAGAATCAAAAAAATAAGAGCGTCTAATTTGCGTAATACAAAGAAGAAACGTCTCTACTTACGTATAGAATAATCTGCGAAGTGGCGTATTATTTGAATTTCTGCAAGTTTTAAGGACATCTGACTCGAGATTTGTTTTGGGTATTGTAGATAATATTTATAGGTTCCCTTCGTCAATTTATACACAATCAACTACTAATATTTTTTGTAATAATGGATAATTTATATAGGCGCAATTTTAAAGCCCGCTTTACAAAACTGATTCTATGCAATATTGCAATGAATCAGTCTTAAAATGTAAATAAAACTTTTCAGTAAAACAATTTATTTTATCGTCACACACTAAAAATTGATTGTATCAGAGAGGAGTTCAGGTAGAGACAATTTGAATTATTTATTGCGCCTAATTAATAATATAAAAATTTCTTATGTTTGCAATGTTAAAAACAAATACATATAGCAAAACTAATGTACAAATACATAACTGATTATAGTTGTTAATTTTATGATTAAGTGTGTGATATACATATATATATATACGTTACATACTTAAATTTAGTCAACATCCCTGATTGTCACCGACGCGCATGTTGCAATGTAATAAAAAATGTCAACAAAGAAGCAGCAGAGCGAATGACACATTGACCCAGAAAAACTCAACCAAAACTTTACCATTACTATTTACCAGCATCAGCGTGAGTAGGTATTCAGTACATTATCAATAGATATTCAATGTACTGTTCGTTTTGTTTAAGTTTTAGTATCTTAAAATGAAGGTATAAACAGTTATAAACTATCCTGTTATTTTAGGATACATAACGATACGCGAATTTGCCGACTCCAAAAGCAGCGGGAGTGGGGAGAGAGAGGGCTCCCTCCCCGACCCCTCCCGCCCACCATCAGCTGTGGGTCGCCCCTCCTGGAGGCAGGGGCCCATACACCAATCCAGGAACTCAGGACAGGTAACATAACCACCCTCCTCTTAACCAGATTAACCTTTCATCTGCGTCCTATTCAAAGGGGGTCGTTAAATAATCAGATTAGCTCGGCGGACTGCATGCTGCCTTTCGTCCTGGACCCGCTTTGTCTCTCTCCAAGTCCATTTCAGGGACAGGGATTATTATGGTGATTAGGGTTTCGTACATGATTAAAATTAAATCACAGGATTTTTTAATGAATTTGTTGGATTGACTTTGTTTTTTGTGTTTTTCTTTTAAACCACATATCGTAGCTGCGCCAGGAAATTTCTGTTAACATTGTAAAAGATGTTTTTTTTATTGATTACAAGGAAAAATACCTAATTTTGTTTAGAAAAAATGTTGCAAAATTGTGCAATCCTAATGAGAAATCAAAAATACTTTTAAAAAAGAAAAATACAGTAAAACCTCATTTTTACGTTCCTCTATTTTACGTTTTCCCGCTTTTTATACCAAAATATTTAGGCCCCATTTTTTTCCATACATTATTATTCAAATATTCCCCCCAATTAAGGTTTTTTACGTTTTTCATAACCCCGGTTTTATGTTGAAATTTTTTCATAACTCATTCGATCCGTCAAAAGACGCGCTGCCGCGTGAATAGAGAATAAAATCGAGGTAAATAAAAAAATCTGTAAATAATTGTTTCAAACTAAATTCAAAGTAGGTGTGGTGCAGTATAATTGACCATTTTTTCATGTGTCTAATTTTTACATTTTACTTAATAGTGACATGCGGTTGCTGCATGTCTAGGGATAATAAAGTCTTTACGCCAATAAATTACGATGCAGAAAGTTTAAAAAATTTGCAATAGAAATATTATTTGATGTTATAAACATAATTCGAAAAGGATATAGTTTAAACAGTTATCATAAAAGTTTGAAACAGTTTTACCGCTATGTAAATGACAGTTGAAATTTTGTTGTGCCATACTAAAAAAAGTGATACCATATAAATAAAATTTCCTTATGATTTACCAAAATATTTTAATTTTGAGGGCCATGCGCAATGAGTCGTAAGTAACCCACTATTAGAAAATGGGAATGTAGTTGTGGTAGAGCGGGATTCGAACCTCGGACCTCTGATCCGTGAATCCGCAACACTAGCCACGGGACCACCTACCCGCTTCAAATAATAATGGGTGTTCGTTGGCTATGGTCAATAGGCATTTCCTTTATTAATAGACAGATCAATCAGAAGATTTATTGTTATTCTTTAATGTGCATTCGGTTGCTTCCAGTGCTTGTCAATACGCGACCGCGCCAGGGACGGAGCGAGACGTTCCAAGAGAGACCGAGAGAGGGACAGAATACGCCCCTCGAGCTTCCGGCTGCTTAGTGCGACAGAGAGAGAAGGAGTACCGCCAGAGAGGGCCGGACACTCTCGTGACAAGGAGGGGAAGGCTCTTCGCAGGGGAGACTCTCGCTCTACGAAGGTGACAAATTGACTAATGTTTAGAAATATTTACAATAGTTTATGTTAATTCTTAATCACTTAACAGTTCACTATTTCTTAACTTAATCTACTTTAAATAATTTCTACTACTTGGTCATTAATATTATTGTATTGAACATGTAAATTAGTAAAGCATAGAAGAAATCTAGGTCTAATTTTGATAATAAATGTTTTTTCTGAGATAGATACACTTTGTATTGAAGGCGTACCGTGATTAAACTGTTTATTTCTTTATAGCTGTCAACTACTGCCAGTTTCCCAACACCGGACAGCTCAACCGAAGACCTCTCGTTTAATCCTGGTGGAGACAATTGTCAAATAATAGCCAATCGGAATGCTAACCTCAAACTCTCGGGACACTTTGACCAACCTAAGGAATCCCACAAAAGAAGAAGTAGCGATTTCGCCGGCTCTAGCGGGCGAGACTTCATGGCCAAACAGCACACTTCCGAGAAAAACATAGACAATTTAGCTTCCAAAGACTTGACTCTCCGAAATGTGGAATCTAGTTCGGAACACAGTGTTTTAAAACGATCCAGCGAAAGTCCTAGAGAATTAGTGAAAACAACCAAAGAGCTGAGACGCGACCGAGAAAGCTATCGCGATCTCGCGGGGAAGTACAGTGAATTATCTATGAAAGAAACTGGACTACGAATCGCCGGTGATCCGAAAGATTCAACTCGTAAACCAATTGTAAAGAGATCTGACTCACTGAAGACCGAGTTGAAGAATCATATTAGTATCGGGTGTAAGGTTGTGATTGTCGACCCAGCGGGTGTGTACGACTGTATAAACTTGGGGAGAAGGATCGATGTGACGTGGCCATCTCCTTACCAGAGGCAAAGAGGGGGGAGGAATCACTGGGGGACCTGGGTTCCCCAGGAAGGAATGGATGGACAGGTATGACAAATTAATCAAATTATTATAATTAGCATTTAAATAAATTACTTCCATTTGCATTTAAACAAATTTAATCTTTCTAGTAAATTCATTTGATGCGGAGTTGGCGCCATCAGTTTCACTATCCATTGGTCAATATTTGTATTTATGTGCTCTTAAGCTAGTAATTTAGCGTGTTTTGATACTAATACAATTTGATACAAATAAGATAATTACAGATAATTTATTTTAAGAGTTTTTCACGTTCTACTTTTAAATGTAAGAAACGCTCAGCGACTTGAACTTGTGATGTAATTTTGAAGTTTTGGTGGTTTTTTTCAGAATTATAAAACTTAAAAAAATCGTAGCAATGATAATACTATACCTAAAAATTAAATTTCTTTTGGCTTAGTTTTAACAAATAATTTTTAAAAAACACTGAACTTCCCCATAAAGTCAATCTGCAATTTCATTTCGTTAATTCATTTATTCATAGAAATACATTTGTATGTATTACAAAAAATATATAATTACGTGTCCCTAACTCTATGAGGCCAAGAGCCCTGTGTTGATTTGGGATACAACATAATGGAAAGTCGAAGCATGCACAATATTGAACAGAAAAAATCAAAAAAATTAAATTATTACATAAACATATATATATTTCAATAAACATCTGGACAGCACGCTTAATAGTATAAAAAATTATGTAATTAAAATTAAAGTAAAACCGCTTTGTTTTTAACCACTTTTAATGTTTTTGTTTCAATATATGATTAATAACCACAAAACTAGTGCTTCAAACTAGAATTTTATAATTAAATCTACATTGAAATTAATACAATATTAATTATTTGTCTTTACTGGTGATCAATAAACATAATCCGTTGCATGTCAATTTCCAGGTGGTACACAGGTGGACTCCCAACCATCGAGACTCGAGCCTGAGATCCCACGTTGACAAAACTATACTTCTCATCCAGATAGGAGACAGGTTTGTGCCCATTGCGGAGAACTGTGTACAAGACTTGGGTGACGAAGTGTGAACTGAACATTTTAGTTAATACATCAAGGTTTGATGTTTATTTGTGATATTATTCTATGTTTTGATTCCCAACGTGTCCGATAAAATCAAGTTACATTTGAGTCTTTCTTTCAATATTATGTTAATATTGGTGTAATCTTTAGTATAATATTTTTATTTTATTGCCTCTGCAAAGTGACTCATATTATTCGATAAATAAAAATTTACATCATTTTTTGGTTGAACAATGCGCAGCCAAAAATTATTTAATAAGTATACAATTTATTTTTATTTTTGCCATAACTTTAGGTTTATCTAGTGATCTGTAAAATGTGCAACTCTTTTTTAATTCAATTTGCCACATAAAATTTTATTAGTTAATTTTTATTTCCCACTGAAAGTCATACAAATTAGTAAGTAACAACCCGCTCATTTTGGGACTGGCGATTAAGTTATTTTAGCAATTTGGATCTTTGATTAAATACTAGACAGTACAATATTTGTTTCCCAATCATAAAGGTATACTGTTATGTTCAAATATGACCCGGAATGTGTAATTTAAAAGAACTGCGCTCAAGATATTAGTTTTTTTTTTTCTTCTTAAGGTTGGTAGGACTTTCATAAACATATGTGTCAATTTTTAATGTAGTTTGTTTGTGGCAGCTGTTTAAACAAGTCGATCTTTGGTGTATTCTGCAAATTTTGCTTAATTTTCTTCAAAAAGATCAATGCTGAAGAGATACTTTCTCTGAACAATACCACCGTTCAGCGCATCATTATCGGCGAAGAGATGTCAAGTCATCAATCTTCAGAGTGGCGCTTACCACCAGTCGCTCAAAAATCAAGGATGATGACTGTTTTCTACGCTTATCATAGTGTTGTGCACTCAAGAGTTCCTTCCAATACGCCAAATGGTCAATAAGGAATACTATTTTAGACGTATTGAAGCATTTGAGGGAGAATATTCATCGAAAAGGCCAGATTCATGGAAAGATAACTCTTACTTTTTGCATCACGATAATGTGCCATCTCACACATCTCTCCTGGTATGCGATTATTTGGCCAAAAACAATGTAAAAGTCGTTTCCCGTGCACCGTATTCACCTGATTTGGCTCCGTGTGACTTTTTCTTGTTCTATAAACTCAAATGACCATTTTCCGGAAAGCATTTTGACTCGATTAAGGAATTTAAATATGAATAACTCCCTAGGGAGGAAATCCAGCCAGTCTGCAAGCATTTGGACATACTCAAACATTGCTGATAAAAGAACATTCGCAAGAGCTAAAAGTCATTCCTAAATCGACCTGTGAGAAGTGCTATGAAGATTGGAAAAAAACATTGGCATGTGTGTATAGTCTCTAATGGCGATTATTTTGAAGGGGATGAAATAAATATCGATGAATAATTGAGCTAAATTTTTTTTTTTTTATAAATTCTGGACCATATTTGAACATAGGGTAATATTTATATTCAAAAGGATGTGATCACGCGAACATTAAAAGGTTAACATTAAGTTATTTTAATTACAAATGGTGCGAATTCGTGAATATGTAGAATGTATAAAACATTGAAATGTTCCTGAAAATAACTGACTACTGATTTGAGTTAGAAATTTCCAATTCTAGAAAAATATACTAAATTGGTTTGAAAAATGTTTAACAGAATCAAATGCAAATTTCACATCAAACATAAACATTTTCTTACATCATTCACACTTTTCATGTCTTGAATGTTGTTCCATCAAAATATTTCAATGTATGATTTTTTTTTTTAAATATTAAAAACCTTTGAATACGAATTACATTGTACCGCATGAAAAAAGCAACTTTAAAATACTTTAGCAAATTACAAAACTCAAATTGTTTCGTAAATATTTATGTTACATGTTTCAAGAGTGAAAATTATAGTAAACTTGTAAAAAGTATTAGTGTTTCATATTTACCTGTAAATTATTGTGTAATACTCTTACTGCATTTAGATAAAAATACGAATGTACATAATATACAAGACGATTGTTGTAATTTATATATAATACATACTTGTATATTATATTATTTTGACTTAGTCATTGATCGAAATGATTTTTTTTTCATAAAAGTTGACTACCGTGTCACACCTACTTCCAATATTGCCTTGGTATAGATGTTTACATTTAAGACGCACTTTAATGTAGGCGTATAGTGTAATGTGGGACTCGAGCACTGAATGCGTTCAAGCCGATTTTACTATTCACAGTTTTTTTTTCTCATTACAATCTTAGCACATTGCAGATTTCCATTATGCATACATAAATGTAATTAAAAGTATGTAACAACAACATATATGTATTTTGTGTAATAATATTTTTATATTGTTGGTACAGTAAATCTATTTTTCTGAAACACAATGTTCATCATAAAACAAAAGTTCTGTTTAATTCACAAAATAGTCTAGTCAAACAGCATTTTTTCAACGGTAAAATTTCAGTTAATCATAAAACTTTCATTTTTTTAAAACTGTTCCAGCTGCAACAATTGCAGTGCATTTTTTTTAAGATTATCAATTACCGATTTCAACTATTATATTTATTGTAGAATGTTGTTTTGCCTCATTTATGTAAATGTAGATTATAACTCTAATTTGACCAGGGGTGGTATTCTAAACGAAATTATAGCGCGGTATAGCGCGTTTTTACGTACTAAATACGCATTATAGCGCGCTGTAAACGCGTTCGGAATACCAGCCCGGGGTATAATCAACATTTTTTTTTTTTTTTTCATTTTAGGAATTTGTTTTGTTTAACAGTTAGGGTTCTGATTGTTGGAAAAAAATGTTTAACTGACAATATAATTTTATTTGCTCCATATCAATAACCCAGCTGTATTGTATTTCATTAAATAAATTCCTTCAATTGGTGATCTTAAACACAAATTTTGATTACCACCATCTTCCTTATAAGGTTAACCACCCATTATTTTTAGCACTTTTGCCGAGAGTTACTAGATTTTGATCAAAATTCACCTGTAACATTACAATATTATGTACTGCAATTGGTTTATCACGTTCCATCACCTTATAAATCTACAAAATTACTGCGGAGTTAGCTCGAACATAACAAATAAAATGTAATCGGTAAACATTACTCATAACGTTATACAGGGAGAAAATAAACTCTTTGAACTAAAGCCTAGTGATAATTGATGAGACAAAATTTAGCGACCATTAGAGTCATTGTTTCGCTGTTTTTAATATCAATAATAGTAAGATGTAAATTAATAATCTAGCAATTCTGTGAATTTTGTAAATATTCATAGTCGTTTACTCTTGTTACTTGTTTTATTTTTACTCTTAAGTCTATTTAAAAAGTTATATAACTATATTTTCAATATTAAAAATGTAAAATATATTTATAAATACCTCTACGGGACTTACTACTGTCACCATTATTTTGAAGTAAAATAGGTGGTGTGTTTGTATGCATGAGTCATGTCCATTTTCCTCGTGCTGTATTCCTTTTCTGATCTTTCCAACTGAACATATTTGTACAATTTCTAAATGAAAATTTGGATTTGGAAAATGACAAAGAAATTCCATGTTTAAATTAAACCGAATAATATAACAACATAAAATGTATTTTTGAAAAATCACAATTGATTATATAGCAGTCTTTCTGCGTCGAGGTAGGTTCAGACTTCACCACAATACTCTTTAGTTTCGTGTTCGATCGCTGCCTAGTGCGATTGCGATGAATGCACAAATTAGTAGACATATTCTTCACTCAAATATTTTTCCGTGCATATATTCATTGGAAGTTCAAAATGGGACTACAAACCAACTTGGAAGTAAAATATTGTTTTTAAAGGCTATTACTGTAAATGATTCATAATAACTCTAGAATTGATCGGGTCAATGGTAAGCAAGATTCTTCTATTTGTTTGATTTATCTCATGTGTTCCAAAATAATTATTTTATACATAGTCATAAACATTATGTATGTAGAACCTTTTAAAAAAAAAAATGTTTATATCTTTACCATAATTAAAAGATGTTATGTAGATGCACAAGACCGTTCCAGGTGGAGGAAGACTGTTCACAGATGAGCCATGCCCGGAGTCAGGCGTAATCACCATCCTCAGAACATGAGACGTAGATAGGTTGTGTGTTATAAACTAAATGTTATTAATTAGCTGGTCATTTGGATTGAAAGTTTCTTATTTATTAGTGTTGTCAGTGTTTCAAACAAAAGGTTTTCCAATGAACTATAAATCCTACACGTTGGTAATCTTGCTTATCTCGCATCACATATTGACCGATCGATTTGTTAAAAAAAATATATATGAACATTAAATAAACAACAATAAAATGAATTGAGTTAATATTGACGCTCTCGAGTTGCCTTAATACACGTTAGACTGATTTTATATTGTAATGGATCATTTGATATTAAGACAGTTTCATTATTATTATAATATGCATAATGATTTAATCCAAAGAATATGTACTTACATATGTATATGCCCTTTGGCTCCATTTTATCCCAACTTCAGTGTCTTCAAATTCTAGTAAAATATTTAGTGAAATCTATATTGAACTGGAAATATTGCATTTATCAAAATACTCTTTTTATTCTTAGAATATTATACACACTTTATTTTGTTGATGTTGTATCTTCCACACAATATTCACAAAGACCGGCTAAATTTGTTGAAAAGATACTCGGAAGGGATAAAATGGTGTCCAAATTCCGCCACGGAATGTTAAATTTACGCTCTTTCTACTATCCTGTGTTATTATATTTTATTGTAAAAGGAGATTGAAAGGAACAACAAATAAATAAAAAATTGTTTTATATTAAACAGTTGATTCTATTCTTTATTGTTACCATCCAGAAATATCGTTACCTCACCATCCCTAACTAACCAATACTAATTTTCAATCATTATTTCTTAGAAGTTATAATTGAATAGTTTACATGGCAGTATATACTAGTCAGAATATAACAAATAATCGATAAATATATACCTTGAACTAACCACAATATATTATTATTGAAGGATAGATATGCAGTTATACCAACCTATACTCTTACTACTACAAGGTGGTTAAATATATGTAGATGTAATGTGAGCAAGATGCTTATTCGACAACTGTATACAGTAACAGGTAGAAAATCATTTTAAAATCAGGGTACCGTCTTAGTTGAAAAAATCAGTTCCTAACAGGGAAATATCACATACTACGAATACCGATAAAAATATATGAAATGGATTTAGAAAAATTAATTGCATTTTCAAAATCAATATGGATGTTGTGGAGAAATGTTTTCATACGTAGCTTTAAAAAAGAAATTATTAAAAAATATGTCCCTACAAAAACGCGACACGTTTGGCCTTGATAATTGAGACGTCGAGGTTTGTGACGATGTTATATTTAAATTTAAACGGTCACAAACAAATTTCAAAATTTACACAAATCATGACGTATTTAGGGGCATGGCTGATGCAATGGACCGTTTTCGTGAAAATTTAAAAATATTTTTTATGCAGTAAATAAGTATTTTTTTACTAGACAGTATTAATTTAAAATTGTAAAAAAAAATTAAAATGTGATATTTCCCTATTATAAAATAACATTGTTCTTGAGAAAAATTTTAGACAGAAATGAAATTTATTGCTCAATACCCTATATTGTTAGAAAGTTACATTGCATTATTAGGTAAACATTTAATGAAATGCACGGTAAAAACAGTAGTATACATATAGCCAATAATTCAATTGTCAAGCGCACATTTCAAAAGTACAACTTTAAAAGCACTTATATTCTAAATAAAGTTATGGTGTTTGTTATTTACTTAATATATGTATTTCTTTTCTTCATAACAAAAATATATAGTGGACTTTGGTCTGAAATAGCGGGTTTTTTCACACTATAACACCAATAAATACATTTATGTACCAGAATTATATTTTTATATCAAAGTTCATAAGATACGCATGTTCAAAATTTATAGAACCAGCGAATGTATTTTGGTCAAGTTTATCCTACAAAAATTAAGCGAGGGAACCACAAAATATTCATATTTTTTAGGAGAAAGACTTCTTAATGAAATATTTTCTTTTACCCTGATCTATCATATAGTCAGAATAGCTTATAGGATGGATAAAATTTCTTTAATTTATAAATAATGAAATTATTTATTTTAACAACCACATCGATAAATCCATTTTTATAAATAATAATTCTAAATAATATGAGAGAGCTTCACAAGTCCCCGTTTTTTCATCTATACGTTAGTATTGATGTTATGAATTCAATGAGAGAGTTCAGTGTTTTTTTTTATTTGTCAATACTATCAAACTAAGCCAAAGATTTCATTTTTTATTTTTATGTATAGTATTATCATCACTATGATTTTTAAAGTTTTGTAATTACTCCCCCGTGACGTCACAAGTTCAAGTCAAGTTTAAGTTTAAGTCAAGTCAAGTTCAAGTTTTCCCGACATTTAAAAGGAGAACCCCATACCTGTCAAAATATTCTAAACATTGAAAACATGGCTATCCTAAAACCAGAAATCTATATTAGAACAATTTTTTTTTCATGCATTTTTGAGAAACTTCGCCTTACAATTAAATGCACTAATTTTTACCACACGTAAGAAAACATTTTTTTATATCCAATTTCCGATAGCACTGAACTTCCTCATTGTTAATTTTCAATAAAACATATTTATGTACATACATACTTAAAATAATTGAATGCATGTGATGTACGTAGGTAGGATAAATATATTTATAACAATGATTTATTTACATTTACTAAATATAAGAGAATCTAAAGAAAATTACTTCTCACCTTGTGTCTTATTAAGTTTTTTTTTCATTTTCATTACTTTTAATACATACAGGCTATTTTTATTCATTTCATAAAAAAATGAAATAGTTAGGTACTTTTATCACGAAAATAATAACTAATAGAGGCAAAAGACTTACAAATTTGTAAAAGTGGATACAATTTTATGAAATGTCAAATAAATTTATTTATTCAATATGACTAAAACAATTAGTACGATTATGAACAATTCACTACGGCGAGTACATCAATAAGCGATCGTCCTGGCTGGTAAAATTAGCGCAGGACATATACATATGCTTTCGCTGTAATGATCGCCTACGTCGGGGGGACCCGGCAAGGCACTAGAAGAAGAAGAAATGAACAATTTGTACGACTAATGTTTTGTTATGGATCCAAATAGTAAACAAAGACCATCTGGCATGGAGAAGGATGGAGGAGTCCTACGTTCAGGAGTGTATGGCTACAGGCTGAAGAGGAAGAAAACAATTAGGTGAAGAATATGTAAATTGAAAAAAGAATATATTTTATTTTACGGGTATGGGTTAGTTTTGCCAGTAATGGGAATAAGGTAATAATTCTGATGGATTTACTGGCTAAAAATATTTCAACAGATTATTTAGAAGTGAATTTGGTGATGTTTATTTATTTTGGTTTTTTTACATGATAATATTGGCAAACTTATTGTCACATGGCTGTCTTTAACCAATTAGGGTAAAAAATCAATATTTTGTGGAATAAATAATAATATGTAATACATTTTAATACACTTTTGAAATGTGGAACCAATTACTTCTCAAATTCTTCAATTACATTGAATTTCAAACACCCGGATTTACTATTTATAAGGTAAGTTTGATAAATCGATAGTTAACAAAATATAAAAATGTATGTACATACTTATCTACAAATAATCAACATTTGCAACTCAACTAATACATCATCATATCATTAATATTGTAGTGCTTTCACACTTATAGATTACGCAGATTAATAATTGGCTTGTGAAATTATATTTAATATCCTGGTTTTTACTTATCATTCTTTTTTTTATCTTGTCACTATTTAAGATAAAAAAAATAAAAAATTCAACACAAATATATATGTTTTAGAGTTGAGATGTCAAATTACAGAAACCATTAATTATTCTTTGGACCTTAAATATTAGAGTAATATCACAAAAGTTCGTAGCTGAAATATAATAAATCATAAAACTGCTCAAGTAATTGTGTACCAATATTTTATTAATGAACTAAAATATGACATAAAAATATTTTTATTTGCGTGAAAACAATAAACATCTCTAATTTCTTTATGTAAATTTGAAAACATGGATGAACTAGCTCAATTTATTTATCGAATTCATAAGACATTTTGAAATTTTCATTTATGATAAATTTACCATTTTAAAGAGAATAAAAACCCATAAGTGTGAGCCTTGAGGTTTATGAATGGTGAAAATAACATATCAAATGTTTTATAAAATTTAGACAAAAAATAAACCCTTTTGAAAAAATAATTCTACTAAAACTTAAAAATATATTGACTAAGGGCAGGGATTTCAATTACATTTTTAAGTTTTAAGAAGTTTACAGTTTGGGTTTGTAATAATTACTCTGTGTGTAGATACTAACTGTTTTTTCACATTAATTATTCTTTGTGATTGTTATATTAAAACAAAAAAACAGTATAGTAGCTGTATCTGATCATATAAAAACATTTATAAATCTAGCACATTTAAAAAATGTATTTAAACAATTTTTGAAGAGTTATATAATTTTAACATTTTATGATGTGCAACTTAGTTAAAACATTACAGTTGGACACTGGTTAGTACTGACAGAAGTTCAACTAATCTATGATTTGAGAATATTTACTTGTAATTATGTACAATTATTTATCCCACGTGAAGAAGAACATTTTATTTATGATGGTTTATGCCGTCTTCTATAAGAGTCTACTGCAAACCTTTGAATAGCAACTTAAAAAGTGTTATGGAATAATACAGTGAATAAATTGTCAAATGAAAGCATAGAGAAGCACAAGCTATTACAAGTTTACTCTGAAGGGAAGTAAAACTTGATAAATATTTCAAATAGTAAATGTAATACAACCAATTAAGGCACCTATAGAATAATACACGAGATTTCATTATTCGCTGCCATTTAAACATGTTTCATACAACCCAACTACGATTTTTAGCAAATTACCTCATCCAGCACGATTGTCAAACAAAAAATATATCAAGTCCCTTAAAATATTGCATCTATATTACATATGACATCAGGGCAAGAACAATAAAAAATGGACCATTAGTTTTTATCTAAAAACACAATATTTATATATTATGTACAGGAATGTGTCCTTATGTCCCGTGCCAAGGTCACACTTTACAATATCTTTTCTTTGTAAAATCTCAATAGAGAAAAGTTCGATTACCCTCCTCCGTTAATTTATATGACCCGTTGTGATCATTGACAAATTATTTACAAGATTGCTATTAAAACCGGATATATAAAAAACAATGTGAACATTTGTTTAACCTATATCATGCCTACATACAGTGCCATTCTAAAATAAACTCTTACAACAGATAACGAATTATATTTGAATCGAAACCCCTAGGTAGTACACAAGAGTGAATTTTCGCATAAGATGCATATTTAAAAAATAAAAACATTCGTAATTAGTATTATTATATCATAGTCTTGCCCTTGTCCGTATCTAATGGTGTGTAGGGCATAACATCGGTACACGAATTGTAGTGTATCTTCATAATTTGTAACATGATTCCACGATAATATATCTTACACATCCAGCAAAACTACAATATTTTAGTGAAAAATCTCTTTTAAATCAATATATCTTATTGACCATGCCGATAATTTAATCCATGGCCTCATGTGTGGTACCAAAATATACTAACTACTGAGGTGAATAGCAGACGAAAACTAATTTATTATTATTCAATAATAAGTGTTTCAAAGAAATAAATAATTTTAGCTTTTCTTCATTCTTCAAAATATATCAATTAAAACTTCTGAATCATTAGAACGCTTGCCCCAAAGATTGAAAGCCAGGCTAGATATTTTAATAGAAATCTAGAATATGTTATGTACCACGTATTTTGATTATAATCACACATGATGGATAAATATATGTAATGACTTAATTTCTTATCAAATTATATTTTTATCAATTTTAATTTCTAAGTTAGCATGCCTCGATAAACTGATAAACTAAATGAGTATTTTGTCAATTTGAATGAAAAAGCCTTTAGTATAAATATGGTTAATTTTATGTTAGAGATATTGTAAAAAATATAACATTCGAATAAATAATGTTTCATAGATTTTTTTATTTATTTATTTTTTTAAGAAATATTTCCATTCTTATGATTTACCTAAATATTTAATTTTGAGGGCCATTTTCAACGAGTTGTAAATAACTCACTATAAGAAAAGGGGAATCAAGTTGGGGAAGAGTTAGATTCGAACCACGGACCTTTGATCCGTGAGACCGAAACACTAGCCACAGGACCACAACCCGACTCATTTTATTACTGACGTTTTCATTCCACAGAGACAGGAGTGATAAGAGTACTGTCTGACATTATAACGGCGGTAGACTCTGGTAATCTGGTGTTGATGGCTCTTTTGGACATGAGTGCTGCATTTGATATTGTAGACCACAATATTTTGCTTGAACTTCTGGAGAAAACTTATGGTATCCGTGATCAGGCACATATGTGGTTTAGTTCATATCTTCATGAGTGAGAATATGCTGTTGTGTTTCAGGGTAATAGCTCATCCAACTTTCAGGTGTCTACTGGAGTACCTCAAGGGTCAGTACTCGGACCACTCCTCCTGTACACTAAAGATACAGAGAACAGTATCAAAGAATGTGGATTGGGGTCTTACTGCTATGCAGATGATACACAGATTTATTTTTGTTGTAAACCAGACGAGAGAAGTGTGTTTGTTAATTTAATTGATGGATGCATTGAGAAACTGGATGGCTGAAAACAGACTAACATTAAACCCATCTAAAACGGAACAACTATGGATAGTTTCAGCCAGACGACAGAATTTGATTCAGGATACGGCACTAACCGATGTAAGGAGTACCGCTTTACCCACCGTTAAACTACTGTGAGTCTTCCTTAATTCTGACCTTTCTCTTGACAAATAAGTTTTTTTTTTTAAGGAATAACCCGCTAAGCCTCTATTTTGAAGCCTGTCCGCTGGTAGGATAGAGGGGATATGGAAGGAGGTAACAAAAAATACACCACAAAACCCAGACCAATTGAGAAAAAAATCTTAGATATTTTTATAGCAACTGGCGGGAATCGAACCCGCGACGCCAGTTTCACAGTAAGCCGTCTAACCAACTGCGCCACGGCGCCTGTAGTGGAGTGCTATGACTAGTAGAACGATAAGTTCGTGCTTTTACCAGCTGAGACAAATTAAATGCATATGCAAAAACTTGCTGGTTGATACCGCCCGTCAATTAATAAATGCGTTTGCAATTTCTAAAGTCGATTATTGTAAAGGTATCTACGCAAGTCTATAAATCAATAAAACGACTCACCTACAGTCTGTATTGAATGCCGCAGCAACACTTATTTTTGGAATCCCAGTCATATCACTCCACTACTTCGGGAATTACACTGGATACATTTTCCACAGAGAACAAACTCTGTCAGCTTATGTATAAGTCACTGCACAACTCTGCTCCGGAGTATCTAAGGGAACTACGCATTCCAGATGAACTAGCTGACAGACGTTTTACGCTTAGATCAACTACATCTACGGCGAGAGAAAAAGTTATTATACCTCTACGCAAACAGCGCACTAAATTCGTTGAATGTGCATTTGTAGTTGCAGACCCTATGGCATGGAATCCTCTACCAGCAGAAGAGCGAAACTGAGAGTGAAGTGATGTTTAAAAAAAATCTTAAAACCCACTTGTTCTCTAAATCATTTAAATGAATACGAAGCATGTGATAACAAAGTAAATTGTTTTACTTAAATTACAAATTCAAAAAGTTTAAATTAAATTTATAGAATCACTTTGTAAAGCGCTCTTGAGGCATTATATTATGAAGATGGCGCTATATAAGTTATCAATAATAATCATTACATTACTAGCAGTCGAGAGACTTCATGGGACACCAATCAGAGTTTAACCCTAAAAGAAAGAAAGAAAACACATTGTAAAATATTGATAATTTGGACTAAAATATGTATATACATGCATTAATTGTAATGCATTCATTTTTACACAAATTTTGTAGGTTAATTAAAGGACGAAAATGAATGTGAACTCTGGATCAAACATCTGAGGTTCGCTCCCATTTTCCAACACCAAATTTACGACTTATTTGATAATATTTCATTTTGTTACAAAAAATAATATGGTAAAATTGTTGATACTACATCTAATAAAAAAAAATATATTTAAACTAAATTTTTAGATAAATTAAAGCTATGTCTCTATTATGAGACCTTTTTATTTTTTTCAGGCGTCGGTCTTCCTGACATCTTATTGATAAGGTTCTCTATCATATCGGTGTCCACTAGTCCTATGAACTTGTCCACCACCAGCCCGTCGCGGATAGCTATTACGGCTGGAACGGCCTTGACCTCGAAGGTGTGCACCAGCTCGGCGTGATCCTCGACATCCACCACAGCCAGGTCGAGGTTGTCCAGAGGTTCGATGAGGAGCTTCAGCTTCGGAGTCAGTACCTTACAAGGGTCGCACCACTCTGCGTGAAAGTTGACAATCACTGGACGATGGCTATTCATCACCTGTAATTTTAAAAATAGTAAAATAATCAACAATTTTGACAAGCGATTCCCTATGCAAAGAATTTATAGGATTTAAAAAAAAATTTCAACCTCTTTTTTTAGTCTTGAATAAAACAAAAAGCCATTTCTAGGGGCCTCACTTAACAAAGTTATATTATGCATATCCAACCAACAGGCAACTCAGCACCAAGTTTCTCTGTTTCCAGTTGTTTCGGACGTCAGAAAAACTCAGCGGCCTTTCCTGGGGCCTTTAAAATAACTAGCCAGAATAGAAACCTCGGTATACTGTAACGGTATACTGTACGAAATACTACCTCCTCAATAAAGACTTTATTAGTTACCTTAGGGGGTGGTTTTTGTTATACCGAAGCCTATAGAATTAGGGATATTATTCGAATTTAATAAAAATATCGCCGCATCATACTCAATTTAACAATGATATTTCCGTTCTGTGCATGTTATTTACCGCGCAGTCTACACCCTAATGCGGTCAGGTGGCAGGAGGAGGTAGTCCTTATACGTGGCGAGAGAGGGACAGATAGAGAGGGCGACAGAACGCTATCTCTCTCGTGACGGGATTAGTCGGCTAACTCCCGCCCGTGATTGGCCATCTGGTATGGGCTATGTATATTTTTTGTGAATAAAAGGCCGCGGCACCAGTCAATAAATAAGTCTCATTCTACTGCTCTTGTTTGAATCATCTCCCGCTCTACCCTCCGCCGATACCGACTACTCTACAAGACCTTCGCCTGCCCTTGGATTCGACTACTGGACTTCTCACCTTATGGATCCCGACCACGGCTATTTCTTTTGAAATTAAAAGTCCTTTTCAGGACTACGAGTCGATTTGGCTTTTCGCTGCCAGTGAAACCAGTGTGTGCTTCGTTCTTCGGTTTCCGCTGCCTTACAACCAGCGGAAGGGACGACCTAGTGAAAATGGTGGACCTTCTAACTCGTCGGTAAACCAGTGGTTTGAAATTGGGCATGGAATTTTTTTTCTGAGAGAAATATTTTGAGATTTCAGTTTCAGCTCTTAAACTTCACTAAAATCAACACATTGAAGAATTGAAGAAATATGGATGTTCAAACATAGGCAAAATTGTGAACGTTACACAGTGTGTAAAGTGGCCACTTAAACCAGCCAACGACAGGTCATAAGCCTTGTAAATACCTAGACTTCCACATTCCCTTCTCTAAAATGTTCTCCATCCCTGTTGTTATTTGTTAATCTTAATGACTCCCTAGGGGGTGAAATCCAGTATTTAGTCTACAAACATTTGGATAAACTCAAAATATTTTTTTTATTTTGTTATTAATAACATTTTATTTTTATTAATATCCCTACAGAGATGAGGTAGAATTTTTTCAAATTCAGGATTATGGATATTCGAGCGTTTACAGGGCTTATGACCATATATACCTACTCCCCCTTGGGAGAAATCCAGATTTGTGTATGTACAAAATACACGTACCAAAAATAATGTTGAATAACATTTTACATACATTTATACGGGACAGGGACATAATTTATAGTGACACAATCAAGAACGACCCATGCCTGTGAACTGTGCCCCGACTCACTAGAAAATCAGTGTTGAGTTGGTGCATATTGTATTAGTTGATAGTTTATTAGGACAAATATTGTTTAATATTGTATGTTTTAAGATGTAAAATAATATGGGATTTTCTTGAATAAAGACTATATACTTGAAAAACATTCAAACCAGTGTTTGATTTAAATGTTAAAATCATGAATGCATATTAATTAATCGTTAATTAGCTAACATCAATATATTTTAGATTTTACTAATTAAATTTTAATGATAAGAGTTTCTTTAATCGCGTTTAAATTTCATATTTATCAAGATGTGTATAATGTTTATAATAACATTGCACTTGATATTAAATTAATACATTGACCATCTTTAAAAGGACAGAATTGTCTAACGACTAAATTAGATAAATGAAATCTGTGATTGAAGTTTTGGCAAGCACATCAAACTAAATCATAGATCATGGCATGATAGCATCCATCATAAACGATCTCACTATCATAAACATTACTTTATTTATACGATGCGCAAAAAGGCCAAGTATATTTAGCATTAAGTTTTTACATTGATTATGCTAATTAAATGGTAAAATCGTGTATATTAAAAAATAAACCAATATAAAAATCATTGTAAAAAAGAAACCAAATTACTTCAGACAAAAAACCCTGTAGGTAGTCAGATATTTCAATGTCAAAGTATATCTAATTTATGTTTAGATTAAAAATAATTAATCAAATAAAAGAAAAAGAAACCAAGCATTATGTGCAAGGAATAATATCTGTACATCAATATTCCTTCCTTTAAGACATAATTTCATCAAAGATGCAAGGATTATTTTTTTGCAAAATTGATTAATATCCTGGCCAAAAATGCAAAGTTTTTTTTAAGGTATGTAAAGTGGCCACTTAAACCAGCCAATGACAGGTCATAAGCCATGTAGACGCCTAGACTTCTATATTACCTTCTCTAAAATGTTCATCTCTGTTGTAATTTGTTAATAATTAAAATTTGACTGAGCATTAATATGTTAATACAAAGAAATTTTATAATTTTTTGTTATGTATTTATATATGTATTTGTTTTTCATATTTATGTTCAATATATGTTAAAGTCAATTTATGCCGTTTATTTAAAAAAATAAAAAATAAATTTAAAAAAACTTCGAGTGACATGTTTCATAATACAGTATACTGCAATTTTTTGGAAGTAAAATGTATTGAATTATGCACATTGCAAAAATAAAATTATGAAACAGAATAAGTATTGAAACATGCATGTTAGAATGGGTGCAAGATATTTTAGTTGCTAGCTGTTAACCTCAATAGCGATCGATAATGACCTTAATGCCAATTGATGTACTGAAAGCAAAAGTGATTTTGTACCACTGATGTAACCCAAATTTGTTTAGCTAAGTAGACACTTTATTTATCTCAATAATCTTTGATCTTTACAAAACAGGAAAATTTATTTCAGATTTCGAATTTTTATATTTATTGAAACAATACTATAATATATAATAATAAGCACATGAAGTTAAATAATTTCCCACTCAGCCAACCTAATAATTAAAGAAATATGAAAATTACATAAAGTTGAAATGATTATTTTTTTATATATATGTAGTATATATTATAATGGATCGGCACTATGAACCTCATTGTACAGTGAAAATCCATGTCATCCAGAAAACCATCTGATTCCACTAAACTTTTTTGTGAGACAACTAAAACATGGTTTAGTAAATAGGGTAGGTACACCCTGGTATGACCTTCAGCAAAGTGAAAAGGTTTTAGGTAATACAGTGTAGAAAGAAGTTGTCTCATTACAGTTTTAGTCTCAGTTATCAATATAAATTGACTATTGTATGTAAGACAAATAAATACTCAAGAGTCAATAATAATTGAGCGAGTCAAATGTGAATTTCTTAGAACTACGTTATCTAAGTGTGTATACAGAAGGTGTGCATACATCAACCAAAGGTCGATACTAATCAGTCTTAGGAAACAAACTGATTTATAAAGTAATTATGTATTATGAAATAACCTTTAACAAACTTTTAAATACCTAGCGTCGATACAAACTATTGTCAGAATTAGTTTTTACACAGATCTTGTTAAACTTTTAACAGCTTTTTCAATCATATATATATCTATCATACAGGATTACAATTATTTAAAAAACAAAACTTCGATCTTGTTTTTTTAAAATTAAATTTCTTTATTGAAATTTTAATTACTGTTAGTATCGCTTTAATGTTTTTTTTAACTACCTTTACTTTAAAATTTTCTCTTAACATTGCCTTTATTCATTGTAAGGATTTTGGAAATACAGTTTTTTTTTCTTCCTTTTAATTACTCTGAGCATGATTTTATATTTTTTAACTACTTCTAATTACTTTTAGAATTGCTTTAAAAATAACATATTGCTTTCCTTACCGTAACATTTTATTATTTTTAAAGTTGTTTTTTAAATTAACTTTAATTTGGGTACTTTCTTTCATTTCTTGTATTGTTGCTTCTCATTTGTTATTTTTTTTACTTCTTAAATTTTATATATTTTTCCTCTTTGAAAATGATTTTTTGCATTTGAGCATGTTTTTATTCTTATTTATTAACAGTTTTAATTACTTTTAGTAAGTTTTTTTATTTTTAATATTATTTCCTACATAGTGACTAGATACTTTTAACATAACTTTTTTTACTTTGATTTTAATTTTATTTTTAAACTGCTTTCAGTTATGGTTTTTTTTCCCTTATTAATTTTGTACTCTAAAAAATAAAATAGTGAATTAATAACCTTAGCATGTAATATTATAATATGGAAACTTCACTGGTCCAGTAGAATTAAGTTTAATTTTGTACATTATAAAACTATGTTATTGTACTGTATGTTTCCTGA
This sequence comes from Micrasema longulum, assembly GCF_059751315.1. Classification (NCBI taxonomy): domain Eukaryota; kingdom Metazoa; phylum Arthropoda; class Insecta; order Trichoptera; family Brachycentridae; genus Micrasema; species Micrasema longulum. The sequence continues at coordinate 29,867 of NW_028277748.1, forward strand.
ATAAAAGAAAATAAATTTAAAATAACTAGAATATAAACATTGATAGATATTTCAATGGTGATAAAGAACCTCTTTGAGAAGATAAGGCCTCCGTGGTGTAGTGGTCAAGACGCTTGACTCACACACGAAAAGTTCCGAGTTCGATTCCCAATGAGAACACAAAAATTAAAATGTGATTTTTCTCAAGCCTGGGTGTTCTGTAATGTAATTCACCACTGTAATTGGGCCTCCTGGCCTATTGTGGTGCAAAAATAAATAAATAAATAATACTGAAGTCAAGGATTTACAGGGTTAAGACCATATCTCACTTAAATCAGCCAATGACAAGTCATTAGACCGTAGATTTTCATATTCTTTTCTTAAAGAGTCTGTTGAAACATCTATTAAACTTGATAAACTCATCATCACAAGGTTAGAGGCATTAAGTCATAAAATAAGAAAAATTCCAATACATTAAAAATGAAGTTATGTGCTATGATGAATAATATCTAGCATTTTTTACAAATTACTATGACTGCAAAGAGGTTTGAAATAGTAAGAAATTTTATAGATTATAACCATCACTGAGACGTTGGTCAAATTCAATATAATAGATGATTTTTAAAAAAATTATTAGGCAATCCATCCTAAAAAGGATTATTTATGCCATTAAGGGGAAAAATATAATATCGCTAGCCCAAGCCAACAGAGAGATATCTCTGAAGAACATATTCTGAGATAATCGGACTTCGAGGTGTGCTATACAGAGGTAACTCGGTAGTCAGATGGTATCTTCTGCCATCTGACTACCGAACTAAAATAACCTCAGATAAGAGATTTCTTGAGATGATAAACAGAATGAATTGTGGAACCTTTGTTTCAATTTGAAATTTAAAATCATTATAATAATTCTTCATTAATAAACAAGTAAACTCAAATGACAAATGATGTAATAACTTATATTTACATATAAGTTATTAATTTAAAAAATACTTGGTACACTTCCACTTATTTATTTTGACCAATTAGCGCTTTCACCCTCTAATGGGCATCTCCAGACTGGTGAATATTATACAGTGTAAGGGTAATTTATATAAAACTAAATATTATCTTAAGTGTAGGTACATTTAAAAATAAGTTGAAAAAAAAATACAATATGAAATATTTCAATGGAACAGAGTGAGACAAATTATTGAAACATGTGTTGGCGGTATACTTTTAAGAGAATATTCTATTATATGAAAAATATTTATTGTTTTATTACAATGTACAGGGTCTAACTAAGGGGGCTAATAAGGGTGAGTTTTTAAATATCGAATAGCGATAGAATTTTGATAAATCAACAGATAGAATTTAAAAACTCACCCTTATTAGCCCCCTTAGTTAGACCCTGTACATTGTAATAAAACAATAAATATTTTTCATATAATAGAATATTCTCTTAAAAGTATACCGCCAACACATGTTTCAATAATTCGTCTCACTCTGTTCTATTGAAATATTTCATACTGTATTTTTTTTTCAACTTATTTTTAAATATACCTAGACTTAAGATAATATTTAGTTTTATATAAATTACCCTTACACTGTATAATATTCACCAGTCTGAAGCTGCCCATTAGAGGGTGAAAGCGCTAATTGGTCAAAATAAATAAGTGGAAGTGTACGAAGTATTTTTAAAATTAATAACTTATATGTAAATATAAGTTATTAATTTAAATTTAAATTATTTTTTTTATTTATTTTTACATATTAATAACTTAAATTTAAATTTAAGTTATTAATATGTAAATATAAGTTATTACATCGTTACAATGGAATTCCATCAAGAATTGTCAATAAATAATTTAAATGAAATCAAATGACAAACTTAGAATAGCATAAATAGAAAAATGGTGAAACTTTATTTAGAAAAACATAAATATTTTAAAATTAAACTATTTATTCTTAAGACAATATTCTATTTACTTTTATTTAAAAAAATATTTTTTAGAAATCAGAATTCCATCTAGATACGTATACTACATAATTATTACACTTTATGACATAAAACGAAAAAAATTAACCCTTCTCTAAAAACAGACAAAATAGTATAAAAATATTTCAAATTATTGTTAAGAATTTTTTTAAGAAATTCTAAATCATAAATTAAAAAATATACATGCATGCAAAAGCAATTTTCTCCACAAATAAACTAAATATTTCTCAAAACTGTGAGCCTATTTTCATATACTAAATGGAACTGTATCTGATTTCAAATTTGACTGTGTTCGGGCAAATTCGTCAGCAGTTCTTAATGACACAGCAGTTAATAAGTTATGAATTAAGGTGTGAGTAATGCTGCCCGCAGGTAAACACAAGTAAACAGAGAGTGTTAAACATTATGTACGCTTACACAGCTATATATTTGGCTATCATCTATGGAGTCTAAACCACCACTAAATGAGGTGATTGAAAGTGGTGTCTATTGTAAATGTACATGAAATCAACTAAAATTTCTCATTAAAAAATGTTTATAATATAGAAATAAAACTATAATAATATGTCAACCTCTAATGTTTCCCGGGTTGCGATTACAATCGGAAGTTATGGACTTCATACCACCATGACAGTATAGTTGGAGATAAACTATATACACTACCGACCCCTATCTGCAAGTTTTGAGGTAAGTTAATCGATATGTACCGAGGGCTCGAGTACCCCAAGTTAAAAGTGGCAAAAATTTTCATCCACCAAGCAATTTTTGCTTTAATTACGATTTATTAACGTTTTACGGCGTGGGGTGCAATCGTCACATGCGCGTGTACGGGTCCTAGATTTCGACACAACTGGGGCACGTAGGCAGAAGAAGGAAGGGTCTCCGCACGGGGTTGCGACGGTCGAGGGAAGACGCGCGATACGATTGGCTTGTCGAAGGTGCAGATCTGCGCGAATTGTCATGAAATTGACTCCTGCGCATTTTGAGATAACGCGCTGTTTCAAGGGCAAATGCGAGTGTGAACCTGCGACCTACAATGTTTTTGAATGATGCGATACGACAAATGAATTTCGTTAGAGGGTGCAAGTAATACCTTGAGGCGGAAAAGTTAGAATTCACAACATAATGTTTGGTAACATTACAGTGACTAAGCATTATAAATTATAATGTAAAAAATGATAACATAAGAAAGCTTCTTAATACAAAATATTGAGAAAAAATTATACTCTCTCAAAAAACTTCAATTTCTTTAGATTTAGTTTTTAAGAAAGTAGATATCTGACTATGTTAAAAAACAGGTGTAAAAATAAATAAATGTTTTGTTGAGAATATTATAGTTGATTTGGAAGATTTAACCCTTTCAGACCTGAATTAATTCTTGTGGATGTAAAAACAAAAATTTTATTTTGAGTGTACTTCAGGAATTATTGAAAAAAAAAGTATTTTTGATTTTTTAAATATTCTTTTTAATCAACAAAATTCATTTGAAAAATGTTATTATCTTCCAATATATGTTTATTTAATCAAATTAATTTAATTTTACTGAAACATATTTAAAACTTGCCTTACATATAATTTATAAGGACGGTAAAAATTCACTCCAAAACAAAACAAACCAGCCAGAAGCCAGCTATCAAAGTTAAAAACGAACTTTTCTGTGTAATGCTGATTATAGATGTATACAAAAAAAATAGAGACATACTAAGGGACTCCAGCAATTAAAAAATAAACTCGTTGCTTTTGAATTTCGGTAGGTACGAGAGAAAAAATAATCTAAATTTGTGTAAATTTGAATGAACGCCCGGGCTGAAAGGGTAACAAATCTATAAAATAGTATAAACAAATCTAAGAAAATAGCCGAGCAATAATTTATTAATACAAAATAAAATACATTTTAATTTGTACTGACTTACCCTGTCAACAAACTCATCATTATTCCGAATAACAATAATCTCATGGTGTTTGGGAGATGTGAATAAATTATTCCTACTATGGCGTAGCAAATCCAGGATTTGGCGCAGTGGAGAGCGAAGGCCCTTCGTTAACGAACTAGACATCTTGAAACTGTAAATGCAATATTAAACACATCATGATTTTCATTGTTTGATTTTTAACTAAACCAGTAAAAGAATATGAAACAATGTGATTTGGTGATAAGTCATAAATTACCATATAATACAAACACCATTAATAATTACAAAACACATTTCTTAGAATACACATAGGTATGCAGATGTTATGAAATATATCATATAATATTTTATTATCATATTATGGTTGTTTAGATTGATTTACTGTCAAATAAAATAAAATATTATAAAAACTACAAGCGAGTCATGTTATATGTAATATATGTTATAATATGTTATATTTAAATAAAATTTATAAGTGGTAAAAGTATTTAAAGCATTTGCGATTAAGAAAGTTCTCATTAAAGTATTAGGTAATTGGCACCGAAGTAATAAAAATTAAATTTTAAGGTAGTAAAATAATATTTATTTAAAAAAAATAAAAATCAAATAAATTCAACGCCAATGATCTTAGAGATTTGGAACTATTTTATTGCAAACTTGTAGATATAAGCCTTTAGGTGGTATGTGTGAATAAAATGAAATTAATTTGAAACAAAAAGAAAAATATTCGAGCGGGAGGGCAGTTTGTGAAAACGGATATTATTTAATTTTTAATTAATTTATCTATTTATTAATTACAAAAGTACACATGAATAAAAATTAAGATACATAAAAAAGTAGTACACCTAATAAATACAAAAACCTCACCAAGTCACTTTTTGTGGCTTGTTGGTGAAGTTTACCTATAAAAATATATAATTCTACTTAAAAATAAATATCTTTACATAAAAAATTACAGTCAAAATAAGGAGGACTAATTAGACTGTATCTGCTCAATCAAAAAATAATAATAATAATAAGAAAAACAAATATATTTATTTAAAATAAAAAACTTTGTAATTTTCATAGTCAGTGTAGTGCCAGTTTTCACTCTTTGTTAAACAGATTAATTAATATCCCCCATAGTAAGGCCAATTATAATTGCGAATTAAATATAATAAAATAAATAGCTAATAACAATGGATATGATTGTGACTTGATAGAAAAAATGTTCAAGAAAAAAAAAATTCATCCGAAAATACTTATATTCTGCAAATAAAAACATAAAAACTGAAAATAAATCCTGGCAGAAAATTCTATTCACTGGTTTAGTAAATTCCCCCCAATGTCCAACCCGCATTCTATACAAACAACAATTTAGGGAAAATACTTGATAACTCCAAATCGAAAATAGAACTTTTAGAAAAAAGTGGCGTGTATGAAATTACGTGCGGAGATTGTAATAGTAAATATATCGGCCAAACTGGGAGAAATTTAAAAGTTAGAGTTAACGAACACCGCTGTGGACTTATGAGCAATAGTTTTTCTGGATTTGCAAACCATATTATAGATGCAAACCATTATTTTCATTCACATAAAATTAAACATTTACATTCTGTCACAAATAAAGGTATTATAATGAATAACGTAGAAAATATTGAAATCCAAAAAAAAACAAATTTAAAGAAAACTTTAATTAATAATATTATATTCCAAAATTCTTCATTCATGCTATCAATATTCCCCATAATTAGGGAAACCTCACCCCCTCCACCTCACATTGCCTTGACCCTTCCACCTGACCCTATCAGTACCTAAGTACTAATCTGTGTATATATTTTAGTTTAGTTTATATTTACACCTGATGATGATTACACTTTTTTTGTCAAGTCAATGGGCAATTAAGACAATAAATGATGTTGGTTCTTAATTTTTATTTTTTTACATTATTTAATTTTTTGTTTCCTTGAATGAGTACTTTACTCTAAGACCTCGTTTTTATTTGTAGATACTTATGTAAGCTTTGTTTATATATTACATATATTTTACTCGTTTAATTTAATTTTTACACATTGAAAAGGGAACAGTAAAGTTCTAAAACCGTTCAGCAAATAAGGTTTAATTTCATCATCATCAGTCCATGTCGGCTTCCTAGTTGGAGTGTATGGTGTCCATAAAGAGCCTGCAAGCATATCTTTTGGCAGCTAGCTCCTGTGCGTCCTCCAAAGTCAAGTTCGCGTCTCGTAATTCTGACATAAACTGCGGACGAATCGTCTACAGTGGACGTCCAAAGTAGGCAAGCGTGGTTAAGGTTCTCAGGAGGCATCCGCAATGTATGGCCCAGCCAACCGTATCTATCGCCTCTACTTGATGACAGTGTCGCTGGAGTTTGCCGTGTCCGTCCTCTTATTACTTCATTCCTTACAACATCAAACCACAGCACACCCAAGATTCTTCTGAGACATCTATTCTCAAAACTCAGTATTTTGCTGTTTTGGGCCCTAGTGAGGTGCCACGATTCGCATCTGTAGAAGAGAACAAGTGTTTTGCAGGCGTTAAATAGACGACATTTGGTTTTCACTGAGTAAATATCCGATCTCCAGTTAGCCTTCATACTGTCGAATGTTGGGCCTGCTATTCCTAGCCGCACTAACAGTTATTTTTGAAAGCTGCTATTTTTTTAGGTTTAATTTCATGTCTTTAATTTAAGGTTTAATTCAGTGATTTCAAAGAAAATAAATATACTAACACTTACTTAAATTGTACAGTAAATAGTATTTACATGTATAAATATATATATTTGGATAATTTATACAGCGCCATTTTTGTGAAAATCACCTTAAGGGCGTGGTACAATAAATAAATATCCCAGCACGTCTTGCAGCTACAGAACACATGGACAGTTGGGATTCTAGTTTCTCGTCTCCAATTATGATATATTACAATTATGATATATAGGAGCTAGATTACAGCACGTCTTGCAGCTACAGAGCACATGGACAGTAAAAAATCTAGCCCCTATTTACATTTTTTTTAATGCAGTTTAGAGTTTAAGTGATATTTCAAAAAACGAAATAAAAACAAATGTATAAAAAAAAGTTAAGATTACAAGTCTTCCAGCTACTGAGCGCATTGACGGTTGGGATTCTAGACCCCATTTACTAAATTTAGATAGTTGATAACATTTACCTATTGAAGCTAGATTACTAATCGTCTTGCAGCTACAATTATATTTGTCTCTTTCGCAGACAAGTTATGTGAAAAAATATTTTAAAAATCCTATTTCACAATTTTGTACTTCACAAATATAAAATTATGTCTTACTTTCCCAGGCATATAAAACACTTGAAAGACATTTCACTTTTAATCATAATGTAATTATTTGGAATTTGCAAATAATGCTTAAATTTAAATGTATCAGTCACTATTGTAAAATACCATACAGTATAAATCTTGGAGTATGAAAGGTCCAAAGATATTCCAAACAAATATGTGAGCAAATCATTTAGCTGTTTTGAAAATCCTACTAATCTGAAGGTGTCAAAGCGCAGTAAAAAAAAGGTCGGTATTTGCAATTGGGTCAAGTAGTAGCTTAAAAATATGGAATATTTTTTTTTTTTTTTTTCCACGTTTAAGTGAAAAAATTAGCAACATTACATAATTTGATTCTAAATTGTATTGCACATTTCATAATTAAAAATCTAACTACTCTACATAATATGTCATACATTTAATAAAATAGTCATAACCCAAAAAAACTAAATTTCCAGGGCCTGTATTACAATGGGAAATTAACATTTATCTTCAACGTTATCTACAAATTAAAATTAAGATTTTTTTTCAAAACATGTTCCAATTACAGGTTACTGACGAAGATATCTTAAAATTTCACACAAATATTTGTACAAAAATATTGATTTCTTTTTTTTTTTTATTGAAAAAAGAAATATTTGCGTTCTTATGACCCAAATATTTAATTTTGAGGGCCATTTACAACGAGTTGTAAATAACTCTCAATTAGAAAATGGAATCAAGTTGGGGTAGAGTGGGATTCGAACCACGGACCTTTGGTACGTGAGTCCGAGACACTAGCCACGGGACCACAACCCGATTTCCACTTTATACTGTCTTGATATGTACTGATGGAGATAGTGCTAGTAATCGAGGCCCACAAGAGCTTAAAAACTAAATAAAACCATGCATATTGAGAATATATTAGAATACATTTCTCAATTATGCTTTTATTTATAAATATTCTTTTTCTATTGATTTAAATGATTCTCTTATTTTGTTTTTTTTAAATACTATATTTTACTATTATTTTGTTGATTTTAATGATACCACTATTTTGTATATTTGATTATGTGTGATTCTTAATTTGTATAATTTATATTTTAAAAATTATTTCTGATTATCTTTTTTGCATTGTATTCTTTGGAATTTGATTATTTATTACATTTACCTTTTTTTTTAGATTGTTATTCTATGTCATAATAATTTGATCTATTTAATTTTACTATGTATTTTTATTGTTATTTATTGTGGCTTGACACGGGCATAGCCTAAAATGCCTTAATAAGTTCATAAATATTTAATTTTGTAATTTTGAATGAATAAATAAATAAATATTTCATTGATTTAAAAAAAATCTTTTAACACTTTTAAGCGATGCCGTTGCGTCATGTATATTTTGATTTGTCCTAAAAAATTCAGTAACATTTTTTAAAGAAAATCCCGATTGTCATAAAAAAACAGTTTGAAAAATTATGACACTGTTCAAGAATGGCAACACTCAAATAAGTGTTGGTGAGAGTGTGTTATACAACTATCAAGTGAGTAAGTTGTGAAGCTAAAATTATGTCAATTTTTACCATACGAGGGTTTTTTATCCTTTTTTTAAGTATACCTGATTAAAAATCAGATTTTTTTGAGTTATAGGATGCGCGATATAATACAGAATAATATAATTAAAATAAAAATATAAATACAACATATTATTTAAGAAAGAAGTGAAAAGTTATATTCATAATTCTTTTTTGTGTAGCACTGATTGAAAAAACACGATATATTTATAAAAAAAATAGTTTATATTTTATGAAAATATACCATTTACTAATTGAAAATAAAATAAACAAATTATCGTAAGACGTCCCATAGACTCCCCATAATGTACACAAGAATTGTTTTTTTTTAAAACGTAAATGTAAATATATGCATTAAATTTATATAAAACTTGTATTTAGTTGTAATATTGCATACTTATAGTTTTTATCTGAATAAACTAAAAAAAATTAAAACAATATGAAAGATGATAATATCCATCTATTTTAAAATATATAAGAATGTAAAAAATATTTAAAATTCCAAATATTATATTATGTTTTTTTTTATACATACATACTTTTGGTGCAAAATTATTACCAGAAACTATTTCACACATACCTGATGTTAAAATTATTGAATCCAATGTCTCAGTTTCTTAGTTTGAACTGGAGTCATGCAGTGGTAAACAAAGAACGCGCCAAAACCACCCAAAATGCTTATTATAAGAAATGCTAATAAACAATATCGGATCACAAACAGCGGGTCGTAAACCTTCTCCGTACTAGGGGAATCGGTTTCCGTCGCCCTCGGAATTAGTATTAGAATGAATGTGATTACAGTAGAGATGATGAAGGCCAATGCACCGATGAGTTGCCCTGTTCTGACAGATATTATGCACAAAACCAATGTAAAGAACCAAATAATAGACAGAATGTACACACCCAGCCCAACCGTATGAATTTCTGAAGGCATTACCTTAAACTTGTTGAAAGTTATTTTATTATTATTCTAAATAATTTTGGCAGAAAGGAATCACTTAACATTACGCGATTCTCTGCCAAATTTTGATTTGAACACCACGAAATTTGAAACACAGCAATAAGACAACTTTTACAATCAATATTAAATTCACTGTAGAAACCTTGACTCGTATTTTGACGCAATTTAATCAAATAAATTACATACACGATTATTCAGTTTCATTCCAAGGAAACAGAGTTGTCAATATACTAACCTAACCTATAAGTTACACATTTTAATTTATCGATAAATTAAAAGCCGTAGGTCCACGCGTATCAGAAATGATACTATGAGAAGATATAACTATCACAAATAAAATCACACGGTACACTGTCAACACGGGACTGAATAAAATATTTTAATTTAAAATCGAATACTCCGAGAGGTTCAATCAGATTGCTTCTTGAAAGATTAATGATAAAAGTACCAACATAACAAATTCAACTTATAAATAATGATGTCAGAAGTTAGTAACACCAATTATAGACATAATATGAAAATTTATAATACACCAATAAAATTATTCGTTTTGTTGTTGGTGTAATATATTATTACAACAATAATAATAACAGTAATGTATTGTTATTATGAACATTGTATTTTTTTAATGTAATAATCTGATGTTTTTAAAATACCGACTGCTTTTGGTGCTCAGTTGAAGACGAAGTGTGCAGAAATCAGTCAGAAATTGTGTTTTATGGAAGTGGCACTAAATTGGATTATCTAAATTGGTAGTATCTCATCAGAAACGAAATAATTATTAGAATGGTATCTTAACTAAGATGAAGGAATTATTAGAGAATATGGAAGTCTAGATATTTAAAGGGATTATCACTTAAAATACTTTAATCCAGTTTAAAGATTTTGATTTTAAGATTTTGGCATAATCAGAATGATTTTGGCATAATGATTTTGGTAGCGCCCGACCACCGATTTTTAATATTTGTTTACAAGTAGACTTTTGAAAACCTTTATTTTTTACGAAAGTATCCCAAATAAACATTACTAATCATATATTCATAAAAAAAAACACAATTAAAGATATTGGATTGTTGTCCATTCAATCAATTAGTTACTGTATTGCCATTGTCTCATTTAAAAATATAAACAAGACTTTTTTGTGATTTGTTCATTATCATTAATAGTTCTAAGATCTTTTGTTTTTTGTAATTCTTTTATAGTTAATAAGTAAAAGTTCCGATACCGTACATTGACGAACTGTTACACAGTGGTGGCGGAGCGTGGGTTAGCACCCGGGTTGATTTTCAAATGAGCATCCCCAAAATAAGACATCAAATACTTACTAAACGTGCTTAAGCGACTTTATTTTACTAAAATATTTAAAAACATGGTCGAGGTTTACTTTTCTTTCTCATTCAATTGACAAAATAAACATGTTGGATAGTCACGCTCGGCTCAAAGTTGATTTTAAATATGCTTTAATTAACTTTAATTTTGAAAACCTTCTTTCACACGAAGCCAAAGAAGCCGAAGAATTTGAGACACAGCGGTAGATTTGGAATGGGCTCAGAATAATCCCATTTTACAAAGAATCTCAGAACCTCCAAGGTAGTTCACTAGACTGCCACTTGTCAAAAAATTCTGGTGGCTTCCACGTGGCGCCGTAGTCGGACAATTTCCAAAACAATGTCTTCATCGGAAAATTCATCATAGAATTTTGATAAATCTGGAACTATACCATGAAGTTCTTCTTCTGTTGACATAAAAAAAGTTTTAGGCTGCACAACAGAAAATATTATTAGGATGTCATCTATATTTACTGCTTTGTATCAACGGTTAAGCTCTTTATTAAATCTATTGACACATTTTAACATTGTTCTCCGCAGCTCTTCTGGCAATGTAAGTCCAAAGTCTCTGGCTACTTCTCCTGGAATACGTTTTCGGAATCTTCTCCTTCCTCTTCTTCAAGTCCTCACATTTTTTAGTTGCGTAGGAAATAGCTTTTTCCACTACTTGGATACGTTGATTTTTAATGTAAATTTTGGGCGCTTTCATTTTTATAACACATTTTTCCAGCAGTAACCCAGATTCTGTATGTACTTTTGTACCTGGTTCACTTCTTCTAGGACTTCACACCAGAAAGAAATATACCATAAAAAATTAAAGTCACATAAAGCCGGTAAGAGTGTGGATGCTGCTTCTCTTGTGTCAACGTTTTCTCTGCCGCTGCTGAGATCACACATCTCTTCGAATGTAGAAATTTTGTCAGTTTGACTAAAAAAACAATACAGTTTATTGTGCAGTTTGCAAACTGTCCCGTATAAAGCGAAAACTGTATGGAATATCGAATGGTCGGCGCAATGTTTGGCTGACCTGAAAGTTATTTTTTTTAATTTAAAAGTTTAAGTAGATATTGGTTTATTTAATAGTTTCAAAAACATTCAAATAAATTAACAAATTACAACAGGGATGAAGAATACCTTAAATAAGGGAATATGAAGGTTTAGGCATTTACAGGGCTTATGACCTGTCATTGGGTGGTTTAAGTGGCCACTTTACACACTGTGTAACATTCACCATTTTGCTTATGTTAGAACATTCAAATTTCTTCAATTCTTCCATTTGTTGATTTTAGTAAGTGACCACTTAAACCGGCCAATGACAGGTCATAAGCCCTGTAAATGCCTAGACTTCCATATTTCCTTATTTAAGTTATTCTCCATCACTGTTGTAAATTGTTAATCTTAATGACTGTCGAGGGGGTGAAATCCGGTCTTTTGTCTACGAACATTTGGACAAACTCAAATATTGTTAAACATTTTTACGTTATTAGCTTTATTAACAATTTCCTGCGAGTAAACATACGACAATAACTTCACGCTTCGAAAATATTCAAATTTGTGTCTTATATGGATAAGTGAATGCCCCCCGCACTCGCCCCGCTCACTCCGCTTGTCGTGAGTGCTCGTGGTCATGCGAGTCCTTTTTCTAAGCTGCACTGTGGACGGTGTCACCCCTTGGTGCTGGGCACCCGGGGCGGACCACCCCCAAGGCCCCCCCTTTATGCCGCCACTGTTGTTACATATATGTTATATATATAACAAAACAAAGAAACAAAAAGCGCTGAAAATAAACTAATTTAAACATTAAATTAATGTTTTATATTTAGTTGTGTATTTTATTTAAGACTTATTTTAACGAATTCATAAGGTTTAAAACTAAAAATGCCTAATTTTGGGCATGTAAACATATTCAAACATGTTTCGGTTACGGACAAAATTAGGACAGAAATCGAAATTCGGTTTCAGTATCGGTTTCGGCTGAAAATTTTGTTTCGATCGGTCACAACCAAATATTATAATTTTTTTTTCTGAGTAGCCGTTTTCCATGCTTGCTCATTAATATTACAATTTGAAAAATAGTTTTCATTATGCAGACAGTTAACACTTTTCAAAAAAAAAAAACTCTTTCAATTACAAGTACGTTGATATGATGCTGAAGTTTTTTGTTAAAATAGTATTCTGTATCTATATAACGCAGATATGTAACATAATAATATTGCTGACATATACCGCAGTCTATATTTGGGAACATCTCCCAATAAAAGACGTCTAGGTAGGTAGGTACTGAAAAAGTTTGGCTTAATAACTTTTTTCGGTTGGCTGTCTTGATTCCAGAACAAAGTGACGAGTTGATGTAGTGGTGTAGCTGTCAATATCGAATTGGTAAGTAAATTTGATAGAAAAAAATACTTTATTCACTTGAAATATACACTTTGTCTTATACATTAATGCTATAAATCATCCAGGAATTTTTTTTTCGTATTTCGTTTTCTATCGGCGGAGATTTTGATAACCATCTTTGACATCGCCATTTTATCCGCCTCTGACGACTTATATGTTAATACTATTTAGTTTTAATATATTGTTTGTTATTGTAATAAGCTCGCTCAAATTAACTGATGGCCATCAATTTTCCTATCGCCAGATTGGTGGAAATGCTGCTCTAATGACATAGCCTTATGGTCACTGTTATTCCTAAAGTTATGGATGAACGCACACCGTGAGTGAAATATACACCTGTTTCTAGTACAAATATTGTATCTGTGTTGTCTGTATTCCCACTGAATTATTCCGTAGAATGCCCCTAGACTCCTCAATTTTTGTTTGTATTTTAGTCTGTAGTGTGGTACGTAGGTAGTAACTTTACTGGCGAAAGCTTTCCTCGTAATTTCATTGTTTTGTTTGCTACATTTATATTGAATTATCCCAGTTAAATTGCTCGGGTACTCCCCAACGAAAATATATTTCTATTTACACGATTTTTTCCTCAAAAATCGATTCGAATCTGCTTAGAATATTGGTATATTGTATGACTTCTCATTACCTAACCTACAATATTTGTTCGGTCCCGTGCATGTGTCATTCTGCCATATTTGGAAAAAAAGTCCTTTGTAAAAGTGTTTTTAACGGAGCAAAATCCTTATTTTAAATTCTCCAATGGTTAGGCCTCAAATAATACACATTTGTAAATGTGTGTCACTTCATAGTGAGTGTGTATATTATTATAATGTCAGAATGACTCATCCAAATCCGTTTGCCATTCGGCTTCACAGATGTTCTCAAACTTTGAGACAAAAGCTGGACATTTCACCTTTTTATTATTCCCTTTTGTTTCTTGCATTCTTACCAACGGGAAACACATTTTTATCTGCTTGTACCATTTTAAGCTCGCATGTGAACCATTTTTGAAATAGCGTTTTGAATGTGTTACATCCTTTATATCGAGCCATAATTGGCAGAACAACGTAAGCGACATTTTATGCGAATTGCTTTTTTTTAAAGGAAAAGTGTGTTTTTTATTGCCCCCTGCACAAGTCTTAAAAACAAAGTAGCTCAATAAAACTCACCTGCCACATTTAAGTATATATTTTTTTATTAATCAAAATAAAACACAACAGCCAGTATAACAAAAAAACAATGTTTCCAAATAAACCAAAATTATAGACCAATTATAGTTTTCTATGTATTACTCCGCATCATTCCATTCTTAAAAAAAATAAAATATGTTGACATACTATTTTTAAGCTAAGTAAAACAACGTAACCGATGACAGTGTAGGCGGTTACGCTAGCTCACACCACTGTCAGAGTTATAGGCAAAACAGCGTTCCCGCCACTATCTTAAAAGCGAAAGGTATTTAAACAATTTGGCTGTCGTTTCAGTATTGGCAGTAACCAACCATTATAAATCACATTTACCGAATTATTAAAAAAATGTATATGGAACCAAGATTTTAAAAAACCTTCTCATGCACAATTCACTATTTTTCGCTTACGGTGTTCTGCCGATTATGGCTCGATATTTTTAATTAAGTGTATACTCTTACTAATCGTATATACGGGTGTTTTGGGCCCAAATGCTGTGAATTTAATAAAAGCAGTACTTATTATAATATGTGGCTTAGTACAAATGCAATTGAAATAAACAAAAAATATACATAACAACAACAAAACCATCACGCCGTTCCACCGTAGGGTTAGGCAAATAGGATAAAACGCCATTGTCTTTGCATACAGACCTCGCTTTCTCTACATTCATCATTGAGGTACATAACTAGAGTAAACATAAACGTTCAAAATATGTTCCCTCAACCTGCGGGCCAATTGGCATATGTTTGATAGAACGGAATTTAGTCCATTGAGAGCATTCGTCGGCTACTTTTCTCCTCGTAATTACTAAAATGCCTATATTATGTACGCTAAGATACTGCACAAATCGATCTAGAAAAGATAGAAAAATCGATAGCATAACCTTTCACCGGTAAGCAATGTTTTTATTTTAATCAATACTTGTTTAAAATAGCTATTTTAATGTCAAAAAACGTTTTATTAATATGTTACCAGTCGTAAGCTGTCTCTGTCCTGCTCAGTTAGTCGAACGTATAGTGAAACGATAAACAAAGGTGACGCGTATGCGGAAGAGAGCGATGCACTGAATAGAACTTACAGTAGACCGATGTAAAAAGTCCGTGCTTTTTACTGTACTACTTGTTTTGCTTGTCAAAGTCAACGTGATATGACGTGACGATACCTGCTCCCCCCGCTGGTCTTCCCTTTCCTTTGGGGATGACTTTTTATCTCGGATTTGTATGGAGTGTTATCTCTATATATTATATCTCAATGATATTCATACATCTTCATGCACGCACGCCAATTATTCCGAATTTCGACGTGTCCATCTTTAAGTATTTGTTGAATTTGGTCGTGCCGTGTCTTCCTCGGTCTTTCTCTTTTTCTGCATCCATCAACATTCGCATCGTTAACCTTTTTAGCCGTTCTTTCGCTGTCCATTCACACTGCATGTCCAAATTAACGCAGCACTCCTTTCTCGATGTTGTCAATAATTCTAGTCTCAGCTTCGCATAATGCACGTATCTCAACATTAGTGCGCGCCCATTATACACCGTTTTACCATACGGCATTCAACCTACGTTCATAATTGTTTTTCTAATTCCACACTTTGCTCCCATGCATAAGGGTTGGCACCAGAACTCCGTTGAAGTGCTAGTTTTGCCTCTAGCGACAAACATTATACATTATCACTAAAATTGAGCTTCCTTGGTAAATATCTAAATAAGTAATCGATTATTTAGGTCTCTACCGTAAAAAGGTTTAAACTTAATATATTTTGCATTGCTTAGCGTGCGTAAATTTTCACGGTCACTGTTATCAATATTTAAAAAATAAACGATTCATTTCTACGTTTTATAAAATATGAAACATAAAAAATAATGTGTTCTCACTGGGGTAACCCGCGCCGATGACCCTTTATTATATAATTTTAATTTTTCACAATTATGGAAAATTACAAAATATCAAAATGTCACCGTTTTAAAACACTTTAGATCGGCGATCGGCAATTAGTGTCGGTGGCGGGCCGTATGAATGTGTCATTTTTTTTAGGGGTCACGTGACCGTCGACGTCACTCGTGTGCGTGCGAATAAAACATAAATGATTAATAACCAATGTGCCTAATGTGCATTTAAATAATTGATACGATGAAATAATAAATTTGAAACGGCATTTTAATACAAAACATGTCGCCGACTACAACACTCGTTACCTCGAACATTCTGATTTATGTAAAAATAAAGTGAAATCCTCGATTGACGGCCGGGCTGCGTATACTACTGTGGTACAGTGATCCGTTCAGGAACTGAAGGGAACCCGGAGAGCCGGGAGCACTTCCCTGGCTGGGTGGGGCCCGCGGGCCGCCAATTGCCGATCGCTGCGATACATTATAGAGTATGTCAAAGTAGATTAGAAAACAAAGGAGGGCGCCACCGTTGTTTAAATGGCAATACTCAAAATTAATTCAACACACGGTGGAATTATTGTATAACGGCGTAACCTACAATTTTGTAAAAAATCCAAAAAACGTAAAGTGTGAAAAATATTTTTTCATTGCATTATATTCGACTGATACAAAATTACAATTTTTCGTATCACATTGAATAATGTATTTATTGATTTGACGTTTATTTTGTAGAACTCCATATTTATACTTTAAATATAAAAATCAATCACCGATTTGAGTCTACCAAACACTTTATATTATTTTTAAAATATTTATAATTCAGTATGGCATGTGCAGTAATCATAATTCTGGGAAAAACCAATAGTCACAAACAATTCTCAAAACAAAGTCACAACAATAGAAACTATTGTCAGAGAAATTTTTGTTTTTATATTGTAAAAATAAAATAAAGCGCTTGGTAGACTCAAATCAGCGTTTGATTTTTTTATTAAAAGTACAAATTGATTAACATATATTTTTTTACACCCGATAAATTTGTAATTTGTTCAATGCTTTTTAAATTTTTTAACTAAATTTATCTATACCTAGGGCGTTAACCGAATATATTTCTTTTCGATACCTATATTTTTTATTGTTTTACCAAAGCGCACCATTGGAATGTAGTTTTCGACATTTTTTATATTTTTTATTAAAAGGAAATATTTGTTCTTATTATTTACCCAAATTATTAAATTTTGGGGGCATTTTCATCGAATTGTAAATAACTCACTATTATAAAATGGGTTGGGGTAGAGTGGGGTTCGAATCTCGGACCTCTGATCCGTGAGTCCGCAACACTAGCCACGGGACCACGACCCGATTCAAAATACACCTGTAAGTATCATATTTCATTAATTTCTTGTTTTGTAATGTAACAGACTTATTTTAAGCGTGATTTTACACAAAATATTATAATAGTATATAACAAATATCTAAATTCATAAATAATAACTCGGTGTAATATACTGCTTACCTAGTTTTATCTTAAATCTTTGATATTCAATTAGTGTCTTGTCCTTTGTTGGATACTATAGCACAGACTGTATTTTTTTTAGCATCCAAGAAAGTTAATTATTACGATTTATGAAACGTATTTTTTTATCTATCTCTATGTAGTAAATAGTGTTATTATGATAGTATTTACCATTTTTGTAAGTATCTCTAACTGATGATAATATGTGCAATAACTAATAACTAACTGATGATAATAAGTGCATTACTTCATCAGTTCTAATAATGACAAATTGATTGATTCGAGTGTCAATACCTCAAAACCCGCGGAACCTGCAGAACTAGGTTTACCTGCGTTAATATCCGCGATGATGATGTAGGTACGGATACGGAGAACAGCGGATAAGGTACAGCCTGTTCTTGAATTTTCCATATTAACCGAACCGGTCAAACGGGATGATATATAATGAAGGTGGCATTTGTCATCTTCCTTCTAGTGTACCTATGTATCTAGATTCGATAGTAAAGTTTTCTATAAGATTATTTTTTAAATGTACTTTTTATTTGAATGATGAATTTTACAAACTCATAGATTATTTAATAAAAATATTTATTTTATCAGGCGAACAAACAGTATGTATAAAATCTATTGTTTTTTTTGTATTAGTGTAGGACACCCATGCTCACACTAGAAAAAATATTTACACTAATTTATATAATAACTCATATTAAAATATAAGTTATAAATTAAAAATACTTGGTATCTACATTTCCACTTATTTATTCGACCAATTAGCGCTAATAGTGTTTAGATCATTTATACAGAACTTAATATTGTATTAAGTTTAGGTACATTTAAAAAACACAAGTCAAAATAGATGTAATAATATTTCGGTGCATCAGAAAGGGACAAGGTTATTTGGATACATTTGTTAGCGGTGTACAGTAAGGGAAAATTAAAAAAAATATTTAACAATGTTTTGAGTATCTCCAAAAGTTTGAAGGCAGGCTGCATTGGCTGGAGAATGGTGAATGTTACACGGTGTGTGAAGTGGCCACTTAAACCAGCCAATGACAAGTCATAAACCCTGTAAATGCCTAGACTTCCATATCGCCTTCAATTTTTGAAATATTTCCATAATGTTTAACGAACTATAATATCTTACGTAGGTATACAATTTCTTAAACTCATATCTTGAACGGCGACTCGTTGGGTTACAGTCATTGAATCTGGATTTCCTTATATGTACTTTGATTGATTGGGCGACTTTACGAAGCCCAAATTCGTTACGTCATGTTGAGATCAGCGCGTCTTTATTTTCGCGACGCATTCTTCTTACCTTCGTAGCTTCTTCAAGCTCGAAGAAAAAATAACAAACAGTATGACATCACACGTGACATCACACTTGCTAAGTGCCATGTATTTATTTGTTTTTTTTTGCACGATTTCCAGAGAATGCCATCTATCACTATTGATTGCGCACCTTTTAAAAAATTTAAATATCGTTTTGGTTCAGTTATAAGTTGTCAGATTAATTTGTATTATAACGCGATTATGTTGTGTATTTTTAGGTACAAAATTTATAAATTAAGAATAAATATGTAATTAAATTTAATTTGTATATGATATGTAGAATACAGTTAAAGTTGGAGGTGTAGGGTAAAGGCAGTTTAAGAAATCAAATGAAACCGTAGACTTCGAAACGACACAGCTTTCAAATTAACAAGCTGCGTTCAGTAAGGACTGCGACACGGTACAAATCCTGAGTACATAACGTTACATTATATATCTACACAAATAACATCGACTCTGGAAAGGAAAAAGTTACCAAGCGATATGTAGCTACTTTCCAGAAGAGCCAATAAAAGTTGTTTTCTTTTTTAATGAACTCTAGTGTGGCTGTGATGTCACACTAGTCTACATACGACAGTAGACTTGATATATCTCGCTTACTTTTTAAATGATGAAGTTGTATTTTTTGTAATTTTCAAATAGACCTTTTCACACCGGATTTGGAAAGTAAAATTTGTCTAACTATGCTGGATTTTGATACAAAAATATTTAACCTTGCTACTCGAAAAATGATGTCCGCAAATACAGCAATACACCTGTACTAGAGAGAGCACGAAGATAGAACACATAGCAAGGAAGACAGCGACGCTGTTCTGTAGTCGCCGTAGCCATTGTTTTGTGAAACAAGTGGGACGCACGCGTCAATTATGAGCGGCGAATTTATAATTTTTTTGCTACAACAAGACTAAATTATATGTTTATTTTTATAAATTATGTAAAAGGAATTATTCACAGTATGTCTCCGTGGTCTTTTTTTTCAAATGTTTGAACTTTAGAATATTCCGTCTTTTTCTTGTGGTAACACGATGTTACATCACCGCGCGCAAATTAATTATTTACCACAGTCTTTCAAGAGTTAATAAAAACATCTCGTTCGTACGTATTATTTTGGCGTGATTCATAGAATACTAGATTCTTTATTAATTAAAAAAAAAAATTGATTGTCTCTTCTGTAAAGTGTCGCTTGGTAACTTTTTCCTTTCCAGTGTCGAAAGACTCTCTAATGCGATCCGAAACGTCGGAAAGAGTACGAGCGAAACACAGCATACTGATGCAGAAAAACTCATGCATCTAATAGCCGGAAAATATAAGAAATTTAATGTTTAGGGTAAATTTTGCGAAGCTCCAATAATTCAATTGAACGTAGTTATGCAGAAAGCAGCCAGTCCACAATTTTGAAAAAATGAGATATTGATGTTATCGGGTGCAGTAAGGTCAATTCTATGTTTTGCTAAATTCAGCCAGACCGCTTTCACACAAAAAATGTATTTAATCACCTTCTGAAAATGGTGTCGATTACAAAAATGGAGTTTTTCTATTTGCAGAAAACACCCACAGCACTAGAAAAATCTTACGGTTCTTTAAAAATCGTTAAAACTGGTCAAGTAAATAATTAGATTCTTGTTTGTGTCATATAAAAAATCCAATCTTTTCATTGTTTATCATTTGTTAAAGTCAAAAACATTCTAACTGTTGTGTAGATTTGTATATTCACTCTTTTTACAATAATGCTATTATCTCAGTTTCACTTTTTTATGACTGGCTGCTTTCTGCATAACTACGTTCAATTATCGTAGGTTTTGATTTAATACCCGATTTTAGCATCTCATTAAACCATAATTAAGTTGACGAAATGTGTTTTTATGTAAGTTAACTCTGAATAACAGTGGTATAAAAAACGTACCATATATTCAATGTATTTTTTAATATACTAAAACCGTGGTAAATATTAATTACAACATTGATAATACAATTTAGAGATTACATTTTCGCTGACATAAGTCACTAGTCTCTGATCCAAAGAGTTGTTAACTTACTTTTCCTTACTTGCATGGTGGTAGTAAAATTTATAATACCTGGAAAAGCGTTTTCCATTTTTTATTATTTTTTTTCACTCAATAATCAAGGAAATAATAATAGTTTATTATTTTTTATTAAAATAAATAGCTGTGCATCAAAGAGTTGAATGGGGTGCTTTTAGGTATTTTTATGTATTTGATTCAAGTCTCGAACCATGGCAATACCTCAACCAACCTGTTTATCTGGATCCACTGGCTGCACATAATTCCCACGTCATTGTCTCACAGGATGCGCCTCTGATGATGCGTGACTCATGCACTCGGGCGAAACCTCAAATCAATACCGAATACTCTGACGCTTTACGACAGGTTCTATTATTGTCCAAATTGATTGCGGTTGTGGGTTAATAGTCAACATGAAATAGGAATAAGGTCAAATAGGCTTTCCAGATACATGTAAAATAAATCTCCGATTATAATGTTCAATCGTCCTTAAACTAGTGGCTTTTTAAAATATACATATATGAGTCTTCTGTCTTTAAAGAAAAAAAAGTTAATTTGATTTCAGATATGCGTACTTTATATACCTAAATCAGGAATGTTATTAGGGATTTAGGAATATTAATTTAATTATAAAGATTTAACTCAGGAACCAACCAGTAACAAATGCATATGCATTAAGTGATGTAATAACTTATATTTACAAATAAGTTATTAATTCAAAAAATACTTGGTACACTTCCACTTATTTATTTTGACCAATTAGCGCTTTCACCCTCTAATGGGCATCTTCAGACTGGTGAATATTATGTAATGATAATTTATTTAAAACTAAATATTATCTTAAGTGTAGGTACATTTAAAAATAAGTTGAAAACGATACAATACGCAATATTTCAATGGAACAGAGTGAGACAAATTATTGAAACATGTGTTGGCTGTGTACTTTAAGAGAATATTCTATTATATGAAAAATATTTATTGTTTTATTACAATGTACAGGGTATATATTGGTAGTCAGATGGCAGAAGGGACCATCTGTATTTTTTCCATGTTTTAGTTTTCAAAAGTTTTAGTAAATATTTCGGTAAATACTCATAGAAAAAAAAATAAGAACAGCATTATTTAGAATGGTAATTTGTTATTTAAAAATAACACTAAAATGTTTTAGTTTGTGGATTGAAGTCTTGAAATTTAGTCTTATTTCAGCTCTCCTGGACATTTTTGAAAATTACAGATAGTCCCTTCTGCCATCTGACTACCGATATGTAAATATAAGTTATAACATCATTACAATGGAATTCCATCAAGAATTGTCAATAAATAATTTAAATGGAAAAAATGCATTAAGCGCTAAAACATGGTTAAAAAAAATGTAGTACTTAAAAGTTTATAAAACTGCTACTTTAAATTTCAAAACAGATAATATAAACCATGCTTTTAGACATTTACAAAATTTATGATAAAAAAGTTCAGGTTTGTCTTATCTTATTTCGATTTTATATGACTCGTGTGAATTTTATTGAAAAATACGTTTATTTATACCTATTACATAGCGTAAAATTAATAATATTTTCATACGTGAGCTATAAATGTTTTCAAGACTGTATTTTACGACAAGTTAACACGTTTTCTTCATATTTCAATATAACATTCCTTATCATCGATTTCTAACAAATCCTTTATTTGGTAAAGGTTTTATCGTGTTACATTGTCAATAAAGTGTTATAGTTTCCTAGAAAAGATTGATGTTTGCTTTTATGTATTTCTTACTTACTGTCTTGTAGGTTTATTTTTTAGTTTCTCTTGTGGTAAAGAGATATTTAAACCCAAAGCCCTAACATTGAATTATTTTGGAATAAAACTAAAACCACCAGTATGAATTTTACTATCGCGAGTACCTAATAGCTACCTATATTTACTAACTATACTATATTTACTAACTGTCAGACAACTTTATGTTGGGGAAGTTCTAACAAATTTCTGGTCTTCTGTTAAAAACAGAACAACAGAATATTAAAACAACATATGCAATGAGCATAAACTTTGGGGTACTTCAAAAAAGAACTGCCCCTTTTCAGAGGCATTTTGCAGTATTAAGCCCCGGGGTTTTTAACATGTAGGACCCTGGCATGAAAGCGTCCGTCAGTTATAATGTTTATAAGAAAATGGTGAGCAAGTGGATAAGGAGTAGATCTTTTCATATCCCGTAAATTATTTTTATGACTAAAAAATATGTTGCTTTTAATTGTCAAATATCTCCTTATTCTTTTTTATTTATTCTTTTTTATTTATTATTTTATTTATTTATACATTTTATTATAAATACAATTTTATGTTCACTTATCTGTATATTATTTTTACTTTTTATGTTTTGATATTTATATTTGTTTAAATTTTCTTATTATTAGCATTTACATTTTTTCTTTTAATCATATATTTTCTAATTTATATTTGCGCTTCAATTTCTATTATTATCGGTATATTTTCTAATTCATATTTATGTTTAATTTTTTTAAATTATTAATGTAATATTTTCTAATTTATATTTATGCTTCAGTTTTTAGTATAATCGATATGTTTCCTAATTTGCATTAATGTTTCATTTTTTAATAAATAATGTTGCAATTCTTATTATTATCTGTATGTTTTCTAATTTATATTTATTTTGAATTGTTTAATATTGTTATTATTTGAATTTTTTTAAGCATCAATTAATGAAATGAAAAAAAAAACATGTAAAAAGAAGGCACTTCCTAAACACAGGAATTTCCTAGCAAGTCGGGATCTGAAACAAAGAACCTCTGTATATTTTATAACTGTGAAATAAATAAATAAATATAAATGTCAAAATATATTCATTACATTCCCACACGTTTAGTTTTTTTTATGTTTGCAATTATACTTTGATAAATTTATCATTTATAAACCTACTTTTTCGAAATGTAATCACTTCAAATAATAAAAATCAAGGTACTTGCAAATTACAAATAAGTATTTCGCGCTTTAAAATAGTGGTTGTATCTCTGCGTAATAATTATCTAGAGAAGCCCTTAAGCTCTATTGCTTAGAACAAAAGCGTTCCAAATTTTTGGTTTGGTTTTAGTTTAGCAACAAACGTGTGATAGACGTTTCAGTTAGTGCTCGCAATTCTCTACCCTAGTACCTACTGTACTGCTATAATCCGTAGCTAACGTCGTGGTCAATAATAGTAGAACGTTTTTTTCTCCGTATGGGGGACTCTATTAGGTTATTACTCTAATGATTGTATAATATTTTTTCCTGTTTTGTATCAAAATATTAACCTTTAATTTTGAAATGTTTTTTATTTTGGATTTGGATTTTCCTTGTCATTTTCGTTTTTCTGTTATCTACGATTTTTAAACAGAAATAACTTTTCTGACCTACATTTTTGTAAAACTCCACATTCCATTTTTCGACAATTTCGTAAATTGTTTATTTATCTGCTAAGCCTTTTCTTCTGTACATTTCCTTCAAACATCTTCAATTGCATTTACGAATCTTTTTAATAAAAAAATAGATCGGGTCCTGTGGTTTCGTGGTTAGTGTCACGGATTTACGGATAATTGGTCCGAGGTTCGAACTTTACTCCACCCCATGATTCTTATTTTCTAATTGTGACTTATTTACAACTAGTTGAAAGTGTGCCCCAACATTGAAATATTTGAGTAAATTATAAGGACGCAAATTATTTTTTTTATTAAACAAAATCTATTGCAGCTTTTGAGACTTATATCAGTAACCCCAAATTAAAAATGTTTTCTACCTAATATACTATATTTTCTCTTTCCGTCTAATCCGAATCAAGCTTGGTAGTATTATTTAAGTTGATATTCGAATCTTTTAACCCTCAAGAGGAAACGCAGTTTGACTTTTCTTCATACTAACGTATTTCTGTATTTTCTTCCTGGATTATGGAATTAGGGTAGTTTTTCTTTCTCACTATAGATGTTTTCCATTGGCGTGTTTTACTTTTTTGATAAATCGTTTCTTATGAGAGCTAGGACCATCCAAACCCCTATAAAAACGTCCAGTTTTATCTGCTGTCTTCGGACGTACGGCATACAAACATTATAAATAATTTTGAAAAACGGAAAAGGTACCGAGACGGAAAATTTCATTCTGATACTAAGAAAAAATAAAACAAAATTGGTTTAATTTTGTGGTGCGGAAAACGGTACTGTGAAAGTCGGTTTGGTTCATTGTAGTTAGGCATGACCAGTCCGACGTGCATTTGTCTTTTTTTGCCCATTGTATGGCACCGCAAATCCTCTTAATTACGTTTTTGACGGTCGTATTTAATATTAAGCCAATTATCGCGTTCATTTTACTATTATTTCGAAGTTCACATATTAAGTTTGTCTTCGCTTGAGAATAATGTAATTTTTCAAATCTCCGCAAAATTATTAAAAACACTTTTCTTTCTATACCCTACTGCGGTGCGGCGTTCAGAAATTCGGTTTTCCCCGTCAAATAGCGTCGCCAGTGAGTCAAGTACTACCTACCGCGGTATAGCCATACTTACCCTATACCCGCCTACTTGTGTATGTAGGTGTAGAGAGAATCTACCCCTATGTACTCAGTTCAAACCACCCTTAAGGCTGTAAAGTCTGCCATTTTTACATATGCTTATCATTACACCTTAATAAGAGCTATTTTATTTTCATTTGCTAAACAACATCTGCCTAATCTTAAATTGTAGGTATGTTAAAATTTATTTCACTTAATAAACACCTAAGGCGTCCGGGCGAAAGAATAATACAGTTCTGTATGTGAAATAGAACCAGAATCCTGTACGAGTCTTTTTGACTCGACGGCTGCTTAGGTAAAAATCCTAAAAAGAAAATCGAGTTTGGACACGTCCGCTTCATAGTGTGGTTGTTGGTGTGTTTACCTACCATGCTTGAGGTCCCGGGTTCGATTCCTGGAAAGTTTGACATGAAATATTAGTTTTTTAAAGTTGTTTTTATTTCATCTTCACTGGACTGACACCCGAAGCGTAAGACTGATAACGATTCACCTTACCTTTTCGTGACATATGATCATATTTCTTTGTGCACGTTGTGGATTGTGTAGCTAGATTTGTGATTTTACTATATTTTTTTGTCCGTCCTTTTATATGTACATAAGAAGGATAAGGGATATAAAGGATGCATGTCAAATATAACGTTTTTAAGTTTTCTCTTGGACATAAAATCAATTTAAACATGTAAATGAACCTGCTTAATGTAAATAGCCTAAACTGTTTTATGTAATCTAAAAAAAGTTTTTATTTCTATTAAACTATCGCTTTATTTCCGGTATTTAACTGACTGAACAATTATTTTCAAAAGTAGAGCCTTTATGTCAAATTTTATTAAACGGACATGTAGATCATGTGTACTGCCGTCAGGTGCCATTATTGTTTTAAAACGCATAAAAATTGACATCCATCCTCTAAATCCTGTCCCTTTAAATATAAGTAATGTAAAGTTTTAAGAAATTCTGTTTATTATGTTTAATTACAAATATTTGTGATTATTATCCACAGGAAATAAAATTTAATTGGGTTTTACTTTTTTATTTGATGTCTTTATTGGTGTTATCGGGAATTATACGAATCTATCAATTATGTATTTATTTATTTATATATACGCCCAATGGGCAAATTAAGGACATATGTATACATAGAAAATTATTATTTAAAAAAGTAGATAGACACAATGGTAAATAGTAGACTTTGTGGGAGTGGAAGCGGGAGAGATGTGTTTATAATTGAATTTGATTCAGTGATCGTTTGAAAAAAGACAACTTGTTATCAAAGAAATCAAGACTAGTATGTTTGTTGGCAGACCTAAGAATTCTGGGCATAGGGGAATGAAAACCATAGTTAGTTCTATGGTTATTGGTATGAAAGAGTATGTTTTGTCTGAGGTTTCTAGTTGGGATATTTAATTTTATTAAGCTCACTAGTTCAGGCGCATCAAAGAGTGAGTTGAGAATTTTAAATAGGACTAGAAGGGCAGATTTATTTTGACGGTCTTGAAGAGAAGATATATTTAAACTAGTTTCTAACTCATTATACTTATATTGGTCTCTGGATAAGCCCAACCTCCAGCATATCTTTCTCAAAAATCGACGTTGAACTGATTCAATATTCTTTATGTGAACGTCATAATATGGAGACCAGATAACAGAGGAATACCGTACCTGTACAATTTAAATTAAGGCCAATGCCGGCGTTGCGACTAGCGACCATGAATTATTCACAGATTTTAAAATTGTAGCTATTAATAATTCTAAAAAGACCGTTAACATCGTAATATTATTTAACTAGGTTTTGAATGTATTAACATATGTTTAAACAATCAAACTTCTTACCAAGCCCTCCCCTATACCATCTCCCCTATAAATGTGCATACATTTTTACTTACGCACCCACACACACGCACCCTCGCCCACATTCACACAAGAATATACACATCCTTTCACATATGCACATGCACAAATGAACGTAAACGTCGCACACACACGCTTATGTCAATTTTATTTTCCTATATTATGTATCATTAAATTTGCTATAGTATTGTTTACATATTTCTACTTATTCTTATCCTTAATAAAATAAAATAACCATCAGATCTATCCATTTTCTCCATTTTTATTCGAAAATTATAATGATAATTTATGTAAAATGGTTCATAACGTGCTACCGAAAATTAAACCAAATTTCCGTT
Source organism: Micrasema longulum (assembly GCF_059751315.1). NCBI lineage: Eukaryota > Metazoa > Arthropoda > Insecta > Trichoptera > Brachycentridae > Micrasema > Micrasema longulum. The sequence goes on from NW_028277748.1 coordinate 57,940, forward strand.
GAAATTTTTTATCTAAATACAACAAAATCAGTATTGTATTTGCACAGAACGGTAGGATTCCCAAATGCCTTGTTGTAGATAATATATATTTATTTGTGCACATGTTATTTATTTTATTCTTACTGTTTTTATAAAGTACTGAATCGGTAACATTTGAATCTGTGAAACACATTGAGTAAAAAATAAAAAATAAAATATTAAATTTATATTTGAAGCACTGTCTTTGTGGTTATTCATGATAATAAAATAAATATAAAAGTACAATGTTTTTAACCACCTTTTTTTTCTATCGACCAGTTTCAAAGGTACACAAGCTTCTAATCGTAAAGATCGTATCCATCTCACTCCACACCTCCTATCTTTACAAAAAGAACAACATGACAAAAAGACTGGACTATACTAGCTCCAAATGTTTCGATTTAATGTTCAGTAAACACTGTTGGAAGTAAAATAGGATAAGATTAATTTAATTTAGTTAATTATACTTTCATAAAGAAGCTTGTGCAGCTTTGAAACCGGTCGAAAGAAAAAAAATGTAATGTTTGGTGCCTTTTTTGAAAATATCAAAATGAGTCTTGCGTCAGCCTCATCCTGCGTTTAAGCGTATTTTCTTGGGGTAGTGCCAGTTCCAGTTGCCAGTTGCCGCGTAGTTATCCTAGGGGATGGACGTTAGCACCCCTCTACAATATACCGACAGTATTATCGAGGCCACACGACGCCTTTGTTACAATAAACCGTCTATTTCTGAATTAAAACACAGGCTTTTAACGCTGACAATTAACTACATCATTAACTCGTGCTTATAAATATAATTTTAATATTTTAAATATTAGTAAATAAGTGAACATTGGACTATAACATAATCTCTCAATCCGAGCTGTCATATGCTACAATTATTTGGATTATATCTGTTGATTCATTATTACATATGTAATGATTAAACAAGTGATCAAATATAATTTTTAATTCAATGAAACTACATTATTTACCGATCTCTCTGAAAAAATACCATTAGAGCCGCAAACTTTTAACGTGTACTTTAACCCAATTAAACAATATATATTAAATTGATTATAATTTTAATAAACCTATTTGCCCATATTTACATCTTTTGATTTGATAAAGCATATTGCATATTGATTATTTTGTATATATTTTATCGTGTTTATATTGTCTTTTCTCATTTCTGGAATCGGTGATAAGATAAAGCATGATTAACGTAGATCATAAACAAAATAAGGCATTAAAGTGGATATAATCAGTCGAGTTAGAATATCCACTGATATTACATGCTAAATCAGTAACCCACGTTTTTTTAATTGTCAATTTGAATCGGGTTGTGGTCCCGTGGCTAGTGTTGCGGACTCACGGATCAGAGGTCCGAGGTTCGAACCCCACTCTGGCCCACCTTGATTTCCATTTTCTAATAGTGAGTTATTTACAACTTGTTGAAAATGGCCACAAAAATTTTAATATTTGGGTAAATTATAAGAACGCTGATATTTTATTTTTTTTAAGTTACCGAAAAACAAATATTACGTAAATTAGTAGTTTAATATTGAGTGAATAATGTGTTGCTAATTTTTCAGTTATTAAGTGAATAATGTGTTGTTTATTTTTTATTTATTATTTACGTCTGATTTAGACGACTGTTCTTGTTAAGTGAATTTTACAAGCCATGAATTCAAGAATATCCAGCTCAATAAGTTTAATTTGATACAAATTGTATAATGTCCAAAACCCTCAACGCCTACAGAATGTAAGTAAAATTATTGAAATATTTTATTGTTTGATATTGGTTTTAATTTTTTTTTTCATTTAATTAATAACCAACCAACCCATTCAAAGAAATTTAATAATACCCAGGCATGGATGAGTTTAAGCTTAACAGCTCATGGCTAAGAGAACTGTGATCGAGCGCAGAGCTTTGCACTTCATCAATGAGAAAATACCAGATCTTGACCTTCCCAGAAGTACTCGCACATGGTGCAGTGCAGCCTAAACAGGGTCATGATGCACAAATAGGGGAAGATACCCTCATCGGTTTGTGACTATGGTGTCGAAAGGCATACCATCAAATATACCGTTGAAGATTGCCCAGCAAGACGCTACCCTGGTGATCCAGCGGACTTCCTGACTACGGTTTCTGAATCGATAGAATGTCTGACTGGCCTAGATCTAGACCTGTTAATTTTATTATGTTTTTCTCATTTTCATGTTTTTTGTTTCTTGCCATACGCTAAATAAATAATGTGGTATGATTTAATCCCATATCATACCGTCTGATTAAATTTGATTTTACTTAATAAAATGTATACAGGGTGACCGGAACTGAGCCCGCCATAGCGAATTCGCACATAGAGAAGGTCATTTGCTAATTATTGGACCTTACTTTCCTTAGCTAAAGTTTTATAGTTTGGGAGATATGTATGTCAATTTTTATACTTAATTGAGATTTTTCCAAAATTTGACCTTTAAGCATTCAGAACTTTTTTTTTTCGTTATTTTAGTATTTTTTTTTATTATTCGTTGGTAGTCATGAACATTTGTGATTAAAATACGCCTGTATTTCCCTCAAACTAGGGAAAAAATAAGATATTACGCTTTAAAAAAAAGGTGATGAACTAGAGAACTAACTTAGAGTAGAATAAATTACCGAAAATAACTGTAAACCAAATGTTTGAGTTTGCTGTTTATTATATTGATGTTCCATATATTTATTTTTAAAATTATTATTATGTTTCTGATCCTAAATAATATTTGTGGTGATATAATCGTACGTCTGTGTTAACTAATTATTCGTCCGAACTCAATGCAGGACTTTTGGTCCCATGGAGTTGGGATCTATGCCTCAAAAAATGTGTGATAAACTGTAACTACAAGTAAAAAATAAATAAGTATTTTTTTAAAGAAGTATTAAAAGTACTGGAAGTATTATAGGTCGGATATATTTTATGAAGTTATTACGGTTACATTATCTTTTTGCTTTCATTTTGTTCATTAAATTAACAAAAGATTATAAATTCGTTGGCTTTCGTAGTAATTTTTTAAAAGTTGGTGATAAAGGGGAAATCTTAGGAAAATGTTTTCATTAATAATTTACCAACTGAAAGCTGAACACCACTTCCTGTTTCATGCAAAGGCCTTTTCGTAGCTTTAATAAATTAGCGTAGCCCTTGAGTAAAATTTTGTGGCCAGCTTAAAAAGTTTGTCTTCCAACTTCCGACCTAATCTCGACCACCGAATAATTTTAGCATACTGAAATATACTCTCACTTCTAATTAAGTCGCGATTTTGAATTAACAGTACAATATATTATTTATTATATATCTATTTCTATTATCTATTTATTATGTTATATCGCATCTAAAAGTTTTCTGGGTGTTGATAATATTGTCCATTTTATCGTTTTTTTTGTTGTTGCTTGCTTCTTGCGGTGCCTTGTCAGGCCGCCCTGACGTTGGCGATCACTACAGCGAAAGTATCTCGGTCTTGCGCTACTCTTATATACCGCAGCCTGGAAAACTGCTTATGGGATGTACTCACCATAGTGAGTCTTGGGAAAATATGACCAGCGTGGTTTCCCGCTGCCTTCTCTGGTGGATTTTTCTGTCGGGACTACCTTCTCTTAGCTGGTTGGTTATGGTTCGGTGGCGCCAGAAACTCGCCCTTCATCCTTTTTTTATCTGCTGTGATCACACCGCTATGACTGTGATCCCAACGCCCAGGGTTCGCGATTTGGACGCTAACGAGTCGGACTAGTCCGTAGTGTTGCCGGTGGAATGCAACTGGACGTTCGCAGCATTTTATAGAATCACACCCTCCAGTAAGATGTGACTCACTGCGATCCTACCGACAGTTCGAACCTATGCATGCTGCAAATATGAAATATTGTTTATACCAAATTAATTTAAGAGTCCTTCTCACTAGGGAAACCTGTTCTTAAGAGGAATGTACAATCTGTACATTGTTAAAAAAAATTTTTTTACAAATTTCACATGTCATTCAAATATATAAATATATATTTTTCTATCCTATTGTTCTTCAGCCAGATTTTGATTTCTCTTTAACTTTCCGAGCCTGAACGTGAAAAAAATCCGCGTGTTCTTGAGTGTGGTACCAGGAACAGCCCCCCAGCTAAAATGCTATAAATACGACTTTGAAAAAAATTCATGTCATGGCAGTGTTTATAAATCTGTTTTACAATATTTTGAGTTTTCTGCAAAATTCATATATTTTATCATAAAATACAGTTGCGAGAGGATACTTTAATATAATGACGACGCGCTGTTATCACTGCGACACGTTCAACAGCACTGGTGCAAATTATCGCTACGCGTTAACGAGGTGGTACAGCGGGGAGTTGAGAGGGGAATACATAAAATGTAAAGCACGAAGTCCGTATTTTCGTAGTTACGGCTGGAAAAAAGCCACTAAACAGCAACAAGCACACGTTCAAGCTGACCGATAAATCAAATATTATTTCAGTTCAGTGCCAGAATTTAGTTTAGTGTTTCGTGACCGTAGGATTTCTCTTACTAAAGTCTTTTCCAAATTGTAATGTGTATGTTATTTTCACATGACTTTTTTCTATTTAATTTATATGTTTTGTATATTTTGTTGTGTTGAGGACGAATTGGATGCATTTTCTTTAACATTCTCAATGTTATTAAAAAATAATCAAATGAAAAACGAGGGCCTCGTGCTGGTGGAGATATTCTGGGTTGTTCTGCCATGTGTTAATGTTAATAGACTGATCTGAAATATTGGCAATGTTGGCATGACCACTCAAAAATGCTATCAACGCCACATTTTTTTTCGAACCAATCTGGTGAAAATAAAAAATGATTTGTAATTACACTCGGTTAATTTTCCCCGAACGCTCAAGGTTAAGATTACGAATACGCGAGAATAGCAAGTAGCGTGATTTGGAGTAATTTCCAACAAAATGGGCCAGTTTAGAAGTAATCGATATAATTTGTTTAAACCTATTACCAGGTTACATTATTAGTACGTTTGTACGATATTTTTAATTGTTGAAGAAACCGCACAGTAATCAATTTAATGTTTTACTATCGGAGTTTATAATCGTTCTCCTTGAGAAGCACCCCAAAGTATTAATCGGCATGTGTAGGTACGCTTTAAATGTTTTTCTTCTACTAACGATAAATCAATGAAGAAGTTCGGTGATACGGGAAATTGGATATAAACAATATTGTCTTGTACGCGGTAAAAAACAAAGCATTCAATTGCAGGACGAATTTTCTCGAAAATGTGTAAAAACATAAATAAAAATGAACCACGTCACAGTTTTCTAAGAATCAACGAGAGGCTTTACTGACATACTGCATTAAGCGATTAAAACAAGTTGTGGGATAATCGCATTTAAGGCTCTTTTATTATTTCAAATATTTAAAAATATAGGTGCAAGATATCGATTTCAAATTTTATGCTATGCCTACAAAAAAAAAACTGGGAGAAATAATGCGTTGAAAAAAGGTTCAAATGCGATTATCCCGGAACTTGTTTTAATTACTTAATGCATTCTGTCAGTAAACCCTCGATGTGTTGCGATTGATTTCTGGATTCCGTGAAACCTTTTTTTTATCCATATTGATTGTATTTCAATAGCTACGGGGCTCTACTTTAAATATCAGGATAACTCACCGATGAGAACTAGCGACGTTACGGGTGGAGTAATTTAAAAATTACTAAACATGAAAAAGTCGTAGCATACGATACATAAAAATATTTTTCATTTTTTTTAGTTCGATAGTTTGTTAACAAATAAAGAAATATCTTTTAAAAAACACTGAGCTTTCGCATAATGCGGTTTTTTTTCAATGAAATCTAGGATCTGGTAATAATAAACAGACAATAATTGTCATCAGAATATGAAATACAGTAGGACATCGCTAATCCGGATCCCCACTTATTGGATGATCGCGGTAATCCGGACGCATCGGATGGGGCGGGAAATCGTGTTTCGTCAAGTCGTTGCTTCCTAAAAAGTTTCACTTTGGAATGGGCTTGAAGATAACGAATTTGAAAGCTTTTTTTTCCATCGACTAAGATACCGCACAAAATAAAGTTAGAAAAACATGAACAGAAAATTTTTCTTTTGATAATAAAATATTTTTCTAAAGTTGTTTAACTTATATGTATTTTATTCATGTTTTGTGGTAATGTGCCAAGGTACTGTTTTTTGCCTCTCCGGTTTGCCGAGGCTTTACTGTAATATTAATTTTAATTTTAGTATTTCAACTTTTTGATTCCTATTTTACCACTAAACGTTTTGCCTTTCTTAAAAATAATTATTCAATTCAATACGCGATTGACGAAAAAATACATTACAACTAATGTAAAAAACATTTTTGAGGGGGTATATCGATGTCTAATCATTAACAGGGTGTATGATCTGTCATTAGCTGGTTTAAATGGCAATTTTACACACTGTGTAACATTCACCTTTCACTGGATTTTCGAACATCCGTATTTATTAAACCACCCTTTGAATTTTTTTAAATTTTCTATTTTTAAAGGTTCGTTTTATTATTATATCCATTTATGAATTTTATATGATTTGCATAATCGTGTCATATTGCGACTCACGTGACTACCCCCATAATTCCTAATGTCAAAAAGATGAACCTATGTTTTCGTGTTATTGGTACAACGTAAATGGCTTTCCGATGTTTTAGTATTAATAACATAAATTATTATTAGATTTGTACAAAATAATAGGGTAATTTCACAAGTCGGGAATAACGTTAAAATATAATATATATTTAAATCCGATTTTTACGATTATAATCATTTAACTATTAATGTATTCAGAACAAGTTTTATCTATAATTTTCGGGTTTAAAAATGAGCACATTCAAAACGGCCCACAGTTGGCATCACGTCATTTTGACGTCACGTATTATGACTGCCGACTGCGCTTCCAATAAACATTGCTTACAAGTTTGGCGCCAAAACGTCATACGTGCCGTTTGTCTCGCAGGGCGCGAAAGTCTCGTAGGGCGCGAAAGTCTCGTTTTCGGGTAATTAAAAATATGTATATTAAAAACTTTTCAAGAAAAATTATCCGACGTCGCACGAAAAAAATATTAATATACTAATAATATCATCGTTATTTTTTGCTTATTTAAAAACAAAAATAATTAAAAAACATGACAAGACCAAATTGCTTGATTACAAATAGAAATCTTGTTTTTATTTTGAATTATGCAAATAATAAGACATGGGATTGTTCGAATGTTCATACATTCGTTTGAAAATGCCCTAAAAAGGCGAAATAATTGTCACAGAAATTTTTGTTTTTATATCGTAAAAATAAAATGAAGTGATGTTCAGTAGACTCAAATCAGTGTTTGATTTTTATAATTAAATATAAATACGGGGTTCTAAAAATCAATAAAAATGCCAAATCAATAAATAAAGAAAACAGTATGGTTTGAAACCCGTTTGATTTAAGATTAGGGCGTCGCCATTTGATAAATCAATAAAAAATATTTTAACTAAAACAGAATGTTAGAAATACTTATCGATTATCAGTATTCCATCCAATACCAGTTCAAACATTAACAACAGCGTATTTCCCTATACGAATTTTTTCTGTCATATCAGCTAGCTACGATTGTTTGCGAGCATCTCAAGATAATCAAAATATAGAATGCATTTTTTAAAGAAAATCACGTTAATGATGATAAATCGTGTTTCGCGCCACACAAAAAAGCCTGTATGACTGTGCTAAGAGGTCTGAACTGTCAACATATCTGTACGCGAAAAGAATAACGAAATGATATTAAAAAATCGAGTTTTGAGCTAATTATGCCGAGTTGTTGTCGAAATGAGCCGCGTTAAAAAAATAAATTGACTGTGATAATTTTTTAAAATAGGACAAATGACATGATTTATTATTTGAAACTTTTGGCAAGAACTGATATAATAAGTTTATTTGCCTGACCTGCATTTTTTCCCATTCCGTTGTTCGTTTTGTCCACAGATATAAATGTGTTCGTCGTGTATTCTCGAAAATCATTTTCAATTTATCTTAGACCAGTTGGTTGAATCAACAATATTTTAAGCATGTCAAAATGTTTCTTGAAAAGTGATGGATTTTACCATGTAGGGAGTTCTCAAAATTGATAGAATATAAGTCACGATATTATGAGAAGGGTATATTATGGAACTCTAAGCATTAATAAGTCAAAATGTTTCCTTTCTGATGTAACACCTGTTAATCTTGATAAACTCCCTAGGGCCTAGGAAGTAATATCCAGTACGTGGACATAGTCAACATTTCAGAGTAATAATTCTCTAGAGAAGCCTTTAAGCTCTGTTGCATAGAACAAAATCGTTCCAAATTTTTGGTTTGGTTTTAGTTTGGTTTTTAGTTTAACAACGAACGTGTAATGAACGGTTTCGGTTTGCGCTTGCAATTCTCAACGCAAGTACACACGGCCCGTTGTATTGCTGTAATCTGTAGCTAAGTTCGTGGTCATCGAATGGTTTTTTTCCGTATGAGCGACTATATAACATTATTTCAAAATAGTGTTAAATAAAAATTAGTAAAATGTAGTTCCACGAAATGTCAGTAGGGAAACTCAGTCAAATGTTTTTTTCGTGTGGCCGTTTTGTACAAGTCTCGCAAACATAACGATTTCATTTGTCCATAATAACGTCGTGTAAATTGTGTTTATTTTGTGTCCAGTTGTTACGTGTAGGTCGGGTCATGTTACAAATCCCAGAAAGAAATTGGTGCAAAATGTCACCATTTCGGAATTGGGTTAAACCCACGGCCACGGCAGGCCAAACAAAATGAAGAACGCAAGGAAATGTTACTTTGCCGGAACGGGCAAGAAAATTGGGAAAATTAATTTTTAGTACATAATGCAGTTTCTTTAGCTAAACGTCAAAAGTCCCCGTCTTCGTTTCCGGCAATAAGTAGTTTTTCCTCTTTTAAATTTAACCCGCTTGCATAAATTTGTGCATTTTAACGAAAACCCAGAAAATATTAAACTTAATTTTTTAAGCGTAATTTGTTAAGTGCAAATGAGGAAGTTCATTGGTTTTTTAAAATTTTTAAAAATTTGTTAATAGACTATTAAACTAAACATTTTTTTATTTTTTATAGATGCTCAAATATGGGCAGAATGGTGAATGTTACACAGTGTGTAAAGTGGCCACTTAAACCAGCCATTGACAGGTCATAAGCCCTGTAGATGCCTAGACTTCTATATTACCTTATCTTAATTGTTCTTCATCTCTGTTGTAATATGTAAACAGCTCCCCAGGGAGTTGAATCCAGTCCTTGTCTACAAAAATTTGGACAAACTCAAAATATTATATTTTTTTCCGACAGCCTTCGACCATCTGCCGCATGTTTTGCACATAATTCAACTGTAGCCCGGATGGCGCATTGCGAACGCGGAAGTGGATACGTTCTCTCAGATCGCCTTGAGAATAATGTCAGACACTCTCAACTGATATCAAAAGGGAATTTTCCGTACAACGCTCGCCAAAAATGTGAAAAGTTTCACTACGAACAGCATTTATATTTTTAAGAGAAACTTCCCTTTTATACGTGGTGGCATTTCAACACGAATTTATGCACGTGTTGAAAATTCTGTCAGAATTGTTTTTTTACTTCGTAATAAATTTTAAATTTATTCTAATGTAAACCAGAGATCGTTCAAACAAATTTAACAGTTATATTAAAACAGTTATTCTCTAGAAACAGCTGAAACTGTAACTATAATGGAAAACTAGTCAGCGTTTTATTAATATACCAATTAAATTGTTTCTCTTAAGTAAAGTAAAGTAAGTGTTAGCCAGTGGCGAATGGTGGTTTTATTTACAGGTAAGCCATAAAAAAATATCATATATTTGTGCCTACATAGAAGGTACATAATATAATGTAAGTAATATATACTACAAATTGATATTTGTCTGTGGTTCTGTGTGATACAACAACTCTCATCCATGAAATCAACTCAAACGACGTAATTCGTGATATATTATATTATATAGATATATTATCCATTACTTTAATATATAATTCATTAAAAAATAAATAAAAGATAGCACTACGAATTCAGTCGATATTAAATATTCAGTTGAAATGTCAACTGGCCGAATTGCTCTAGAAATTAATAGTGCGAAAAACGGCCGCGTCGAGCGCCATAAGTCCTGTAATATGACGCATGAAAGTAAATGGTCTTATGTCAAAAGTACCATCTCAAAGAAAAATAACCCTTAAGAAATAATGTTTGAAATACTGTTTTTCAAATCAAGAATCTTCAAATAATTTGTGTAATCTGCATGTTTAATTAATCTAGGAAATGAAACCCGCACTAGGGTTAAGACATTCAGAATATAATATAGTTATTTTTATGAAAAAATAAGCTGGAATAATCGGCTAGTTTCTTGGCTCACCGCAGGCGCTGGGCGCGCTTTATTAATATTAATATTGAAATGATTTAAAATAAATTGTAATTATTTATTTGTTTTTCTGTAAATAAAATAACAGTAAAAAAAATTTATGGTTAGTCAAATATAATGGTAAGCTGCGCATAATCGCTTCTGTACACGGTTCGCCCTGGCTAAAAGCATATATTATCATTATCGCAAAGTTGATTTTTAACTATAAATAGCTAGCTTTATAGTTTTTCCAACATCTCTCTTAATACCTTTTCAGATTCATGTTTTCTGAATACCTAAATTTACCTAAATCAATACATACGTTCATTTAATCAATACATACGTTCATTAAATCAATACATACGTCCATTGAACCTTCAAATTACTTCTACGGTAAATAAATTATTTTTCGAGAGTATATAAATTATTCCCTCTCACTCAAATATGAGGAGAGCACACCGTCAACACTGCAATATCGTATTTTGTATTTTAGCATTTCTAGCACCCACTTTAAACCTCATACATTTTTTCTTATGTTTCTATCCAACCCTACAACATAGTTACTTATTAACGACTCCTTTAACGTATTACTCCTTCGAAAAAATTGATAAAACTCAAAAAATACAATTTTCAGCAGGATCAAAAATGTACAACTTATTATGTTTTCGGTATTCTCTTTGATTAACGTTTATACAAATACTATGACAAATGTTTTTAGAAATGTAAAAAAATGATTTTGGAATATAATTTACCCGTTTCAGTATCCTTAAAAAAATTGTAAGTTCATACAAGATTTTTTTGATTTAAAAAAAACTGACTAATATATCAACATTTAAAAAAAAAAAAAATGTTACAACGCGAAAGACTTTTAATAGTAACATAATTAAATATGCAAATATTTATCGCATACAAGTCAAAATGAACCCCTATTTTGTCAACCTTCAGTAAGACAGTTAACATTTCGCTTGTGAAATACCGTTATAGCTTGATATTTATCTCCGTTTAATAAATATTTATGTACTGATCACGATAAAAAATACCACTTTTGAGATGAAAAAGTAAAGTATCGTAATGTATGACAAATCACTTCTAAAAAATAACAATTTATATTTTTTGCTGTCACAGCTTTTTACAGTCGACGTGCGTCCAAATATTAAGCTAAATAATAAACCGTTACAACTATATCACGCGGCAGTCTGAAGAGGTACAATAATTACAATGACTATTATTTATTCAATTAATTGTTAATTTTAAAGCGCCATTTTTGTGAAAATTATCTCAAGGGTGCTGTACAATAAACGTCTAAACTTATTTTGCGGTTATGTTAAATTTCAATAATAATAGAAGCCAGATTACAATGCTGTATGTTATTTTGTACCGAACTAACTTAAATAAAATATTTCAAATATAGCCACTGTGTCATTCTTTTCAAATTTCCTTAAAGGAAAAAACGGAAATCGTGCTCTGCTTTTGTTGACAATTTTCTTTCTCGAAACCCATTATAAACGTTCGCCTGCGTCCTTAGGGATTTTTTTCGCGAGAATTTAATCATGTATTAATATGTTGTTTCATAAATGTTCCCTTGTTTTGCCATATCCGTTGGCTTGAGTGACAACTAATTATAAATTCTTTTTACCCCCTCAAAAGTATACAACCGTTTATAAATAAACGTATTAGATTGCTAATTTATGTTTTTATTTAAAATAAATAAATAAAATGTTACATAAGTTTTTAACTTAGAGGAATAGAGGGAAGATTCAACCCAAAATCAGAAAATGAACTTGCCATAATAAAACTGCACAATATTATTGAACAGACAAAAGAGAATTATTTTTTCTTTTAGCATTTTTCCGAATACTACATATTTATGTAATATCCACAAAAATACCTCAAGTGAATATTCGTAATATTTTTTGTTTGGTTTTAGTTTTAATTTGTAAGTTGGTTCACTTTCTTTTTTTTTTTTTTTAAAGGTGTTTTCGATGTGTTTAATTCACGAAAATGCATCATTTACTTTAAAAAAAATTAAGTGGTTGGTGTTCAACCCTTAGTGTGGTTTCTCCTGCCTTCTTTCCTATAAATTAGTAATAAAATATTATATAGCTGGGTAAACATGGGGACAAGTCTTTGCAAAATTTGATTTATTTTATCAATATCTTGATAAGATAATTTAAGTGTTGATTAAAATTGATTTAATTAAATTGCTTGATAACTTTGTAACTTAACCGCATTGTACTAACCAGCAATTGCGTAAAATAAATCAAAGCATGTTAACCCTTTGGTGGCTATGTCACATGAGTCTACATATAAGGGTACTGATACCCTCATATGTAGACGATGTAGACTCTTCAAACTTAGAAATCTTCACCAAAAACGGAAAATTAGTTATTGATGCCATAATAAATTATACATAAAAATCTACCTACCCAAATAATTGCGTTATTCAAAACCGTCTCTAAATCTTGCAAAAACAGATTTCAATTGAACGTATTTATGCAGAAAGCAGCCAGTCCACAATTTTTGAAAAAATGAGATATTGGTGTTATCGGGTGCAGTAAGATTAATTCTATGTTCTGTCAAACCAGCTAGGCCGCTTTCATAGAAAAAACTGTAATAATCAATCACCTTGCGAAAATATTATTCACTAAAACTGCATTTCTCAATTTGCAGAAAATACCCACAGCACTAGAAAATGCTTACGGCATAGTATATATGCTGATGGGAATATTTATGCCCCCAGAAATCTTGTTCTCTTAAATAAATTAAAGTGGATTATAGGGAAATATAAGTTTTTTAAGAAATAAAGATTTATGAAATACTGTACCGTAAAAAAAAATTTCTTGCTAATTATTAGTAGCATAAATAATATTTTAAATTTGTAATTTTGAATTCCCGCAAAAACGGTCATTCCATTAGCCATGCCCCTAATACGTCACGATTTATGTTTATTTGTTCCTGCCATTCACACGTTTAGAACATTGTCACGTATCTTGACGTCACAACTGTCAAGGCCAAACATGTTGCGTTTTTCTAGCGACGTATTTTTTTGAAGTTCTTTTTTAAATTCATGTATGAAAACATTTCTCCACAATATCCATATTGATTTTGAATGTACAATTAATTATTCTAAATCCATTTCATATATTTTTATCGGTAATCGTAGTATGTGATATTTCCCTGTAACGTAAGTATTTGAATTAAATTCATTAATTTAAAAATACCTGTAATAAAAAACATGTTTTATTGCTGAAGTCACTTCATACATTCAAAGTTTGAATGAGGTATCATTAAATATAACATGTGGTTGTTATCTGCAAAATGCATATTTCAGATTAAGTGGTCAGCGAGACATTGAAAAATCACCAAACTTCCTTTAACACATGATTAAATTATTTTTAAAGTTATTATAATAAATTACTTAAGTGATCCTTATATAAATATAAAATAACATGTTCAATACGTAATGACACAACATACATTAAAGTTTTTCCAAGGCTTTCCTGTTTTCTGCAGAATGCACATCTTAGGTGTGTGGTCAGCCAGACTTTAAAAATAATTAAAACTGCTCAAATACATATTCTGTATTATAAAAAAACGAGTATATGCATTATTTATCATTTGTCAAAGTAAAAAATATTGCAACTGTTGTGTGGATTTTATTTTCTTCTTCTTTAGTTTCACTTTTCTATACCTGGCTGCTTTCTGTATAACTAAATTTTTTTTAAATATTAAATTTCAAAATTCTCTTTTCAAAGTTTTTTGAAAATATCTAAGCAACTCCTTCAATGGAGATTTCTAAGTTGGCTCAGAATAATATATTCTTTAATTCTATAAGCTGATTTCTGGAAGTATTTATTTATTTATTCATATAAAGACATTTTATTAGAAAATATGATCCAAATATAATGAAAGAGATCAGTTTGTATGTTCCCAAAAATTATACTATAGCGAGATCTCATGCACTGTTTTACACACTCAGAAGCCGTACAAATGCAAGACAGAATTCACCCGTGAATAGGGCAATTCGCTCGCTGAATACTTCGCGGATTATATGGATCTATTTTTCTATACATATCGGCAGTTTAGCAGTTATCTGCTTTCTATTAATTAACTTCTAACTTATGTTTACAGACTGCATTACGTAATGGGTCAAACATCCCGTAAAGTAATGCATACTACAATTAGTCAAATAAACAAATAATATAAACAAGACTTGATTTATCTCTCTGTTTAAAAAAAAGAATAAAGTCGTATTTTAATAATTTTTATAAATTATGAAAAACAGTTTTTTAACAGTATGTATTTATATTTTATTTTTATTTTTTATACTTGTATTTCAATCACTCGTCTTTTGCTTAATGTAACACAACGTTACACAACTCTCCAGAGGGATTTTTTACCACTGCCTTTAAAGAGTTAAACATTGCTTTATGCTCGTAAACCCTTATCAAATCCGCAAAACATAGCTCAGGGTTTAATTTTAAAAAAATTGCACAAATCTTTTTTATTTTTCAGAAAAAGAAATATTTGCGTTATTTCTTTATTTATTTAATAGTATAATTATACATTTTTACAATTTAAAAAAAATTCACTTGTTATATTTTTACTAAAACTAAAATCTCACCAAGCCACTTTTTGTAGCTTGTTGGTGAAGATTATATTTATACTAACTTAATAATATTATTTACATTTATAAAAACAATGAATAACAGATAAAAATTAACAGCCGGAAAGATCAGAATAAACATGTTTATACAAATAATAATATAAATCTATTTTTTAAATACAAGAAAACATATGAAAAATTAAAATATTTACACCTAAGCTACTATTCATATATAAACTCTTGATCGAGTAGCCACTCTCTTATTTTGCTCTTGTTACAATGTGAGTTAAATTTAAGTTCTTTTAGTAATAAATTAAAAATTCTAGGTACTTAATATTTGAGAGTTCTATTTCCATATTTATTACATACTTTCGGTACTACCAAGCCATCATTAGACGTGAAGCGTGTATTATGGCTATGTTTGAGAGGAAACTTGGATGTATTACTATTAAATTGTTCCAAAATGATGCAAAGCCACAGTAGTCCTCGAACAGGCAGAGTTTTGATTGTTTTGTACAGGAGATCATTATTACTTCTTTGTTCGTAAATATCTGCAGGTACAATTCGCTTAACTATAGAATACTGTAGACCCTGTATCATTTTAATATTAGTTTTAGTCGAATGTCCCCACGACTTTATATTATATCTTATTATTGATTCTACTAAAGAAAAAAATAATAATTTTAAGAGTGATTTTAGGCAAAATAAAAGATAACTTATAAAAAGTACCCACAAGAGTCCGCAATCGATCCCAAAGTTTAAATATATGACGATCCCATTTAAAATTATGATCAATAAAAATACCCGAATACTTATACTCCTCCACAAATTCTATGAGTTCACAATTACATGTGTTAGAAATACCATTATGCAAGCAATTTGTGCGATGAGCAATAATATTAGGCAAAACATATTTTTTGGCATGAGGAGATTTTATGTATAAGCATTTAGTCTTTTTTGCATGTATAATGAGACCATAGTCATGAGCCCATTTTAACAATTTATTAAAATCACTTTGCAATATCTCTTGTGATTCTAATGGGTTTTTATTGGAAATAACTAGTGCGGTGTCATCTGCAAAAATAAATCTCCTTACTTCTTTAAAGACGTTGCAAATCAAATCACTGACACATAAATTATAAACAATTTGGGACCCAAGATAGACCCTTGTGGCACCCCTGATAAACATTTCCTCGCTAAACTTAAAGAATTCTTTATTTTTATACTCATTTTCCTCCCCACTAAATAATTTGGAAAAAAAGTTAATAAATTACCCCTTATGCCAAGTGACTCTAAAATACATATTTATTTGAATGAATTCTTATGATTTACCCAAATATTTCATTTTGACAGCCGTTTTTGTTGTAAATAACTCACTATTAGAAAATGGGAATCAGGTTGGGGTAGAGTGGGATTCGAACCACGGATCTTTGGTCCGTGAGTCCGAGACAGTACCACAACCCGATTTTTTATTAAATTTTTTCATAATTATTATTAAATTTTTATTCAGTAAATATATCACAGAATATGGAAATATCAGTTTTCTTTTTAAACGTTAAAAAAATAGTAAGAGTCTATGAAATACTGTCGAGTAAAAATAATTATTTTGCTACTTATTGCATAAAAATATTTTCAAATTTGTAATTTTGAATTCCCGCAAAAACGGTCATTGCATTGGCCACGCCCTTAATACGTCACGATTCATGTTAATTTTGAACTTTGTTCCTTACCTTTCAATTTTTTTTTTAGAAAATCGTCACGAACTTCGCCGTCACAATTCTTAATGCCAAACATGTCGCGTTTTTGTAGGGACATGTTTTTTTATACAATTAATTATTCTAAATCCATTTCATATATTTTTTATCGGTATTCGTAGTATGTGATATTTCCCTATTAAATAATTCTATTTGTCGATGCGTTTTGAAGCTGCAAGACTTTTTGTGATGTTAACTATCATATTATTTTTATCATATTATGTCAATGTTATCAACTATCAAATATCTAAATTTAGTAAATGGGGTCTAGAGTTTCAACCGTCCATGCGCTCAGTAGCTGCAAGACTTGTAATCTAACTTCTAATTTTATAATTTCGTTTTTAAAATATCACTTAAACTCTAAACTTCATTGTCAAATAAAAAAAAAAAAAAAAAAAAATGTAAATAGGGGCTAGATTTCTTATTGTCCATGCGCTCTGTAGCTGCAAGACGTTCTGTTATCTAGCTCATACATATCATAATTGTAATATAACATAATTGGAGACGAGGAACTAGAATCCCAACCGTCCATGCGCTCTGTAGCTGCAAGACGTGTTGGGATATTTATTTTTTGTACAGCGCCCTTGAGGTGATTTTCACAAAAATGGCGCTATATAAATTATCCAAACATTATTATTATTATTATTATTATTATTATTACTATTATTATTATTATTATTATTATTATTATTATTAGTATTATTATTATTATTATTATTATTATTATTATTATTATTAAAGAAATCGTATTTTGAGTTTATTTAAAAATCATAAGTCGGCCACGAAACATTTTTTCTAGTCAGAGTTGTATTGTATTTCATTTTCTACTGTAAAGTATTTTTAACTTGTTTTTGTTACGCATAAAAAAAATGTATCAAATTTCTCAATACCCAAAACAAATTATGCTCGATACTGGAAATGAAAACTAACGTTTCCTGCACATTATGAGGAGCGTGTTCATGTATTTTCATAAAATTTTACCGCAGCCAATTCGTTTTTGTGGGCGCCACAAATAAAATACGGGATAATAAATACTATGTCATATATCCAACGTTAATAACTGCGTGGAAATTTCTCGAACCGGATCCCTTCGTAAGGTTTTATCCAAATTTCTGAAAATAATTCATTTTTATTTCACCACGACTCCGGGAAAACTCTAGAGTAGGTATTTTCCTATAGCAAAAACAAGATTTCTTCGCAATACTTAATACCATATTATATACATTCATGTTATTATTTTTATACAAGTAAAACGGGGGTTCGAAGCGTATGCTGTATTATGAACTGATGTTAAAAACAGTAACGTGTCTACATTAATTAGTGACTAGAAATAAGGAATTAAAATCTTAGTTTTATTTTAACGAAAGTACTGGCTTTTTATGACCCACAGTTTCCACAACGTTTGATGTGTCTCTTTGAAGAAACAGGTCTCTATTATTTTTGAATAGCGGAATTATTCACATAGAATATTTCTCATTTCTAAACATTATTAATTAAATATATATTTCTATTGCGTCATATTATACAAATTTTAAAGATATGTTACAAATATTTGTTTGTATGTATATTAGTATCTACTCGCAATTTTTATCATTACACTTACGTAACAAAAAAAAAAAATTACATCGTTATTTTTTATAGATAGCTTTTCCTGACCAGTATTTTAAGAGTGTGTTTTTATTTTACTGTGCTTATTAATATTTCAATCGCATTTCAAATCATGTGTTCGATAATGTATGTCGAACAATTACTTTAATCGAGAGAAATAAAGTATTTCTTTTGTTTCTAATTCTGCAAAAAAATAGTTAACATTTTATAAAAATCCAAGGTAAAAGCCTGTTTATAATAATTTAAGCCTCCTTTCTAATGATAATAGAACGAAAATTTCAATTACTTTTCCATGGAAAAGTTTTTGTACTTAGTTAAGCAATTTGTGTCACAAATCTTGGTTGACTAATGGAAAAAACATGTTTACATTGCAAGGGCGATTTTGAGAGCTCTATAACCTCTTGATGCCCGAGACAAATCTGGCCACTAGAAAAACTTTCATTTTCGTTACACAAAATTTAAATGTGGCAAAACGATATTTTTTTAATTTTATTTAATCACACAATTATTAAATAATTATTACGAAATTATTATTATTATATTTATTAAAAACATTTTTTTAATTTTTTTTTATTTATTTATATTATTATATTATTGTATTTATTAAAAACATATTTTATTAATAACAATGTTAAATGATCCCTCCTTAGACACCGGATCTGATATTATACCCGCTGTTAAGCTTTTAGGCGTTCACATTGACTCTGAACTTTCGCTTGAAAAGCAAATCAACAAGACAGTCAGTGCTTGTTTCTACCAGCTAAGGCAAATTAAGTGTATCCGAAAAAAATTACCTAATGAGGCGAACGCATTTGTGATATCAAGAGTCGATTATTGCTATGGAATATATGCTGGCTTACCTAAATATAAAATGGAGCCCATTCTGAATGCAGCTGCCAGGTTAATATTTGGTGTATCAAAGCACGATCACATTACACCGTTGCTTCAAAGTCTTCACTGGTTACGTTTTCCAGAAAGGGTCGAGTACAAGCTGTGTTGGTTAATGTACAAGGCGATGCATAACACGGCTCCTCAATACCTTAAGGAAATCTGCGTTCCGGACGAGCTGGCAGATAGGCGTCTCACTCTCCGCTCAGCCTCCTGTTCTGCTGTAGGGAAGGTTATACAACCCCACTCACGCAACCAGAGTTCCAAATTTGGCTATAGGGCTTTTGTAATAGCCAGACCTTTGGCGTGAAATGCCCCACCTTCAGAAGTTTGAAATTGTGCAACAAAATCCCTTTTCAGAAAAAAATTAAAAACTTATTTATTTGTGAAATCGTTTCCTGACTTGAAATATGCTACTTTTTAGATGTAATTTTTAGATGTACCATATTATGTGTATTACATGATTTGTAAAATTTGTCTGTTAGTAAATAGTAATTAAGTGTGGCTAACACTTAACAGGCTATGTAGATAGACCTTATTAAATATATATATATATATATATATATATATATATATATATATTAATTACAATGTACAGCGCCCTTGAAGTGATTACTCACGAAAACGGCGCTATAAAAATTGACGAAATTTATCATCATTATTATTAAAGATTTAAAGGATATGACAAGAAGAGAGAATAAATAACAAAGATTTAAAGGATAAACATATATACATATAAAAATCAATTATGTAATACTATAAATCAATAAAAAATATCATGAAACCCAATTTAATGATGAATATTTCGTGGGTTTATTTACTCAAATACTTTCTCACTTAAATCATTTATTTAAATAACTTTGTTACTAAACACAGAAAAACTGCATAATTGGGGTCCATTTTGAGTAATTCACACTTGACGATTTTTGACGTAAAAAATAACCATTAAAATCTGTCGAAAAAATGCTATGTGCTGCCTTTGCAGTCTAATAATATACTAAAGAGTTGTTTAAAAGTACATTTAGAGTAAAAAATCATTTTCAGTCCAAAAAAAAGTCCACATACATATGTGTACCCCCCTGGGAAGCGTATCTACGCTAGATGGTAAAGAAAAAGACGAACAAATAAAAATGATTTTCGATAGAACTAGAAGATAATATAAATTTTAAACTCAAAATAATTATATTTACTAATAAAAAAATCTCATTATAAAAAAAAAAAAAATCGATCAAACAATAATATTTTACAACATTTTGAGTTCGTCCAAATTTTTTAGACAAGAACTGGATTAAATCCCCTTGGGAATTATTAATATTAATTTTTAATTCCCTTTTTATAATATGTTCTTCATCTCTGTTGTATTTGTATATTAATATTACTAGTATTTTTATTTCGACTCCCTTAGGCATACTTTAATTTATAGATTTTAAAGTGTATCGTCAGATTAGGAGAACGAACTTTTCAGTCTAAACTATTCACACATCTTTATAGTCTAAACTAATATTTAATTAATTTAGAATGAAATAAACTGTTTATATATGATACAGACGGTCCCGGGCGTATACTGTCTAATCTGCATTTATATGGGTTTACAGGAAAGATCTATATTTTAGGAGAATTCTACTTTCTAGCTGGAAACATTCCGCAGTTTCATCATCTTTTACTATCAAAAAAGGCATATCTAGGTGGAAATATTCCTTTCGCATCACTGAAAGTATGTTGGATAGTTCGAGACAGAAAAAGAAAATCAATGTGTTGTAGATTACACTTCTCAAACATAGGGACCATCGATTTAAAAAAAACATAAATAATTATGATCTTTACTTTTGTAAAACGTACACCTTTTTCTGTACTGAAAATAATGTTCCCTTATTGATCTGCTCATGCGTGGTATCCTATTTGGAACGTTTATTTAGCTACAAATAGACATTTCTATTTATAACTTCAGATAACAAGTTTGTCGGCCTCGCGGTGTAGTGGTCAGCGCGTCTGCCTACCACGCAAGAGGCCTCAGGTTCGATTCCGGACATGGTTGGTACGAAATATTTTTTTAAAAGGGTGTTTTCACACTAGAATATTTCATAGTACCTGGACTGGTACTTGAAGCGTAAGACTGATCATCTTACCTATGACAACAAAAAAATAACAAAAAATGATCAAGATACGCTGCGATTGGTGTACCAATGCAGTGCTCTATGCACCATTAGGTGCGGAAAGGGAATGATGATGATGCTAACAAGTATAAGTGTACCTAACAATATTTTACATTCGCGTACTAGTATATCGTGACTCTACTGACAGAATGCATTAAGTCATTAAAACAAATTACGGGATAATCGCATTTAAAGCTTTTTTATTCTTAACGCATTATTTCTCCCACTATTTTCTTTTATGATTTTTTTTAAGCTTTCGAAGGGTCATCTTTATTCTAGGCATTGCATAAAATTTGAAATTAACATCTTGAACCTATATTTAAAAACATTTGAAATGTATCGTAGCTATACTGACAGAATGCAATAAGTCAACAGTCTTTATATATTTAAAATATTTTTCTAATCTGTTGAAATTAAATTTTATGCTATGCCTAGAATAAAAATTATTCTTAAAGTTTAAAAAAAAAAAAAAATTGCGGGTCGAAATAATGCGTTGAAAAAAGCTTTAAATGCGATTATCCCGTAACTTGTTTTAGTGACTTAATGCATTCTGTCAGTAAAGCCTCGATATGTACCTCGCATTATTTTTTTCCTACCTACAAAATTTCACTTTGAAGATCTCTTTACTCAATATTTAAATTACGACTTTCGTTTGCCATACCTCACTTTCGGATAGTATTGAATGTAAACTTCGCTCGATGACTAACCCACGCCTTAGTTTTCTGCTCGCGTTACCATATAAGGGTTAAGTCCTTCCCAGGGCCCCGATCACAATGAGAAGTTAACAGAGTTATCTTCGACTGTATATAAAGAAAAACCGATATTTGTGTACGGAAATGAGTATATTTGCATTTGATTTAGAAGAAAAAAATATATGCATCATAGAATTAAGAATAGTCTAGAAACCGCATACGCACATCAAACAGAAGGCGACTAAACAACTCATAAATGAGTAGGTTTTCGTTTTGACCCATTAGTTTCTTTGTAGACGTCGCTCAGTACGCAACTCCTGATTTGAATTTAAAAAATGCCGTGTTGTGTACTTTTAAAGTGTAGAAATACTGCTAGGATCTTAAAGAAACAGAATGGTATACCGTTTCATGTGTAATTAGCAAATGAATGTTTGAGTAGCAAATGCATTACTTAAACATTGAATTATTTTTCCATCTGTCAGATTGTCGAAGAAACAAAATGAATATTTCGTTAGTGTTGCCAGGGTAGTAAACTTTATTACCCTACTTTGCTAATCTAATAAGAGAAAATAATGAAAATTGGACTTCGGATTAAACATCTCTGTGGTGGACATTTGACCGACATTATCTTCAAAACATCAAATATTATTTAACAAGATATAAAAATATCCGTTTTATGTTAAATAAAATTTGTTTTATATTTTAAGTTCAAAGTTCATTAATTCAATTACTCTTATTAAATGACCCTTATCTGCTATGTTGTGTCAATCAATATTTTCGCGACACAATAAAATTTTAGAGAAATTAACAGATTGCTTTTTTTTTTACCTTACATTTGCGTTATGATTAATTTTTTTTCCCATCAAGCAACATTACGCGGCGACATCACGAATACGCGCGGCGATAGTGGGGCTAAGTGGGGGGATTTTCGGACACAGTCAGATGTTTTTAAATATGATTCTACGCTCCTTCTGGACTATTCTTAATTCTATGGTATGCATATTCCGATTTTCATACAGAAAACATAATTTTACTCTGTAGATAAAATTGAAGATTAACGTTAACTTCTCATTGTAATCGGGCCCCAGAAAATTAATCACTGTATTCTAAATCGGTAGTTTTATTCTAACAAAGTGTTCCATTACCCTAATCTGTTATACTGGTAACTGTTAAAGCCCAACGTATTTGAAAAATCATCTCCATAAACGTATACACCAGCTTGGATTAGGTTGATTTTCACTTAACGTCTTGCACGATAAAATCCAAGGCCTCGTATATGAAGAGACGGTAACAATTTATCGATTCACATACTTGACTCGAATTTTCCATATGAAAATGGAAGTATTTGTAGAGTCATTCGATGGCAATATTTTGCTGACGAAAGTTACAGAAATTTTACGATTTATAAAGAGTAAATTTGAGTTGAATGAATTATTATTGATAGGTCTCTTGCCATCTCCTTATCACCTGGCCCTGAACTCAATTTCTGACTCGACGAACACATAAATATACACGTGAAAGGTAATTCCGTCCATTTATTACGTTGTAAAATTTATATATTAATTTTAGTAATATTCATTTATATTTAACGACGACCAATTTTAAAAAAAAGTCAATGTAATTCAAACGTAATTGAAAGTGTTCATTTTTTTCCGGTTAATTAAGAAACTGACAGAAATGTGTAAATCTTGAAATCCGCTACTCACGAAATTTTCCTACGAGGACACTATTAATGTTGAGGTGAAAAATAGAGCTTAGTTCAAGGTACAAGATTATACCTATCAAGTACACTTCGACTTTAATTCATTTGGTTTTAAGCTTTGGTGTTCTTCGTTAATTTAAAAAAAAAACTTTCGTTGGGTAACCCCTTTAATCTTGGAGCAAAGCAAACAAATATATAGGTACTGTATATGAATATTTTATTTTGAACAAATGTAATCTAAAATCTATAATTTAATCTATAAAACCAAATAAATTTTCAATTCCATTAAATCACAATAAAAATGTATTATTATTATGGATAACCTATTTTCTAGACATAATGCATCAGGGGCGCTTTATAAGGTGATTCTATGAATATTGATTTAATTAAAAACGTAAGTAAAACAATTAATTTTGTCATCACAATGACATGCTACGGATTTATTCAAATTATTTAGAGAACATGTGGGTTTTAAGCTTTTTTTCTGAAACATCATTTCACACTCACAGTTGCGAATTTCTGCTGGAATAGCATTCCATGCATAGAGCCTGCCACCGCAAATGCGCGTTCACCGATTTTAGTGTGCTAGTTGCCTACAGGTATAATGACTCACTATCGCCTGAGATGAAGATGATCTAAGCGTAAGAAGTCTATCGGCTAGCTCACCTGGAATGCGGTTCTTGTAGATATTCCGGAGCGGAGTTGTGCTGTGATTTACACATAAACCAACAGAGTTTGTATTCCACCCTCTGTGAAAAACGTAGCCAGTGTATGTTAATTCCTCATGTACTGCAGTGATATGACTGAACTTGAAGATTCTAGAAATGAGTCTCTCTGCGGAGTTTAATTCAGACGTCTGTTGTAGTCTAATCATTTTATCAATTGGTAGACGTGTGTAGATACCATTTCTTTTTTAATTGACAGGCGGCATTAACTGGCAAGTTTTTGTGTGTGCATTTGATTTTTCGCAGTTGGTAGAATTATGAATTTATCGTCGTACTGATGTATCAAGAGAAAGATCAGAATTTAGAAAGACTCCCAGTAGTTTAACGGAGGTAAAGCATTACTCCTTACATCTGGTAGTGCCGTATCCTGAATCAAATTTTGTCGTCTGACTGAAGCCATTTATAATTTTTCCTTGGTAAATTATAATAATAAAAATATAAAAAATATTTATTAAATAATAAAAGGAAATTTTCTTCCAAGGGTGCTACCCTAGCAAATTTGTTTTTTTTATTAATGCATTACTTGATAATTTACACGAATCATAAAAAAAATATGTCAAGGAAGAAAACTCTAGTGTTGCTACCGCAGAAAACACTTACTTTCTTATGAATGTTATTAGTCTCAAATTATTGGCTGCAGCAGTCGTCTACCCGCCTGATGTTTTTCCTAAGGGTAGCAACACCCTCTGGTCACCATAGCAACCAAACTTTATATTCTGCAGGGGTTGGCGGTCTCCCCCACCCCGGGGATGTAAAAGGTATCTAAACTAGGGGGCGTTGATTTCGACTGACGCACCAAATTCGCCTCTTGTGTGCGCCTGAGTTTTTATTCCAACTATGCTTTATTTGGATAACGTGCTAATTTAAAAAATATGTATTAACGTATTTATTTATTTGTTCTTTTACAATTTATGTATTAATTTTTGTTAAGCATTGATAATTTCTGCCATTAGTCTTCCTAGCATATATATATATTTTTAATTTACTTATTTATTTGTTCTTTTACAATGTATGTATGACTTTTTTTTTTACATTAATGATAATGTTCCCTCACTGGGGTGTCCTGTGCCGAGGGAGACATTTTATATGATTTTGAAACGTGCCTTATTAAACATAATTGAATCATAATCTCGAATACATATAAAACAGAATAAAAACACCAAACTCACAAATAAAAAACACTACAAATAAATACATTTTTCCACCTATTTGACCTGATCCACTCATCAATCCGTGCGCATCCCGCCTCTTATATCAATTTCTTAATAGCGATTTTGTAGTGATAGTATTTACTAATTGTCCTTATGGACAATGGAAGTAGGTTGTACACTTTTATGGAGAAGTAGACCAATCTTCTTTGACCGAAAGTTGTGTTAATTTTCAATTGCTTTTGCAGCATCGGGTTGGAATGTCTAGTAACTCCAGTAATTGTGTTTGGTGTCATGGGAGGTATTGACAAAAAGCATACATTAGTAAAACTTTAGCATAAATTTGTTTTATAGTCATACCATTAACTTTTTTGTATACTCGAATGTCGAGGGAGCTCGTTCTGATAGACTTTAAGGCTAATTTTTATTAAATCTTTTGCGATGATATGTTGTTTGAGTATTGTGTCATTTGCACATCCCCATCCAATTATACTATATTCCAAAATTGATTGACAAACTGCATAATATATTTTTAGTATGTATTTGCTATGTAGTACAAAACTTCTCAAATAATATATTCGATTAAATATTTATGAAGAAAAAAACATATCAAAATTTAAAATAATGGTCAAGACATATGTGATAAACAATTTATAAATTAAATATATTTGCAATGTTATTATTAGAACACACATAACAATATGTATGATATGTGTGCCCTACTTTAAGATTTAAATAAATAAATAAATTCATTAATAAATATGCCTGCAGACATTAAGGCATATTCAAAATATTGCCGAATAATTGTTGACTTTCTTTTTATAATTATCATCGTGAATAGGAAAAGGGCAATGCAATCGAAGCGTATCTCAATAATTTGTTCCATGAATACAAGATGAGCCGTTTTACGATGCCCGCATAGCGATTGTGAAGTAGTGTAAAACATTTTGAGGCCCTGAGGGCCGAAATTTTTAGATGCCCGAAATCCCAATCAACCGAAGCCCGATGAAATTAGGCCAAAAGGGCCGATTAGATGAGCCGAATTGAGTTATTTGCTGAATTTTCTAGCATATAACCTGCTAGATTGAATAATTATTTCGATCAATAGTTTACTATGTCGAATTTTCTAGAATTTTCTACGTCGAATTTCATAGGAAAAAAAAGTGAAAATGATTTGTGAAATAATCAGTAAGGGTGTAAATGCAATTTAGATGCTGAGATGAAAGAAAATCTGACGTCACAACAATCTTTAGAAAGCCTTCCCTTTGGGGATGTCGCGCTATTACAATATTTTCTATCAAATTTTCCCATTATTTTCTGTATCTTGTACAGCTTTCGAGTAAATTCCTTTGCCGTCGTTCAATTATTTTTTTTATTTTCTGCCACCCCAAAAACGTAAGCTCAGATTTTCAAATGAGTATGGAATGTTTGCTGCGTTAGAATTTAGTTAATTTTGAGAATTCAATCTAGTAGAAAAAAAAAACACAAATAATTTAAAAACGAATACTTTACTTACAATTTCATTTCAATTGAAATTTTCGTTATAGCACGTCGATGATAGAATTTGCATACTTTTCTGGTATAATAACTACGTGATGGGTTGCGGTCTTCGTGACCACTATAAATTCTTGCTTTTTAATAATCTAGTTATTCGTAATGCTTTTTAATAATCCTATATGTATTCTTTCAAAAACATATAACATTTATATTGGGTTTTTGGGCCGAGATAGTGATCTTTAAGCGAAGAACCGTTTACTTCATTAAACATCTTATTTAAAAGTGATGTATTTTGTATTGATCGTATGTATGTAATTATTTTCATCTCTAACGGTGTTCTTTCGCGTGGAAACTAATTAGTATATCTTTTCTAGTCTCAGGATATATTATTTTCTATGTATTTCAATTTATTTACGAATAATGCTTTGTTCTTACTTCGCGTATATACCTAATATAATATCGAGGACAACAGTTGCAGATAGTAAAAAATATATAAATTATCATTCTATTTTAATACGAGTTGTATTCGATATATTGGGTTAGCATAATTTGTGTCCACTTTTTCCCAAATGAAGAGAACAGGAGAACACAACAACAAAACTTGCAACAAATTAGTCAATAATACATTCTCCTTCATTATTTTATGACAGATAAGTCAATAATTTATAGCATTTACAAATTACAACAGGGATGGAGAATACCTTAAATAAGGGAATATGGAAGTCTAGGCATTTACAGGGCTTATGACCTGTCATTGGCTGGTTTAAGTGGCCACTTTACACACTGTGTAACATTCACCATTTTGCCTATGTTTAAATAAATATGGATGTTCAAACATAGGCAAAATGGTGAATGTTACACAGTGTGTAAAGTGGCCACTTAAACCAGCCAATGACAGGTCATAAGCCCTGTAAATGCCTAGACTTACATATCCCCTTATATAAGGTATTCTCCATCCCTGTTGTAATTTGTTAATCTTAATGACTCCCGACGGGGTGAAATCCAGTCTTTTGTCTACGAACATTTGGACAAACTCAAATATTGTAATTTATAGCATCTTCACCGTACACTGCGCAAATATCGCAAGAAGCTTTGGCTGCTGTATTCTCTCGATTGAAAGCTTGATCTCACTTTCGTCTATTTGACATTGGGCCTTACTTATAAATCGGGTATAAAGTTAAGCTTGAGAATAGTAGTAGAATAATGATGGTATTTACTTATAAACCTCGCATAGAGTTAAACTCGGTTTAAATCTGGGATAGCGATCATAAAACTTTATACCTGCATATTATGTGTTATAACGCTGAAATAAGCACGCGATCTGTCAAAAGTCATATTTTTCGGTAATCAAAATGGATAGTTAATCAGATTTTTTTTCAATTTTATACAATTTCGGAGTCCTGCGACCTTCTCGTGCACAAAAAGTATTTTAAAAAAGAGCCGACCCTTTTAAGGATTATTCAGAGAGAGAATTTAAAATCGAATACAATTCTAAAGAAAATAAGAGGCATGTTCTTTTTTTGGTAAGATCGATTTCTTATTATAACGGTTTTCTCCATGTCCTCCATTACGCTGACAGAAGTCTCGATTTGACTTTGACGT
Source organism: Micrasema longulum (assembly GCF_059751315.1). Lineage (NCBI taxonomy): Eukaryota > Metazoa > Arthropoda > Insecta > Trichoptera > Brachycentridae > Micrasema > Micrasema longulum. The sequence continues at coordinate 86,743 of NW_028277748.1, forward strand.
TTGTTTGTGTTGTTATAAAAGTTACTGCGCACACTCAGTGTTGACTGTTAAAAAAAAATTAAGCATGAAATAACCTGTGAATTGTCATTACAGGTGATAAATATTTTTATTAGTAAGCTTTTTTTTATATCGGTTATAAATAGTTGAATCGGGTAAAGTTATTTCTTAATGTAAACCTGGTATAAGGAAATCTAATGAGTAAGGCCCATTATGTTTTCAAGGATTGTAATCAATTGAAATAACGTATGTATCGTAAAAGCAAACTCAATATCTTGTAGAGCAGAAAATTTTCTTTCTAATGACGCATAACCTTTGCTATTTTGTTTTATTTTTGATGCCCTTTTTTAATTTGGAAAAAACGGACACAACTTACGTTGACACCTAATTCATAAATTCGTCATTATTTCCCTATCGGCATCCAGTGGTGATCGGGGCACTGCATTGGTGCTCCAATCGCAGCATATATTGATCATTTTTGTTACATCGAAGATAAGGTGATCAAACTCTGAATTCGGGCAAAGAATTTTCAGGTTTCTGGGCCCAAAAATATTCAATATGTTACCCAAAGATTGCAAAACCATGACCCGGATTCAATTTAACAAATTTGTAAAAAAATGGTTACTGGATTTAGGTAGAGAAAAATCGGAAAATTTACCAAAAATAAATTCCTGATAAATTAATATTGTATAATTGTTTAGTATATTAACAAGTAGGTAGTAATGTTAGTGTTTATTTTTGCATAAAAATGTCTGCCTTAAAACAGGTTGTACCTAGTTAGGCAGACTAGACATGATCCAGAGAAATCTATTACCATATGTTTATGTAGTAGATAAAGTTATTGTTAGTTTTGTTAATAAACTTTGATTATTATTATTATTAATCTTGGGTTTCCGGTGCCAGTCCAGTAACAATGTAATATTGCCGTGTAAAACTACATACCTATAATTTTCATTTTCCACGTTCACCCTGCTGGGAATCGAACCTAGGACCTTAAGCTTGGTAGGCGAACGCGCCAATCACTGCACTACGAGACCTTATCCGCACTCGATTTCCCTTTTCAGGATTTTTTCATGAGCGTCGAAAACACAGGTTTGCAATGCCAACACAAAGGTTTTAAAATGTACAGGATGTTAAATAAAACCAGGGTGTATAATGTCTGTTACATTTTATAGCTTTCCATCAAAATGTTTATGCTGAAAGTAAGACCAGTTAAAATGTAACATAAATCGCATTTATTATTTCAGTTGTTATTAGTAAAAAAAGTGCTGTATTATACAAAATAGCTTCCACCAAAGAAAACGTATCCTTTTTATATAAACAATAAAATTTAATAAACAGATATAAAATGTTCTCATGTAAAAACAGGCTTATATGTTATTTAACGATTGGTTTCAAAACCAGCCATGTCTATAGCAAAATAAATGTTTGCGTTCCTATGGTTTACCCAAATATTTCAATTTAGGGGCCTTTTTCTTGTAGTCGTAAATAACCGTGCTAGAAAATGGGCAACAAGTTGTTGATTTTCCAATTGCTCTAAATTTAGATTGATTTAATTGATGAATCAGCGTATTAGGCACAAGCAACTGCGTAAGAAAGCAAGCAACCATAATTAGGCATTGAAAAAAATGCTAAAAAGTACAAAATCGTGTTGTGAATTCTTAACTAGTTTTTTGTTAACTTAAATTTTTTGGATTTGGAATGAAGTTGGCCGCCGCTTTTAAACTTATTTATATAGTATGTTAAAGATATAACTCTGAATGAATTACCTTTCCCTTTGGTTGTGTGCTGTTAACTTAATATTGTTCTCGTCACTTGTACCTACATAGTACACCCGTGTGACGTGACTTACCCCTTTTCTTTGTTCTATCTTTCCCTTTTAACTGAAGCACATTACATATCCACAATGTGCGTATTCGGGAGGCAATGAAAACTGTTATGACTTAATGTTTTCTTTTGAGGCATGGTGTGTTATTTATATTCTCTGAAAACTATTTGTCGTTTGAAAATACGATCACAAAAAGCATGTTCGTTTTATTTAGGACTTTTTCTGTAAATTCGTGTGTTTTTTGGTAAGGTCACACAGCAGTACGATTTTGTTATTTATATTATATCGTAAATGTTTTGATCAGTACACAATAATACGGTTATATACACAATAATACGGTTATATAATAGAAACTTAATACTAGACTAAAAATTATTTCAAACTTACAATTAACAATATACGTAATGTGTCAAAAATAAAGTTATATTATACAAGAATAGAATTTGGAAAATAAAAAATTTAATGTTTGTACATATTTACCTTTGTAAATTTAAAATAAAGATTAAAATTAAAAAACTTATATTGTAAATTGTATATTTAAAGCACAGACCTTGTGGTTATTTATAATAATAAAATAAATAAAACAACTTTGTTTTTAACCACTATTTTTTTTTTGCACCGACCGGTTTCAAAGGTAACAAACCATCTGATAGAAAATAATCTTAATTTCAGTAACGACACTGGATTATGTTTTATTTACAACATGAAATTCTTCATGTTGAAAATAAAATATCAAAATCAGACAACTTGGAAATCTTAGAAATTAAAAATGCGATTAAAGAAAAAAATAATAAATAACCAAATAAACAATATATGTTTTGTCTAGTTTCGAACGTACCCATCTCACATTTCAAGACAAAAATACTTGATTTATAAGTTTTATTGGCAGCATACTGATAAAATAAAATATAAAGAATTCATAAGTTAAGTAAACGTTGAGAAATAAGCTTGTTTAGCTTTTAAACCGGTCGGTGAAAAAAAAAATAGTGGTTAAAAACAAAGTTGTTTTATTTAAATAATACCCATCATTACTCACCCACGACGACAATGCGTGTATGCTGTCGCTGACTTCCTTTTTGAAAGTTGCAGATTCTATGTATGCATGAATTTTTTTGTTGCATTAGTATTTACGTCGGCATAATAAAATAATTTGATGTGACGGGTACGTTTAAAGGGTACATGGAAATTAATTAAACTAAGTAAATTAGGGCAGTCAGTAATGCCATTTAAAGACTTAAATAAAAACATTAAGCCAGAAATCTGTCGTCTATTATCCAGGGAGTCTATCTTTAAATGTATTCTCGCTTCTTTGTAATTATTGATTTTGTAATTATTTATGTATGATAGACATTTAAAAAATATATTTTGGACTTTTTCTATTTTATATTTGTGACTTTCATGGTATGGGGACCAGATTGAAGTTGCACGTTCAAGCCGACTTATAACAAATGCGTAGCACAAAATTTTCAGCTTATTTATACATTCAAATAGTTTAGTTACTCTAGTGACAAAACCTAACATTTTGAAGGCATCATCTATTAATGTAATACTCGCACGCCTGACAGGTTCGATGTAGTCGAGTTTACTATTTAAAAGAACACCGAGGTCCCGAATTATTTGAACATTCTTGATAGATTTGGTAACCAGGTTATACTGATGATGAATCATATTAATCTTTCGAGTAAAGGTAAAATGAAAACATTTGGATATTTTATTCAAATTATTTATTGACAATTCTCGATGAAATTCCATTGTAATACTGTAATTTATTTATTTTATTAGGTAAACAAACAGTATGTACACAAATATTGCCAATTTATTTGTATATTAGTGTAAGAAACTCATGCACACACCAAATAAATTGTTTACACTTAATACAATAATTTAATTTATGTGCAATATAATAAATGTAAAAGAAACGAAATGAAAAAATATGTATACAATAATTGAATATCTGCTTCTCTCAAAATTCAATAATTTTTTACCGAAATTTACATACATTGTCACAAAAAAATATCAGCCTCGGTAAATATATTGGTCGCATATTCTAGGTATTGTAGATTGTTTAAAATAGTTTGTTGACGCGTTTTCTGTGTAAAACGGAAGATTTTGTCTTGTCGGTCTAGATGGCACACGGAATGGAAGTCTTTCAAGAAGGTTAGGAGAATCAATTTTATTATTTATTAATTAGAATAAAAAATACTGGTAATGAAAAAAAGTAAAAATAACTAAAAAAGAATAATTACTCATAAGTTATTCATTTAAAAATACTTGGTACACTTCCACTTATTTATTTGACCAATTAGCGCTTTCACCCTCTAATGGGCATCTTCAGATTGGTGAATATTATACAGTGTAAGGATAATTTATATAAAACTAAATATTATCTTAAGTGTAGGTACATTTAAAAATAAGTTGAAAAATATACAATACGCAATATTTCAATGGAACAGAGTGAAACAAATTATTGAAACATGTGTTGGCGGTGTTCTTTAAGAGAAGATTATATTATATGAAAAATAAGTTTTGGAACATTTAGCATTTGGATATGTTTAAATATAATTTATACGGGCGATTTGAGAAAAACTAATAGGTTGATAGGGATATTAATAAACAAATAGGGATAATTCTTAGAGCTTTGTTTTGTAATATGGTTGATTTGTTTAAATATTCTTGGTATGATAGGATAATGCACTGCTGCGGTGGGTGGTTGGTGTGGGGTTCAGTGTTGTTTTGCATGTATAAATAGATCTTCGGATTCTTCCTAAATTTGAAAGTTTTTATATCATCTTTTTCGTTGCCATATTAGCGTTTTGACGAAGTGCAAATTTGAAATGTGTATAGTTTATAAATATTGATGAGTAATATATAGTGTAATAATAATTATAATTAAGCTAAAATTAGGACTTGTATGTATTGTTTGTACTATTTTCAGATCAAATAAATAAACGATTATTTTAAACTATACACAATGAACCAGAGCTTTCAATCACAGGGAAAATGTTTTAAATCCTTTTTATAATTTTTAATTTTCAAATTCGAGATGTTTTCTTGTGTTTCCTTTTTGCATGATAAATTCAATGTTTTGTATACCTAAATTTTGTTTTTAAAATTAAATTTTCTCTAAAGTAAACGCTGGATTTGTAGTTTATAATATTATAGAGTACAAAACTCGGATTAACCGGCTTATAGTTAAGACAAGTTTTACTTAGTTTTGTCTTGTTAACTAAGTTAAATTTGATCCGTGCTTTATAGTTAGCGAATTCAACTAGAGTGCCGTGTAGTTAAATTCCACCTTAAGTGTAACAAGCGAACATCCAGCGAAAGGGTTGAAAATACGAGTACGTTCGTATTTTCCACTTGTCTATTGAATGACTTTGCTAAATAAATGCGTCTGGACTGAAAATTAAGGCCACGCTCCACCCGATTAATTTTATTGACATCAAAAAACAAACAAGCGCCTCTTCACGCTCTCTAGTTATTATCGTGAATGTATTTTTTTTATTTTCTTTTATGGTTATTTAAAATAAACAAAATTTTACTTAAGGATAAGTTAATTCGTGTCACTATATTTTTAACGCATTTTTCAATACCTATCTTCATAACTTTATTGACTTGTTTATTATGTGTGAGATTAGAGGAAAGTTCATTTTCAGATTTAAAAAAAAAAAACAACTTATTCGTAAGTTTGTCGAAGAAACTACAAAAAATATTGCCAAGAACCGTCTGAATATTGATAGGCACATCTTGCACCTTCGATCAAATGCGGAAGTTAAGTGTTTTTTATTTATTTTTTTATTTGTTAAAAGACTTTCAAACGGAACCAAAAAAAAAATTGTGTTTCGTATTTTCATCGCAATGATTTTTTAAAGTTTTGTAATTTTGGAATGACTCCACCGGTGACATCACTAGTTATCGTCTTTGAGTTGTCCCGACTTGTGGGTTGTCTTCCCGGAAACCGGAAATCTATTCAACGCTTCTGTCGATCGGTTGATTAGTAAGAACTTGTTCTGTATTTCAAAGTAGTTAATTTTTATTTAAATATTTTTTTTATACATTTTCGAGAAACTTCGCCGTACAATAAAATGCCCTAATCTTTACCGCGAGTAAGAAACCATTTTTTATATGCAATTTTCCGTAAGGTTGAACTTCCTCATTGACTGTGCGCTCGTAAGAATAGTCGTATATTACAATACAAGAATCCAATTGATTTATTTATTATTTTTTTCCATCTTAAACAATGATCAATTGAACGTAGGTATGCAGAAAGCAGCCAGCCATAGAAAAGTGAAACTGAGATAATAGCACCTTTGTGAAATGAGTGAATAAACAAATCTACACAACAGATATAATGTTTTTGACTTTAACAAATTATAAAAAATGGATATATTAGTTTTTTTTATAACAAACAAGAATCTAAGTATATGTTTGACCACTTTTAATAATTTTTAAAATTCGTTAAGATTTTTCTAGTGCTGTGGGTGTTTTCTGCAAATTGAGAAATGCCGTTTTTGTGATGGACGCCATTTTCAAAAGGTGATTAAAACAATTTTTTGTATGAAAGCGGTCTTGCTGTTTTTAGCAGGACATAGAATTGACCTTACTGCACCCGATTACATCAATATGGACTGGCTGCTTTCTGCATAACTACGTTTAATTATAAAAATAATGTGACCTCAATGCAACACTTATGCCTTTAACAGTCTCAAGTCAGAATAAAAAAAACTGGGAATGCTTCATGAGCATCATTTCAATCAATCGATATTGTATAAAGTCCACGTTGGGTGTTTTCTTCATTTAATTTGCTTCGTCAGCACCTTCTGGATTCGTCTTTACGATGCCGAATTTCCAAACGATAGTTTGTATTGTGTTTTTGTATTCGGAGTGTGTACGGTGCCTTAGGGCTGACCGGCAGTATCACTCCACGAGGTTTTCCAGCCCGCACCTACCGCCGGCGGTTCATTGCCTCTCGTCTCTACGGCCGCCGACCGTATTGATTTCAGTACGTAGAGGTAGCAGGCGGCCGGTAGCCAGTAACTAGCAACCGCTATAGCTTGTACTCTGTGCTGAGCCCCACACTCTGGCGCCTTATTGCGATGGTCATTACGGAAAAAAATAATTCTAAAGTGCTTTCGTGCCCAGGGTATTCATCATATTAGTGAGAGACATTTATTTGTACTCGATAAATAATATCTTGGAATTTCAGTAATTTTATATCGCCTTTCCGCTTTTCCCTCCCCCAAACATCAATATACAGTCGTATTTGGTTATAACGATCACGGAATAAGCGAGATCTCGGACATAATGACGAAACATTAGTTGGAATTTTAGTTTGTGGTTTTCTCCTTACATTTATACACTTTTACCGTATAATATACATACCGAACAAAAATACTGCCGACAGTAGTTGAGTAAAAACTTTTTAGTCGTTTAAAAACATTCGAATAAGAACCTTAGTCATAAAATCGAAATGGGGGACTAACTTAATACCGATGCCGCTGGAGATTGGGATCAATTTACGTTAATGACACTTTGTACGCTTCTAAGTACCTGATTGGTGTTTTCGTCGACAACATTGACAGAGTATCAATCATACTCACGGGCTCGGTACCTTAATAAAATTTACAACTTCTGTAGATTATGAATGACATCCTTGTTTCGGCGATTATCGCAATGTTTTTATTATTTTTTATGTTCTATGGTTAATGCATAAGGAACATTACTAGTGGGTGATGTCAGATAAGTTAAAACCTAACCCTTGAATTGTAAACATGACTACTAACAAGCAAAAGTGTTTCAATTTGTGAAAAAATTACAATTGTTTGTAAAATAGAACGTTGCGAGAAAAATGTTGAAGTTTATAAAAAGTTTTCTCTATACTAATTCACAGTGTCAACATTGTGAAAAAATATGAATGTTTATTTAACTACAATTGAAATTTAGAAACTAATATGTTTGTAAGCATTTATTATAATTTTCAAAAGTGACAATATACGAGTACAATGGCGATTGGATTTAAAAAACCTTCCTCTGGGATAATGAGTAATGCTTATAACGAGCAAATTCAGTCGGTCCCGTCTTCCTCGTGATAACCAAGTTCGGCTGTAGTATTTTCGCTGTTCTAATATATATATAATTAATTTTACTTTTGTACGTTCATATTTGCACATTGGCGAGCTTATTGTCAAATGGCAATTTCTTCCAACCAGCAAATAAAATAAAAGGTGTTATTTTTATAATTTTAGTTTTTAAAAAATCTGAGAAAAGAATTTAACTAGCAATATGTTTATATAAATAAATTAAAATCAATACTAGTCTCCAATGGAAAAAAAGGAATGAAGGGAGATAGAAAGAGGAGAGATTGGGGAAGAGAAGGGAGATGTTTCGTCGGGCGTGATTTAAACAAAGCTACTGTAAAAACATATTTGATAGTGGACGGGAGATGATTCCGCAGTCGAGCCGCATGGACACTATATGAGTAAGACATGAAGGAATTATAGATGGGAATGAAGAGAGTGTTATAAGAATAAGAACGAAGAGGTAAAACATGAACTGATAAGCGTTAAAAATGTTCGCAAAGGTATATTGGAGAGTTAAGACTATGAAGTACAGTGAACAGATATGTGAGGGTGTGATAGTCTCTCCGCTGCCTAAGTTTTAACCATTTCAGATGCCTAACATACTCCGATATGTGAACTTAAGATTTGGCTGGGAGATCAATATTAAATTAATTCATTGAAAATAAAGATCATGTTTATCAATTGATTTATTTTTTCCTTAAAGAGGTCTGTAGAAATATAGGTATATTTGTTTCTCGTCCAAAAATCGCTCTTATTCAAATCTAAAATTAGTAGCACGCGGTGGACGGCTGTCATTGAAATGAAGATCAAGGAGTAGAATCGTAAATCTTGGTGAATTTTTTATCTGGTGCTTTTAAGCTGAGTCACTGGGGTGATGAAACTCATAGAATTTCTGTTTTTAATATCACCCAGTATTTATTTTAATATCAACTCCTTAAGAGGAAACGCGGTCTGACTTTTCTTCATACAGACGTATTCTCGTATCTTCTCCCTGGGCTATGGCACTACAGCAGTGCTTTTTTTTCATACTATCATTTTATATATATTTGTAGGATTTTGGAGGTTGCGGTTTGAATATAGATTTATTACATGGCGAATAAATAGTGAATTGTGTTGCGCGAGTGTTACGGCGATGAGGAGTTGAAGATACTGCACTTAAACTACGTGCTAGAACTAAGTGACTTATATCTCCATGGTAGGGACGATGTTAATGTACTGCAGAACGTTGATCTCGTGTTTTGCATAAGGTAATGGATTGAATTCAATAGAAAACGCTGATTTGCTTCTTGGAGTCATGACAATATTTCAGGTGAAATTATTTAGCACGTGTGTGTCATCGATCATGGACTATGAACCCCACATATTTACTATTTTCATAGATATTTACCGTTGGCGTGTCTTTATCGTTTTGCTCTTTTGATAAATTGTTTCGGGAGCTAGGATCATCCAAATCCCACAAAAGCGCACAATTTGATCTGTAATTTTCGGACGTACGGTATACAAATATGATGAACAATTATAGAAAACGGAAAAGGAATTGACTTGAATTGAAAATTTCATTCTGATCAACAATGTCTTGTGTGTGTCCAAATGTTTGCCGACAGGCTGGATTTCCTCCCTAGGGAGTTATTTAGACTTCCATATTCCCTTCTCAAAAATGTTTCCCTCTGTTGCGAAAAATCGGTTCAGTTTTGAGGTGCGGAAAACGAGGAGCACAATTTGAGTATAATTTTAATTAAGTTTCATTAATTTTTTATTCATTTTCAATAATAACAAATGTTACTATTAACATATTTTACATAACAATTTTTATGTTTCTCTACTTCAGTAGAATTACCCGATATTGCCATGCTAACGAAAATCATTTAAAAAGTGGTTTTGTGACGTATTAATTTTTTTGTAGCAAAAAACAACCCTTCGTGTTTAGAAAAAAATATCTGTCGCTTATTTACTGTCGAATTACAAACCACTTTCATATCATAAGCTTCCTTACACAAGAAAACTCTTCAACTTAATAGCCCTGCCCCACAGAGAGCGTCAATTGAATTACGTGTTTAGCATTATTAATATCGTACATTTCTTATACCTAACTGCCAAGACACGAAACGCTTTTAAAGTTTCATATTTATTAGTTCGTGATAATTTTTAGCGTATTTTTACGAATAAATTGCCGTTGAATAAAACATAAAATAAAAATGTCATCCCCTTAATATTATCACTTTTTCTCTCTACTCCTTTACGTCGTCGTGTATTTAAATTTTATTAATTGCGGTTAAGATTAGGGAAAAAGAGTCAATTTTTTTTATTCTTTCATAAATGATTAGTATTTTTTTCCATCAAAATGAAAATAAATAATAGTTTTTTCATCATTTAAAACTGCTACTTCTCAGTTATGCAAGGTGCTCGGTTTTAGGAGAAATATAACTTTTCAAACCATTACAAAAAACCCGTAAAAGTTTTTTTGTTGGTAGACTTTCTTATCGTTAAATAATATTTTCAGTTTGTTTTAATTGTATGTTATTTTTATTCAAATACCGGGATCTAGTATTCAGGTAAAGTTTCCATAAGTACCGAAATACATTTAGTTCAATTTCATGCCTATCAACAACAAATTTATTGTCTTTGTTTCAAAATTGAATCGGGTTGTGGTCCCATGGTTAGTATCTCGGACTCACGGCTCAAAGGTCCGTGGTTCGAATCCCACTCTACCCCAACTTGATTCCCATTTTCAAATAGTGAGTTATTTACAACTCGTTGAAAATGGTCCTCAAAACGAAATATTTGGATAAATCATACGAACGCAAATATTTATTTTTCTCTTAAAAAAATAATAATTGGGGGCCGCTATAAGACAGAACGGCACAAACCAAAATACTTTTCACAAACACATTTTTAAAAATTCTTACTGTTTTATTTGAAAATAGAATACGTGAATTCTATTCAGTATTGTATTTAAAATACAATACAAGCTATTTCCACAGCACTTTTCATGACCGTAGCTAAGCAAGGTTTCAAGTCCTCAACATCGGATTTCAGCTCAAATATTCTCTTCAAGTTCTTGAATTGCTAGAGGTTTATTTACGTAAAACCGTTGTTTTAAAAATCCCTACAGAAAAGTTTTGTGTCAATCAAAGCAGGTAAATACGAATGCCAACGCCATTTTCTTAGAATATCAATATTTGATATTTCACTTGTAGAAATCTCGATTTCATGTTACTGGACTTTATACGTCCCCATTTCACATTCCACGGGATTCTCTGTAGTCTATAAAAAGATATAAAACGAACAATTATTATTACTTTTTCAAACACTTAAGTTTTTCAATGGCCATCCAGTGCATATAAAAATAGTACTCGCGCAAATAAAACACATTGAAATTTGGAGTAGTTAAGTATTTAGAAAGTGTTATTGTTGTTTCAAATATCTTTAAAATGCGTAGCGTTAATTTTGAGGTAATAATGTTAAGAATCCAACTGTTATTAATATATAAAATGTGGCTCCCGTAAACACTTAATTAGTGATATTGCAAACATGAGTTTGGCATACAATAGTAGAGAGCCATTAATCTCACTTATAAACTATGATTCGAACGAGTAAACGTTTCATTGTGCTAATCAGTTCGTTAGTTTATGTGAGATACAATAACAACTAATTTAATTGAAAATTTTACAAATGGCGTTTATCAAAAGCAATATTTCATGTGACATTTATGTTTCAAGATTTGCTACAAGTTAAGATAATTTAATATTGTGTACCTAATACCCTAACCAAACAGTGTTAAAGTCGCCTACCTTTTTATTGCGTTGTACGCTGATATATCACTATTCAATCGTTTGAAACCTTCATTAATGGAGGTGAGTTCTTAGACCAGTTGGTATCGACAGTTAAAAAATATGTCAAAATCATTGCAGACAAATAATACTAGATCCATCCCCCCTAGAGCCAAAAACTCTCGTCTAGGATTCTGTTTTTTTATTTATTAATTTGTTACACTGACAGTTGTAATAGCCTATCAATCTTAATGCATTGGCACACCAAATTTACTGCAGCGTTTACATGGCGATCATTTATTACATAAAAGCAAGATGGCAAGTCTCACACTATAAATGGCAATCTAGAAAAACTACGAACCTATCGGGAGAGTTGAACCCTGGACCTTTATACGCGGTGGTCGCTGATTTTTTGCATTTTATTATACATAAATCTTCCTTTAAATTATCTCTAACTCATTTTATTTTCGAATGACGTCAGCGTTCCTCTCTAACTTTATTATTTCTAAAAAAGTTTTTTTTTTTAATTCGCTTAACTTTTTGGTGTAGTATTCCTACGCAGTTTTGATTTTCGTCCGTATTTCATTCGTACTTGATTTTTCTCCCTCCGGAACTTTTCACCCTTTTAAGCTTTTAGTATCTATTAAGCAACAGATCGCTAGGACTGATATCTAGTACGAGTATTATTGTCGACTGAATTTTTAGTTAGTTTAGTGTGTAGAGTTGGTAAGATTTCGCGAATCGATTTTACTACTTACCTTGATACTTAATAATACCCAACATCTACCCCCCCTCTTTAATTGAATATTCGAAGCACGAATAACGTTTGGTAGAAATTCTGATCAGTTTTTTTTCGTAATTTATAAAAAGTATATAAATTTGAAAAGAAAATGTAATCCTGGGAAAATTGCTCCAATGTTTTATATTTGAGAAACAAACATTCAAAAAGTTATTTGTCACAGCTTAAAAAGTGAAGAAAAACTTGTTTTCAACATCGCCGTTTGTTTAAATGTATGAACATATTTTATTAAGGAAAAAACGTGTTTAGAATTAATAGTGTGTTTTTTCTCACAGATAAAGATATGAACTATTCAATTTGATATGAGCCTTTGTTTTCAAATTTGGACAAATCACTTTTTTAATGTTTGCTCCTCATTTGTTGATAATTCAAATATCTTGGAAATTTTAGGACTTATGACCTACAACTAATTGGTTGGCACACTCATGACTCTTGATCATCGACAAAACTCTAAATGTTATTAATTTGTGGTCCCGTCGTAATGTTGTCTCTGGATCAGACGGTCTGAGCTTTAAACACTATTTCAGCACATTTTGATTCGTATTTTCTAGATTATTTATTACTTCTTTAAAAATGCCCCCGAATTTGAAGTGAATGTTTGTGTGTTCTTGTCTATCATATAGACACAAATATTTATAAAGATAGGTTGCGAGTCCTGCAAATTCCAAATTTAATTTTTTTATTCAACGGCACCTTTAGCGAAATATAAATCATAAAAACATAATACAAAGCTCTTGTGTATGTATCCAAAATGAACAAAAAATATAAATAGGTACGTCAAAACAGTGGCAAATATAAAAATTACAAAAACAATCGCAAACATTTAAACCCATAACTTTAGCATACTTAACGAAATAACAGAAGATACAAATAAAATGGTTTGGAGTGACAGGCAATTTATCCTAATGTGTTCCTTTAGCGCCAGAGACAATACTGAACATAGTTAATAATTAATGTTTCGAAAATAAATTCTCAAAAAGTATCCATTTTCTATATTTATCCGCAAAAAAATCTGTTCCCTTTTGAAGTTCGGTTTTTTTAAATATATTTTTTTATGCCAAAACATTTATATTAACTACTCGAATGATCTAAAGGTGTAAGATAAAAATACTCCTTTGTCAAGTTGAACGTTTGTCTCTACAAATTGTGTAAGGAAACTGACTGAATGTTTATGGTTTTCCCATCGCAAGTTTTCCGAACTAACCACTTCACTAAGGCTTACTTCTAATCTAAAATAATGGCGTTTCGAAATTGCCTATTAACCGAATAGTATGTAAGGTTACAGTCATTTAGTTCTGTTCCTTCTCTAGTACATATCTCGTTAAAAAGTATACCATTGCATTGCTTTATAATGCGATCCCTCCAGTGGCGTCTTTGATACCAAATTTCTAGTCAAGCTCAGATTTTAAGGATAAGTATAATATGCGTAAATGTTAAGTAGGTACCTACAGTAAATAACACAGTACGGACCATGTTTGTAGGCATCTTTGAGCATTGTTATATTGGTTGCTAGTTTTTCATCTTCATAATGTGTTGATATAATGCAAATTAAAATACATATTAGGTACTGGTGAATACCAATAATTTCTTAGTGAGGCTCAGCCTCACTTGCTTCATATGCTCCTGCGTCCCTGGGTCCCTCCCACATAATATTAATTTACCATTACATATAAGATAAAAAAGAGGAATTGGTGGTGTTGCCAAAACCAATCGGCATTAATCATGACGGTGTTATTAAAGGCACTGATTTAAAAACAAACATACAATTTGATTAAAAATGGGAAATCACAAAGTTTGTATGTATATCCAATTTGAAATTACATGTAATTTATATAACATTTAAACAAACTTCATGACAAGCGCCATTAAAACCTTCTTGTATAAAATACAACCTCCGATATTTGGAGAACAATAGTATATTTTATATGGCAGTAAATTTAAATGTTACACAATATTAAATAATTGATTAATGAAGTATAAATAAAACGCATCAATGCTTTTCCTTCTTTATGTGCGAAAATGTTCTTACTTTTATTTGTTTAGTTTTATTTTTATTTATTTATTCATACAAATTTACACATAACAAAACAATAATAACGTATCCCTCTATGAGGCCAAGAGCTCCGTGTTAAGTTGAGATACAACAAAATAGAAAGTGGAAGCATGCATATTATTAAAGAATAATAAAAAAATAAAACATAAACATAAATAAATATCCGGACAACACGCCGAACAGTATATAAATCAATGCAATGTCCATGTTTATATGTTTTTTTTTATTCTTGAAATAACAAGGTCTCTGATACAAAATACAAGGTATACCTAAATATAACATTAATTTGAGAAAAATAATAAGACCAATAATTAATTTCTCAGATATAATTAATTAATTATGTAAAAATAAGTGAGAAATAATTGAAAAAATAAAATAAATAGGTGCATATATGTAGTATAGTGTCGATTTCAAATCATAATACTAAAATGTTTGTTTTCTTAATTATCTTGTTTTTATGTTTACAATATACGTGCCCTTTCTATATGCATCGGATAGTTTGGCCCTTTGTGAGCTCTGACCTCATAACGTTTCCATCGTTAAAATGGTTTTAATTTCTTTCTTTCGTTTAACGAGCTTTCGTTAGCCAAAAAGTTTGGTTTACTGTCTCGCCATGCCACAGCAATTAGCTATCAATATTCTTGATTAAATTTTCTTTTATGATGAAGTTAATGTACCTAACAATTATATTCCTTTCATGTTTCCTTTCTAACGAAATGAAAATTTTAGCACGCGATATGAAATAGAATTATCAAATAATGTTCTCTCACGCTATCCTTTATTTTATCTGATAATATTAATTTCAACCGGTTGAGATTAATAAATTACTGTTAGTTTTGAAGGAGAGGTGAAGTTATAAAATTTCTCTTTCTTCGTATACTTTCACCATCAAGCTGTTGAAATATTAGATTATTAATAAAAATAGTATACATAACTAAGTAGATAATAGGAAAAAACTCATTTTGTTATTTCTGGAATTCTACTACTTTTTGTACTAACATTTTCTTTCAGTTCATTTTAGTTTTTGATTTTCTTCCTTTTCTTGCTTTTATATTTTTTTCAATATTCTTTTATTTTATTTGTGCGCTAACGCCGACGAATAAGATATGTTTATTATGTTGGAAGTTTGGTGGAATTTTACTATTTTTACTTTGTTTTTCTGGATTGTATTATATTGCATCGCGTGCTATTACAATTTAATTAATTTTACTGTGTATTTTTTGTTGTTAATTATTATGGCTTAGCACGGGCACTGCCTAAAAAGCCTTAATAAATTCATGAATGCGTAAACGAGTGTAATTTTGAATGAATAAATAAATAAATGACATGAATTTTATAGTTGTATGGGATTGAAGCCCTAAAATGAGTGTTTTGTTAGAATCGTATGTAAATATTTAATTTGTTCGTAAAATAACCTCTGTCGGTAAATGTCTTTTTTTTGGAACTGAATCAGAATACATTGTACTTCTCACACAGTACTACTCGTTTACTGCGTTGACAGATGTATAAATCTGCCACAGTATAAATCTATACTATACACAGTGTTTCAGGGTCAGACCGCGATACTTCAAAGTAGCATTCCTCATGGTGAATTATAAAAAAAACCTAATATATATTTTTTTTAAACTCGTTTTTTTTGGAAAAAAATAATCAACAAACAAATTCTTAATGTCACGGACTAGCATCCTTTCCGCAAAAATCTACCCCCCCCTACCTGGTCCATTCCCTATTTCACATCCAGTGCGTATCTCTTCGTTGATCAAATACGTTTTCAATCTCAATTTTTTTTTTTAAATATATGAAATATTTTAAGTACAAATAATGTGGCCGTGAAAAATCGTTTATATCCATAACTGACAATTGATTCTTAGCCTCTTTCAAACACATACTTATAGGAATGTCTTCGAAGTAATTAGGTACCGCCCCGTTTTATTTTAATAAGTTGTAGTTAAAAAAATGTTTTAAACTTTTATTTAAATATTAAATTTAAATATCCGACTTTTAGCAAGTCGGATATTTAAATTTTCATGTTATAACAATAATAATTAAAAAATTCAATAGATTATTGAACATTTTTTTATTTCTCTGAGAAAACATAAAATAGCTAATTGATTGGCATTTACATAATTTGAATTCAACAAAAAAATATAAGCGTTATGTAGCCATAAAAATAGGCATGAAATGATCATTTTGCCTGAAAATCGTAATACGTCTCTTCAGCAAATTTTACTCAATAAATATTTTTTATATGTAAATATTAGATGCAAAATGACTTTCTTTTAGATTCAGTTATAAAAATATTATTGCAATTTAGTTTTTTAAGCAGCTCTGTGTAGATTTTATGCGATTCGACAGATGAACTACATCTGTAGATTTATAATTTCACTTCATTTTATGTACCGTACCTTTGTAAATAATATATATCAAATAACGCAATACATTTTGTGTGCTGTGAAAGTTTGCTTCTGTTTTACTGTTCACAGTGGGTACTGAAATTGAACGTGGTTATGCAAAAAGCAGCCAGTCATAGAAAACCGAAACTGAGATAATAGCACTTTTGTGAAATGAGTGAATAATCATGTCTACACAACAGAAATAAGAATGTTTTTACTTATTTATTTATTTATTAAATATACGGCCTTAGCCAATTACAACAGTTACATAAAGAAACATAAACACAAGAAACCGAACAAAAATAACATAAAACTATGAAGCAAAGTCAAACAAGGGCAATACAATAATGGTATGCAATATAGTCATAAAAACAAAAGACATATAAGACTTCAAGCTAAACCATGCCAATCCAACTTCATCCCACACTGTTTTAGTGGCAAAGAGATGTACTAAAAGCCGTACGTTGACAAATGATAAATACTTTATACATTCGTTTTTTTTTATAATATGAAAAACAATTAAACTATGTATTTGATCAGTTTTAATGATTTTTAAAGTCTGGTGGTCTATGATGAGCATTTCGCAGAAAACAGCCAGCCCTGGTACTCTGATGTATGCTGTGTCATTTTGTATTGAACATGTTATTTTATATTTATATTGGGGTATTTAATTGTCCAGAATCACTTAATTCATTTGTTATATTAACATCAAAATAATTTAAAAAAATATTTTTCCAATTTTTGAAAGTCTGGCTAACCACACAACCTAAAATATGCATTTTGCAGAAAACAGCCAGATCTTATATTGAATGCTACCCCATGCAAACTTTAAATTTATGATGTGACATTCTGTATTAAACATATTTTTTGATTACACGTATTTTTAAATTAATGAATTTTTTAAATTAAAATACGTATGTATTTATCCACCTTAATTAATTTAAGATAATTGGACGCATTATTCTTCCCATCAGCATCTATACCAGATTTTTCTAGTGCTGTGGGTGTTTTCTGCAAATTCAGAAATGTCATTTTTGTAATCTACCCCATATTCAGAAGGTGATTATTACATAGCTCAATCACAAATAGCTATCGACGTGCTAATAAGCGACATGATAACAATTTCTCACCATGGTTGTTCACCGTATTCGCGATCACAATGGAATATTCGTGAACACCTTATATTAAATGTCAAAATATTTACGTTTCGCGACGCATAATCCTGCCGCGCAATCACATATTTGAATTCCACCGGTGTAAATATGGAAAATATTCCAAAACTGCTATTTTTATGTAATATTTATTGCATTTAGCCGGCGGTTGGCAAGCCAAATGTCAAGAAAAGCAGTTGGCATAGTTATTGTAATTTAATTTTCACTTTTTTGTATTAAATACTCCTTACTATTTTGTAAATGCAATATATTGTATTATTTTTTATAATTAACGCCGATTTTTCGCCAATGAACTGTATTTATTTACGAGGAAAACAAAAAAACAAACCGACACGAGCGTTGACTTAGAGATTACATACGCGTTGACTTATGACCGCGATAAATTAAGCATGTTCATTGTGATCGCTCAAATGCTAAGCATGTTTTTAAGCACGTCGATATGAATTTGTTATTGAGCTACAAGTTTTTTTTCGTATGAAAGTGGCCTGACTGTTTTATTTTATTTTATTTATTTGGATAATCAACAGCTATAATTATCTTATATATATATATAACAAAACAAATAACAAATAAGCCAATTACAGGTTTTCACAAGTAGCATCACGGCAAGTTAAAAAAGATTCTCGAACATAAAATAAATAGTAATTAAATGTAAATTCAAAAGAAAAGAAAAATTTTTACGAATTATTTCGAAAGCAAACGCCGTACGTTATTAAGATTATTTGCAAATAAATCTATGTTAAATGATTTATTTATTACATTAAAATTATTCAAAGTTCGCCATAAATATGAATTTCGCCTATAATTAGATGAAACAAGAGATATGTGAAGAGTTTTTAGCAGAAGATAGAATTGACTATACTGCACCCCTCAACACCAATATCTTATTTTTCCAAAATTGTGGACTGGCTGCTATCTGCATAATTACGTTCAATTGTTCTACAAGATGTAGGTTACTCGGACACGGCATCTGCAAGGTCGAACGCAGAAAAGTTTCATTCACAACATGTACACCGACCCACACCTAATGTCTTGGTCAGTGTAGCCAAAATACACTATCTACTCACCCAACGACCGCAATCATAATTTTGTAGTTCATGCTTCCCGTTATTTTTCACGAAATTACGAATGCTCGATTGTTTTATATGAGCGTTTTATTTATTTGTTTATTTTATTTTTTTACTTCCGTACATCTACATATTTACAGAAATATCAGTGGGGTCCCAGATAGCGTTCTAGGGTCCTCACATTGAAAAGACACTATAATGTTAGAGTTTTTTTTATAAATTGAAATCAAAATCTCTACATTTAAATATATTAGTGTTTGTGTTTCAAAGACTAATTTTAATTAGCTAGAACCTCGCTCTACGACAACTTTATTACAATTTTTGAATAGTAAGTTATTAACAACTCGTTTAAAATGTCAATAAAATTGAAATTTTCGTGTAAATCATAAGAACGCAAATATTAATTTTAAAAAAAAGTTTAAATAGGGGATAAAGCGTAAAATAGCGTTTCATTGGAATTTGGTCTAAATTTGACTTCTCGTTTTGGGTATTGAAATCACTCACTCCACATACCCGAAAACCGTTTTAAGGACCGTGGGTCTTCCTATCGGCTTCCCACATACTAAAAAAATAGTTTTTTTGTCAAAGTAGCTTTATGTATTTTCTATTGTAATTTCATAAACCGCGATTTTAATTGAATTTAACTCTGCTGTTTTTTTATAATACTGTTATGTTGACAGCTTCGCCACTGCACGCGCCTGCGCTCCGTCAATTTATTATTATTATTATAATGGATAATTTATATAACGCCATTTTTATAATATATTACCGTTTTTACAATAACATTTTACGGTGGAGTCAGTTTCATATCGGTAACAAATTCCCATTCTGGGGACCACGCTTTAAACAGTATATTTTACTTTTTTTATTATATAAATAAAAGACGAGTGATACCTTAATCCACAAATTTTGAAAATCCAGTGACCGGTTTCATCGCTTTTGCGACATTTTCGAGACTGGTATCTTTATTAAGGGGTTCAATGTATTTATACAGAACAGAGGTAAGGATAGATAATTTAAAATTATATGAAAGTAAATTCAAGAAAGTTATTTTTATCTTAAGGATCATTTTCAAATTTTTTTCTGGCTAATGAGTTGATATAATGCTATAAGTATTTTATTTTTAGTTCCCTATCCTTCGTGAGTGTAATTTATGTCAATTATGATTTCTGAAAAACAAAGGGTAAAAAGTCATTAGTAAAAATATATCACAATGGGTAAAGTGAATGGAGAATGCACGTGTGTTATCTGTTCATTAAGTAATTCTACGTCGGGTTTATTTTTTAATCTATTAATTTCGAGAATTTCCAGTTTGTGGCTTTTATGTGCAATATGAATTATTTTTACATTATTTTTTTACATTAAAGGAATGTTTATTTTTTACCAAATGATTTGCAAAATTTGAATTATCTTTATTATTCGACCGTGATTGTATGTGCTCTTTTATGCGTGTTTTAAGGGGTCTACCCGTTTGGCCTACGTAGCATGTATTTTTACAGTCGTGACAATTAAGAAGGTAAGTTCCTGAGTTGGAAAACTGATCTTTTTTGTCTTTAGTATTAACCAACAAATTAGCGAAGGAATTATTATTGTAAAAGGCTGCGGTGCATTTATTTTTATTTATTATTTGTCCAATTTTATCACTAGTTTTTCCAATATACGAACGTTTTGCCTAACGCTTTCGGTCTTTATTATTATTGTTTGTTGTCAAACTTTGGGTTAATTTGTTATTTACGAGACGCTTTTGTTTATTTCTTATTAGGTTATCAAATAATGTATTATTATATCCGTTATTTACCTCACGAAGTCACACTCACGAAGGATGGGGCACTAAAAATAAAATACTTAAACTCATTAAAATAGCATTATACCAACTCATTAGTTAACCCAAAAAAAAATTTGCTAATGATCTTTAAGATAAAAATAACTTTATTTAATTTACTTTCATATAATTTTGAATTATCTATCCTTACATCTGTTTTGTATCAATACATTGAACTTCTTAATAAAGATACCAGTCTCGAAGATGTCGCGAAAGCGATGAAACCGGTCACTGGATTTTCCAAATTTGTGGGTTAAAGTATCACTCGTCTTTATTTATATAATAAATTACAATGAACTTCTATCAAGAATTTTCACTTACAAACTTAAATGTATATTTTACCCTTATAAATTATAGTAAATTAATATTCCCTCCTGAGATTAAATGCAAACAGCCACATTTATAATTTTACCATGTTTACTCAAGCTTCCAAATAAAAACAATTATTATTGTAATTTATGATCTGTTAATTATTGTATATTTTTGACGAATCGTGTATACTTTTAGCAAACCATTTGCTAATTCTCTTACTTAGAATCTCTTATTCAATAATTGATTAGAATGTCGAATTAATTATATTTTCGTTCACCTCTCTTTGAGTTGTTAATCCTTTTTAAATGTAAACCTTTCCTTTTGTACTGTACACATTTTTCCTAATGTACACATTTTCCGTTTTCAAATTACGCCTTCCAAGAAATGTGTTGAACGAATATTTCTTTGTTCATTTATAATCTGCTCACGATAAGCCTCTCAAAGAAATGAAAAACAAAGATCATTTTCCTTCGGTAATCCTAGTCACAAATCATCACACTCATAATCGGAAACGAGAAACTAGAATCCCAACCGTCCATGCGCTCTGTAGCTGCAAGACGTGTTTGGTTACTTATTGTACATCATCCTTGAAGGGATTTTTCAAAAAATTGCGCTTTGTAAATTATCCATATTAATAATACCACTTCCCCCTAAAATCATCGCAAAAATGGCAGTTACTTTTAACAACATGGTCTACTATAGTGACCAATAATATTACTTTTATGTCAATGTCTATACAATAATAGCTAACTTAATATATTTTAGAATAAGATTGACATAAAAATGAATATATTTTTTTGTTTGAGGAATAAAATTGATTTCATTTTGTCTAATTTTCTACATGAGTGGAATATTGAGTTAGCTAATTTTGAAGTTTAGATACACTTTTATTATACTTGGCATTTTATGATTCTATTGCAATATCTCCAATATATATGTATATATTTTTAAAACTTATATTGTTCATTCAAAATTAACTCATTTACATATTCACGAACATTAAGGCTTTTGTTGTCTGTGTTAAGTCATAACAATTAACAATATTTAAAAAATACACAATAAAATAATATTTACTAACATGTGATGCAAAATAATAACAATCCAGAAAAAATAAATAATAACATTCCAAAAAGATAACAAAAAAAAAATTAGATATAAATACTTAAATATTAATTATACAAATTTAGTTAAATACATAATCGAATACACACAATAATAGAATCATTGAAATTAATAGAAAATAATACCAAACATATTTACACATTTGAGATATGGTTTAAAGAGTAGGAAATTAAAGTAATAAATACCAAACAGTGAGTACTAAATTGAACAATACAAAGACAAATAATGAAAAAAACATTTATGAAAACATTCAACAATATTTTGAGTTTGTCCAAATTTTTGTAGACAAGGACTGGATTCAACTCCCCGGAGAGCTGTCATTATTAACATATAACAACAGAGATGAAGAACATTTTAGAGAAGGTAATACATAAATCTAGGCATCTACAGGGCTTATGACCTGTCAATGGCTGGTTTAAGTAGCCACTTTACACACTGTGTAACATTCACCATTCTGTCCATATTTGAGCATCTATATTCCTTCAATTCTTTTATCTGTTGATGTTTGTGATGTTAAAGAGCTGAAACGTTTATTTATGCGGGTGAGGTTCATCTAATTGAATTAGTTCACCTACATACTAGGCAACGCCTGAAAATGTTATTTTTTTAATATATATATTTCTTAAAGGACCAGGCGTTGCCTAGTATGTAGGTGAAATAATTAAATTAGATGAATCTCACCCGCATAAATTAAGGTTTCAGCTCTTAAACTTCACAAACATCAACAGATAAAGGAGTTGAAGGAATATAGATGTTCAAATATGGGCAAAATGGTGAATGTTACACAGTGTGTAAAGTGGCCACTTTAACCAGCCATCGGCAGGTCATAAGCCCTGTAGATGCCTAGGTTTCTGTATTACCTTCTCTAAAATGTTCTTCATCTCTGTTGTTATATGTTAATAATGAAAACAATCATGAAAAAACATTTTGTTTTGTTGCATGAGTTTTCCTCATTATTCCAATTGTGTAAACTTCTATTTTTGGGTAATTCCCTAAGACGGATGGATATTGATATTGGTCGACACCGATTATTTCGTCGTGATCGTAGAACAACGACGGATGTGCGAAAAATGCGACTTTGACTTTCTTTAATATTTGATATTTAAAAAGTTATATACAGGCTTTTTCCGAGGTTTAAAAATACATATATAATATATATTACTAACCCAAGTATCAAATGGCATAATTTTACTTTTCAACTTGTTTTTTTAATATTTTTCTGGTTGTAACATAAAGTGTCAAAAAATTCATTAAACCCCTCTCACGTAAAGTTGAAGAAAACCACATGCGTCTTTGTTTTACAATCCCGACGATTTAAATGTAAGTACATAATTCATACTTTTAGTGGACACTTATTTTTAATTGTTCATCCTCTGATGCTCTGATAGAAATCGAGTTTATATTTGAATCGGTGATTTTGAAAATGACCAAAGTAAAACGCTCTTAAAACGTCTTACGCTTCAGATGCTAGTCCAGGAATCCAGATTTTTTAATCAATATTTCATTGGTATTTCCGGGGATAAATATGTAGCATTACAGTATTTCCAAGCGTTTATTTAACTTTTGACACATGGGCGCCTATAAAGTTCCGTAATTATTGACAGGCAACCATAGACCGAAAAATGCAATACTTCATGTTTTTTTCATTACGATAGTGAAGCAACATGTTCTTTTGCTCCGATATTTATCGATATCGATGTTTATTGAGACTACTTATGCAACGAGGATTATACAAGTTGACAAGATGAACCAGAAATTAAAAAAAAAAAATTTCTATCGAAAGCCACAGTATTTTTATTCACTTAATAATGAATACGACTAATTTACATGAAATATAAATGTCTAACTGATTCAATATTGTGAAAATATCAAATATTTATTAAAAACTACTTATCGATTGTCTATGGCCAAAACTAATTTGACAGTTCGTCAGAATATATTGAATTTTAATGGCGCCGTGGTCGCTGTCATTTATTATTGTCGCCGACAAACTGACAGTGTCGCGACACAAAATTTCTCAATTTACATTACGACAATAAAATAGTCCTATGCATATTTGGGTTTTCTGTAGCTCCTGCACCCAATGACAAACTCCAATTAAGGAGTTTATCGAGACTGTATTTAAAGTTTATTTTGTAAAGAAATGATGTAATTTTAGCAATATTATTTATTGAATGAAGACTTTAAAAAAAAAAAAGTTTTACTACAGCGCTTTCGTAATATAAACTCTGCTTTAAACGTCTGGGTATGTTTATAAACTACAAAATGTTGAGATTAAAACTTTTTCATAAGTAAAGTCGATTTTTATGAGAAATCGATTCGGTAACGCATTAGGACATCCCTAATCGATACATAATCGAGCTGTCAAAAGTTAAATAAATGGTTGGATAGAGTATAGCTGGTATGTATTTAGAGCATTCCGCAAGTTTGATTAAAAAAGACTCTCACATAATCAATTTTTCAAATTAAAATTAATTTATTTTACCAAAATAACATTACAAATAATGAAATATATAAGGCGTTATATTGAGACAAAATATCAAACCAGAAACCCTTGAGCAATGGTTCCACATTAATACAGTTTATTACTCTCCAATAGCATGAGTATTTGCCTCTTAAACATAGTTGCACCGATGCACAGAGGTCCCAAATTCAATTCTGACGGGAAATTTTTCAAATATGCAATAAAATGGTATTTATTGGTTCGAAAAATTTAAAAATACAGAAACTGCAATATTTATTGTATGAAATACTTGTTTTATTAAAGAAATGTGAATTTCTTGCTTTAACTTCTGATTGAATGAGCATATACTGTCGTTTAGTAAGTTTTGCGTCAACAAACAAAGCTAGTGTTTTTTTAGGTGAGTACATTTTAGCCGACCTAGGAGCGTTTCTGTATGCTTTTTTTATATTCTAGTTGCTCTCTTTGGAGAAAACGTAATCTCCTCAAATCATTTTTGCAGCATCCCTTCTTCTGCTGATGCTGTCGTTTATTTTGTGATGTTCCGCGATAGATAACTACCGCGAAATGCTAGTTCATTAATAACCAAAAAAATAATAAATCGTGCAATCGACTTTATGTAATACCTATAATGTTTAAGAACGTCGTCGTCAATAATTCAATTCGTAAGTTCTTTATATTATTTTAATGTCTAATTATGGCAAATATAATAATCATATATGTAAATAATATTTCGATAAGGACCTACAGGCTAGGGCACTAGGGGAGGAACAAAATCTTCCAGGGCAGGCGGTATCCCTGGCTACGGCCCTGATACATTTGTCTGCCGTTGACATCATTATGGATAATGTCATCATCACTATCCTTAGAACAATTTTCGACCTACGCTATGGAATATAAACATAAGCATTATAAATATATATATATTTTTTTAATAACGTAGGTACTTCGTTTGCATTAAGTACTGAATAATTTATTTCGTGGATTCCGGTTTCTGGTTTACCATCCAGATAACAAAAGGTTTTAAACTTAGTAAGAAGAGAGTAAAAGATATTCCATTTTCAGAAAACGATATTATGATTTACATCAGTAAAGTGACTACTTAAACAGTCCGGATAATACGACATAAGCCATGTGATATGTCTAGATTTCCGTATTCTCTTCTCAAAAATGTTCTCTATATTCATTTGTTAAGGTGTCTATAATTCTTGATTAAAATCACGTCACATGTTGAAAAAACCGAGATTTAAGTACCTGATTTTACGATATTTTACATAGATGTTTTTTTTTCTCTCTAATATCTTTGAAAAACTGCCGGGCGCTTATTCTGTCATTTGGCTTCTTAATTATTATGGAAGTGTCAAGCATTTCATTAAAATATTATGAAACGAATGTATTATAATATCCATTTTTTAAAAAACTATTAAAATATTGTTTCTTTTGCTTTATTAATTCACATTATAATAACGAAAGTATAGTCGTATAGAGAGAAATTTCTAATCACATATTCAACCTCCCCGCTCAAAACGTATTTGATTAATTTAAAACGTTTATGCATGCGCGTCTGTACATTTAATTTGTAAATTCATAGTCTAACGATGATGTATAAATAATGGTGATGCATAATCTAATTGCCGTCATTGGGAAATATGATTTCGCATTTAGCTGTACGAGTAGCCTCCTTCATTTCGGTCGCATTGCCGCTCACACTGCCATCTAGTGGGCATTTAGAAATGTTAACGATGCGTCAGCTGTTTAATTGTTAACGATTTATAAAAAATATAACTATGAAAACTTGGAATTAATAAAAAAACTGAACAACTAGTACTATTTTCTTATATTAAGAATAATGCTCACTAGGAACTGTTAATTAAATAAAAATGATTGAATGAAATGCACTTTATATTTAAAAAAAGTGTGTTATAGTAAACAATATTAACAAATTACACTACCCGATCCATAAGGGTTTGTCTATAATTTTTAATCAAATATAGAAAAAGATGAAGTAAGAGTTTAATAAATTGAAAAATATACTAACTTATTAGGGCTTTTGTTATCGACCGTTTTAACACCGTGAAAACGGACCGGTAAGAAACAGGAGTCGTTGTCGACGATCCGTTTATTCATACTAGCCCATATAAAACTGTCCAACGGACAGCGGTCCGGTACGAAAACGGGTACTCACCCGTTGCAAAAACGGTCGTTAAAAACGGGCCTTAGGGTGGGGGTGGGATCACAATTAAAAATTACATTGAAAAAAGTCGTCTTATGTTTTATATTTTTGAAATAATTTTCACGCATAATTATTCATTTACCATTTTCCAGTTTTTATATTTAGTGTATACAAAAATTATACGTTTCTTCTTAAAACTCTTTTTATAATGTGGATACCCAGAAAGACATATATATATATATATATATATATATTAAATCATACAATAATAATGTGATCAAGTTTCTTTAGTTTTCAAATGTTGACTATTAAATTCTTTAAATTGAATACGTGATAAAATAGTGCTACCTATAAAGTATGTAGCGTGTCGCTTATCTGCTTAGGAGAAACTTGCTCGCCGCATTTCTAGTTCTACCGCATATTAATATTACGTTGGCCGAGTTGAAAGGCTCCTCAAAGTTCTCAGTAAAGTAGGTTTCCTTAGTGAAGTATAACAAGCTCCTTCTTTATCTTCGTTAAATCCAGCTTTGATCACAGAGCTTAAAGCGCCATGGTCCTTTATGACACGAAACTAAAAATACTCTAGACTTCAATAGATTCTAATCATAATAATCCACTCACATTGATGATTTATTTTTACGATATTAAGTATCCATATATTTCAAATACCTATGCGACGCCATAGAAAAAGCGTGAAAACTCCCTTAATGTTTTATATTTTTAACAAAGGTTCGTACTAGGCTTTAAGAGCTTATTAGATTGTACAAGGCATAATTGAACGTAGTTATGCAGAAATCAACCAGTCCATAATTTAGAAAAAATGCGATATTGATGTTATCGGGTGCAGTAAGGTCAATGAGGAAGTGCAGTGTCTTTTTTATATTTTTTTAATTATCAATAGTCTATTAAACTAAGCCAAAAAAAATATTTTTTACTTTTTACATATCGTATTATCAGCGCTATGATTTTTGGAAGTTTTGTATTTCTGAAATAACTCCGCGTGTGACGTCAGAGGTTGTTCTGTGGTTCTTCCCATTGGTTTTTGATTCCTTCTGAAAATGGTGTCGATTGCAAAAACGGCATTTCTTAATTTGCAGAAAACACCCACAGTACTAGAAAAATCTTACGGTACTTTAAAAATCATTAAAACTGGTCAAATACATAGTTGGATTATTGTTTGTAATATAAAAAAAAACTAATGTGTTCATTGTTTATCATTTCATAAAATCAAAAACATTCCAACTGTTGTGTAGATTTGATTATTCACTCTTTTTACAAAAGCGCTATTATCTCAGTTTCACTTTTCTATGGTTAGCTGCTTTCTGCAAAACTACGTTAAATATATATTTTTTAAAATACTTATTTCGTTGGCTGGATGCAAAACTAGTTTGACTGTATTTTACTATTTTTTTTAGGAGAGATGAACTGAACACAAAAAAACATGCCAGTTTGAGATAAAATACTTGACGGAAATTGAGACCCTAAATATTTCATACAAAACTGCATCGGGAAACATACACACAAATATAAATACCGGGCAACAACACTTTTTTTATACGCCTCCACTCGTTTGCGAGTGATTCTGATAACTACTACATTGAAACAGCAAAGACAAGCGCAGGACAGTCAAAAGTACTATACTATAGACAACACTACAATGACTTAACTGACTTCTTGAAAAGTTATGTTGTAGATAAATTTAAAATCAACATTAAAAAGCACACGATGACCATCCAGACGAGACTTAACATAAAACGATTTGACCTTTATGTTTATATCACCCTAAACGGGCTTTAAAATTGTAAATAAAAAAATATTTATCTGCACGAAGTAAATAGTACTTTTTCGGACATTTGAAAATTTGAAAAAAAACAATTTTTTGTTAAAAATACGACTTATAAATAGTTCTGCATTCAGCCAACGCACATAAAGTATAATTTTGTACAGCAATATTTTGAGTAGGTGTGTCAAAATCTACTACTACTACTATCATTACGCCATTTCCCCGTAGGGGTAGGCAGAGAGAATAGACCGCCACACACGTCTATCCTGGCATACAATCCTAGCCTCTTCCACATTCATACATCTTGTCATACATGCCCTTCGGTTCTGTCTGCTTTTGACATGACCAGACTTAAGATTTTGGTTTATCTGATCATGCCGCGTCTTCCTTGGTCGTCCTCGTCTAACGTTGCCGTCCAAATCTAAATCTATGTTGGCAAAATACTGAATTTAACTTTGGGGATTTATCAAGGGTAACTGAAATATATTTTAACAAAGATCTTCCTGCTTAAGACGGGAATACGGAAGTGAAATCTCAAACTAGCCAATGACGGGTCATAAACTCTGTGAATAAATGGACTCCCATTCCCCTATAAACGAGCTACCTCGCCTCTGTTAAAATATATCCTACTTGGTCTCCATTCTACAGGACTCATATTGACCATATTGAGTCTGTCCAACACCGTTTTCTATGAAAAGTGGCATGGTTGCTCGGATTACAAAGGGGTAATTATTCCTATTTTGAAATAGAGCAATCTCTTAATCTGTCTTCATTGGAGAGACATAGAACTGAGATGGACCTTATATGCATTTTCAAAATACTTAATGCTATAAGTAATGTCCCATCTCTGTTGCAATCAATTTCTTTTCATGTTCCCAACCGTGTCACCAGAAGTCAAAAACTGCTATTTATAAAATCTTCCAACAGCAACTTTGGTTTTTATGCCCCAATGTCCAGAATGTGTAGATTAGTCAATTCATCACACGACTTTTAATTCTTCGAGATAGATCTTCCGGCTTTTCGTAGATCTCTTCGCGACTAAACAGTGTGGGATGAAGTTGGATTGGCATGGTTTAGCTCGGAGTCTTAGGTCTTTCGTTTTTATGAATATATTGTATTCAATTATTGTTTTGCCCTTGTTTGTCTTTGCTAAATAGTTTTATGTTCTTTTTGTTCAGTTTCTTGCATTTATGTTTCTTCATGTAACTGTTGTAATTGGCTTAGGCCGTATATATAATAAATAAATATGTCAATATCGGTTTTTCAAAAGTAAATGTAAAAAATACGGACAGGATGAATCGTATTAAAAATTAATCGATTGTTATTTATTGAGTTTGGGTACGTATGGGCGCTAGCGATATCAACCCGAGTCCCAATTTAAAATAAATTTATATGCAGTTCCGTGTCGGTGGGTAGTGGGTAGACACGGCGACGCCGTATAATAGCATACACATACATTATTTCAATACATTAAACAACTTGCCAACTTACGGTCTAGTTCTACCGTCTACAATTACGGAAGTTTTACCCCGGATGACTTTAGAAAAACTATTTAATTAATAATTAGGAAGTTTATTGGTTTAAAAAATAAATAAAAAATGTTAGCCAACTTTTTTTTTCAATTTTTGTATATCATATTATCAGCGCTACGATTTTTTAAGTTTCCTATTTCTGAAATAACTTCGCGTGTGATCTCAGAGGCCTTCTTGAGCTTATTCTCGATCAGTTGTGCCCATTGGTCCATTCACAGCAAGCAAACCGTAAATCTGCCATAACTCTCTTCTCATTGGTTGACTCATATCAGTGACGTTGTTCAAAGCAGTCCGTTTTTATTAAAATGTTTTTAATATTTTTTTTCGTACATTTTCAGGAAACTTTGCCGTACAATTTAATGCTCTAATTATTACCGCGCGCAAGAAAACATTTATTATATCCAATTTCCTCATTAGCTACTACCAATCACCATATTATTGAGTATCGAACGAAAGTTATTTTTTTTGTTCATTCGTAAAAACTATTAAATTATTTTTATCATTATCACCATTATCATCATAAGCTCGTCAGCCCTGGGTGGGCCTCGGCTGTATCCAGGAGTCTTCTACACTCTTGCCGGTCTGCTGCCCTTCCTCTCCAGTTCCTCAATTCCAAAGTTGTCGTATCCACCCTGATGCCGTCCATCCATCGCATTTTGGGCCTTCCTGGCGTCCTTGTGGCTCAGATAAAGTTAGGCGCTTTAGGGGGTTTTCGTCATCCATTCTAATTATATGGCCAGCCCACCTCAAGCGCCCCACCTTCATGGAGTTGATTACATCGGGCGCTTCGTAGATTTCATAAAGCTCCCTATAGTAGTGACGACGCCAATAGTTGTTTTCTCTCTCAGGGCTATAGACAACTCTGAGGATTCTTATTCGAAGGCTGCAATGGTTCCCTACGTATTTCTTTGTGATAACCAGGCTTCGGAGGCATATGTCAGGATCGGTTTGATCATATCATTTTTTATAGTCAATTTTATTAACAAAGGAATTTTTTTTTTTTATCGATATAGACTTTATCTTCAATACAAATTTAAGGGTCTTATGTCTTACCTACAGGAAATCTGTTGTCTGTGCACAGCGCAAATTTGAACTGTGCAACTCAGGCTGTGTCTTGTTCATTGGTAGGATTAAATTTAAATTAGTCTGAAAATCTGGTGACCATTTTAAGGCCGCTGTACATTTTAAATAACATATATAATCTACTGGCTGACTGGCTCATTGTTGTTCCCATTAACTAAAACCCCACTAGACGGGTTGTCGCGATTAGTTTTGTTTGTTGACAGTCCATCGACTCAATTCTTCTAAACTAAAGAAATATATGTTTAACCGTTCTGAATGATTTGTTTGTTTGTTTATAGTAAGAAGATCGAGCACATCGGAAGGATGACGCAGATGACGCAGGAGGAGATGGTGGCGGGCGCGCGCACCGTGGCACAGGGGTTGGAGGCCCTCCGCGCGGAGCACGCGCAGCTGCTACAGGGCCTGGCCGCTGGAGCCCTGGAGCCCCCGCCCGCCGCGGAGGAGAAGCAGCGTCTGGTGCGCCACACCATCGAGATGATCGAGCTCGGGCTGGGCGAGGCTCAGGTCAGTACCGCTCCACACTTAATCATTCCCTTAGTTCTCTCAAATAAGTTGATAAAATATATAAATTTTAAATATTCTCGCAAGAGGTCTCGGGTTCGATTCCCGGCATGGTTGATATGAAATATTATTTAAAGGTGTGTTTTTATACTAGAATATTTCATAGTCTCTTTCACCTTACCTTCATGTAACAAAAATGATCAAGATACGCTGCGATTGGCGTACCAATGCAGTGCCCTATGCACCATTAGGTACGGAAAGGGAACGATGATGATTATGATATCAGCTCTGATTTTTTTAAATTTTGAAATTACTCCACCAGTGGTGTCACGTTCTAATCGATGAGTTCTACTGATTGGTGAGTGGGTTTCCCGGAAACCGGAAATCTATCACAACACTATCATTGGTTGAGACGAAAGATTTTGTGACGTAATTCAAAGTAGTTTATTTTTATGAATTTTTTCATGCATTTTCGAGATACTTCGCCGTACAATTTGATGGTCCCGTAGCACTAAACTTCCTCATTACAGTGGTGAATTACTACCGCCGCTTACTTTTATTAAGTTTAGTTACAAAAATCTATTTCCACTATGGTATTTTAAAAATCATAATAAGAAGTCACATTTTGTGTGATCTCTCCGGGAATCGAACCCAAAACCCTCCGTGCGCGAGGTAAGTGTTTTTGCTGTTACACTCGGAGGCTGCCGAAATCTGATGTTTGCACAAAAATTTACCTTGGCTCTTGTATATAAATATGATAATCAGACTGGATTGAACATTTCCCCTATTTTTAAATTCGTAGATTTTAAAATTGACAATATTTACTTTAAATATTATTCAAACATTAAAATTTATAAGTAACATGGGTATTTATTTAATTTCACACAATTAAGGGACATTTGCTACAGTTTCAATATATGTTTTAGTGTAATATTATGTTTTTACTTTTTAATTTTGTGTCGGGTTGTGGTCACGTGATTGGTGTTGCGGACTCACGGGCCGTAGGTCCGAGGTTCAAACCCCACTCTACCCCAACTTGATTTCCATTTTCTAATAGTGAGTCATTTACAACTCGTTGGAAATGGCTACTAAAATTGAAATATTAGGGTAAATTATAAGAACGCTAATATTTATTTTTTTATTTATAAAAAAAAATAATACTGTCATTATCCCAAAAAACAAGCTCCTGTGCTTTGAGGGTGACTTAAACAGAAGAATTTTCATTAATACGAGGAATATCGTTAGAATTAATTTAATAAAAAATAATAAATTGTCTTTTATATAATACATTATTTATTTATATTTTTTTCCATTATAAACTATGATTAATAATAAAAATAATGTGACCTCACTGGGGTTACCTGTGCCGAGGACACTTAACAATATCTTTTTTTAAAGAATAATTTTTACATGTGAGAATAAACAAAGAAGACTTAACAAACAAAGATAATCAACAAAATGTTCAGACAGTTATTATCTAGTTGTTTTATAAAGTGTTCCCATAATTTTGTTTTAAACTTATTTGCATATTATGTTTCCTTGATTTCTTTAGGAAAGCTATTAAGTAAGTTTTTTATGACTAAATATTTGTTATTTTGCTGGGATTTCTAAGTATGACATTTTGGTAATTTGAAACATTGTAATAAGATCATTATATTTATTAAAAGTTCAATTAAAGCATACTTTAAAATAGAGCGATCTTAACAGCAAATCTTCGAACTTGTTTTACGTTTTATGCTAACTTTTAAAGTTAGTCACACGGGGAACAACGCGGTGAAGGAATTTTAGTTTATGTAAAATGTATGAATTATCTCCTAAAATGGCAAAAGCAAACGTCAATAATATTGCCTACCTAATAGGCGTTTTGTATAATTATTTTTTCCCTGCAATTTTAGCCCGCATATGTTTAATTTTCTTTTTTTTATGTTAATATTGTGAACGACCGCGACTATCGCGCATCGCTCCAGACGTCCAGACCCAGACCATGAACCTTCACGACCTTCCCGAAATATTACTCCCCGTTTGTCAAGTATGATTTATTAACGCACTTTATCCGACCCGCGTTAAACGGACGTCACGAGAAATATTCCCTTCAGCTTCTACATACAAGTATATCCATAACGCAGATCTTCGTCATCCCTTTAAACATATTACTATCCATTTACCTTTTTCTTACTCTACATAATAAATAACAAATGTTGGAACTTGATTTATGTACAATAGGAAAAATATTTCCTGTAAGTATCTTACCTTTTGTAAAATTGTATATACAAGTCAATTCGTTATTTTCTTTTGAAAACCAGAAACTGCATTTCGAAAACGAATTCATCTGACTAGTAATACAAATGAGTTTTTTAAAATATAAAAAATATTTATAATGACTGTGGGATAGTTAAAATATACAGGGTGTTCATTAAACCCTGTCACATCCGAAACCACGATGATCAGTATGAGCAAGAAGACATATTGGCACATGAAATTATTTTTTAGAACAAATAATTTTTTTTTTTAAAATATCAAAAAAAGCAAATGGTTGCTTACTTCTGCAGGGGAGAAACGAGGAGGGGGGAGGGTGGAGTCTGATACTGCGCCGCGCTCCCCTCACATCTCTGCAGAAGTAAGCAACCATTTGTTTTTTTAAATATATTTTTTTTTTTAATTCTTGGTTCTAAATATTCTTTTAAATATGCTAATATGTCTTCTTGCCCATACTGATCATTGCAGTTTCGGATATGACAAGGTTTAAAGAACACCCTGTACATATCGGGGGTTTAGGATCACAGGAGGTACCTTACTATAAAAATATGGTTTTAATACGCAAATGAACATTTCGGTGATTTGAAATTCGGTAAATAAAATATATTTTATTTACTTCACCACATTTGTTTTTATTAAAGGAACATATTGCTACTATACTTAAAAACATGAATTTATGTAGCTAATTCAGACTTCCAAACTAATGAAAAAAGATAGGTAGGTACAAAATATGAATGAGATCTGTCTTTGTGTCTCTAACAACAGGGAATATCACTTTTTTAAACATTTTTAAAGTAATACGGGTCTATAAAATACTGTCCAGTAAAGAAAATATTTTTTTTCTACTTGTTAGTAGCATAAAAAATATTATAAAATTTGTAATTTTGAATTCCCGCAAAAACGATCATTGCATTGGCCACGCCCCTAACTTCACGATTCTTGTTTATTTTCAACTTTTTTCTAAACCATTTAATTTTTTAAAGAACATCGTCACGAATCTTGACGTCACAACTATCAATGCCAAACATGTCACGTTTTTCTAGTGACATTTTTTTAAATATTTTCTTTTTTAAAGTTATATATGAAAAAAAATCTCTACAATATCTATATTGATTTTGAAAATATAATTAATTATTCTAAATCCATCTCATATATTTTTATCGGTATTCGTAGTACGTGATATTTCCCTATTTAGTACTAATTTATTCAATATACTCGTATATAAATTACTGGCTCTTACCCGCGGCTTCCCTCACGTGGTATTAGGGAGAAATTATTTAGGTAATGAATTAGTGTCGCTTATCAATAAGAATTTTCGTTTATCAACAAGAGTTTTCCCGATGGAAGGACATACTTTATCGGGATTGAAAGAATGTAGCTTGGTCTTTCGACTATCGCTACGAAAGAAATACGATGATCCGTTTGCCTATGGTGACGATCTTCGTTATTCTGTTCACAAATCCAAAATCCTATTACAAAACCAAAACGAAAAAAAACCAAACTTACTAGCGATAAAGCGAGTCAATTGTTCAAATTTAAACAATATCGATTCTTTTGACATCCCAGCTAACCACCTTTCAAATAATGATGCTCATTATTGATATATATTTTTCCAAATTAGCGATGAAAAATAAGTGTTCTACTCGTATTTTACTTCTCACCTCTCCGGCTATCCCCATGCAAAAAAATATGCCAATCGGTTGCTCCGCTGAGACGTGAAGGAAACACAAACTTTATTATTATTTTATTAAATTATTAATTATTTTATCACGCGCGTCTTAGGGCCAGTTGCACAAAAAAAGTTATGTTAAAAAAGTTTAAAGTTAAATATGAAATGCGTGTTCGTCAAAATAGACAAAATGGGCTACACAAAAAGGTAAGATAAAACATCCCATTTTGCTAATGTTGACGAAAATGCAACCATTATTATTTAACTATTTTCCTGAGTCCTGTTTATTACTGCAACTCATATGAACTTGAACGAGTACAGAGAAAGTTTTTAAGATATATTCAATTTAAATTAGGTCTACCTGTGTCAGAAATAAATTATAAATCCCCGATGACTGCTTTAAATTTACCATTACTGTCAAGCAAGACAAAAAATGACCTCTTGTTTATTTATAAATTATTAAATAATAAAATAGATTGCCCCGAACTGTTAACTTTAATAAACTTTCGTATTCCACATAGACCAACACGACTTAATTTTTTGTTTTACAGTCATCATCATGGTATTAATTATTCATTGAATTCACCGATTATTCGCATGCAGCGACCTTCAAAGCAATACAGTGATGATTTAGATTTATTTTATACCACGCCGCTGATGATCAAGTCCTGTGTTTTAAAAAAGAATTAACAATTCAAAATTCAAATAATGACGAGTTCTTCACTTTTGTTTTAACTCTTTACTCTTGTGTGTATAAATATTTTTTTAAATTTGATATTGTTTAATATTAATATTTATATAAATCATGGAGTAAATTTTTTAACTTTCCTTTTAAAGCACTTTCTTTTTTTTCTTCTCTTCCTCTTTTTTAAAAACTGCTATTTTCTTTCATTTACCTTTCTTTTATAAAGGCAAATATTTATATTTGTTACTGATGTAATATTTCTTTTTTATATATAAATACTGTTTACCATTGTTTACTTTTCTCGATGTTTTTGTTCTTTTTTTAATATTATGTTATTTTTTGTTGTATTTTTTTTCACTGGTTTTATTGTAATTATGTAACAAGTACATGGAACCATAAATAAATAAGTAAACTATGAACTTCTTTAACTTATTTTTTCGGAGTGCAATTGGCCCTTACTGAATTAAAAACTTTAAAATCGGTTTTCAGTAATCTAAGTTCTTTTTTCATTTAAAATTTATAACAAAAAAAAACTGTGAATTGTGCCTTAAATACCATATTTACCTTACTTGTATTTACTACCGCAAAGTACTGCATATCTGATCTGACACTAACTAACCCTATTTACTAATAAGGTTAGTCAAAGTAGGTACTTGATAGAAAATGTTAACTCGACGTTTTTCTGATCTTATTAAGCCTACGTTTCTAAGATGTTATGAACATTTTCCCCAACTGTTCAATATCCAAACGTAATGAAACTCAAATAATTATTTTGTAATATTGCATCGATTTTGAAATAGGGTGGGTTTTTTAGTAATTGTACATGCTACAGTAATTGGATATTCTAAATCTAATGGTCAGAAATAAATAAACTTATTGCGTTAATTTTAAGAAAAAACACACAAATTCTTATGTTAACTTATTTTTTACTATTAGATTAAGACATTTAGTGTATCCAATTACTAAAGCATGTTCAATTACTATAAAACCTGTTTTACCCTAAACCCTAACTTTTTTGAAAACACAATATTTGAGTTTGTCCAAATGTTTGCAGACAAAAGACTGGATTTCACCCCCTCGAGAGTCATTAAGATTAACATGTTAAACATTTGGATAAACTCAAATATTGTAATAAAACTAACTGGTCCAAGAAGAAGTTTAAAAATTGGAAAATTGTTTTCAGGCGTTGCCTAGAGTATGTGAAATAATTCAGTCAGATGATCACAAGAATAAAGGTTTCAGCATTTTAACTTCACTAAAATCAACAAATGGAAGAATTGAAGAAATATGGATGCTCAAACAGTCAAAATGGTGAATGTTACACAGTGTGTAAAGTGGCCACTTAAACCAGCCATTGACAGTTCATAAGCCCTGTAAATGCCTAGACTTCCATATTCCCTTCTTTAAGGTATTCTCCATCCCTGTTGTAATTTGTTTAAAAATATCCCACAAAAATACTAAATTTGATTTTAGGAAGAAAAATTTTTTCAGTGTAAATTTTTAATTCCTTAATTTTTAATCTTTTGATTAATTGCATCGAATGGTTTCATGAAATATTCGTTTTAAACGGTTTTCTCTTCTAGGCTTAATAATATTTTTCAATGCATAGTCCTTACTCTCGACCTAGTTAGTAAAGTAGAGTTGTCCTGCATCTGTTTGCACTGTAGTATGTACTGTCTTAGTACTCGGTACTGGTAACTTGAGGTTAATGGGCCGGGCAAGCTTATGCAGCGCGTCCCCCCGCCACCCCCTAACCTAGTTCTGATAGAGAATGTTTGTTGGCCGTTACCGCTGCCGGCCACGTTTCCTTTCATACACTATTCATCCCTTACCACTCACCACGTGTAAATAAGCACCTCTCCCGTTTACGGTAAACCCATTGGATGGGATCTAGTGATAACTTAGACTTCACCACACACGTTCAATTGATCAAATAATGCAAACAATCCTGATTCAATCATTTTAAATTTGTCGTTTTTTAGTATCTTCAGCTTATTTTTACACAACTAGCTAAGAGGCTTCCCAATTATGTCTGGTAAATTACAGCAAAAAAACACCCAGGCTTAAGAGAAAATAATTATTGGGATCCAGCGTCGTAGCTAGAGGCTGGCGGGCGGCTGCCAGGGGCGCAACACTCAGGAGGCCGCACTTTGCAGACCCACAGCCATCTTTTTTTTTTCTCTTTCTAGAAAATAAGTTTTGGGGGCCCAAAATTCAGATTTCGTGGATGCTTGGACTAGAGAGAGATAATTATTCTTATGCTGAAATAGAGTCAATGTTAAATATTTCTAGTCTACAAAAACGTAGAACTAATATTGACTCCATATGTATGTTCGGCATACTAAATGGTATAGTCGATGTTTCATCATTACTGGGACAAGTAAAATTCAATATTCCGACTCGTAGATTGAGAAACAATTAAGTACTGTTCATCGATCAGCATAGAACAAACTATGGCCTAAATTCTCCAATGACCCGCCTTTGTCGTATTGTTAACTCAAGACAAGATCTGGACTTTTTTGGTTTAAGTTTACAACTATTTAAACGAGCACTAAATAAATAGTCCAGATCTTGTCTCGATGTCCCTTATGTTTGTCAATGCTTCTTTCTTTTTTTTAAAAAATGTTTTTAACTATTCTTTTATTGTAATATTTAAACCTTATAAATTGTATATATGGACAATGTCCGTTAATAAATAAATAAATAAATAAATTTCGCCAGGGGTGCTCATGACCCTTGCTACCACGCTGTTGGGATCTCATCGGGAATCGAACCCGGAACCCTCCGTGCGCGAAGCGAGCGTCTTAAACAATATAGATGTATTATTATGTCATCAGCAAAAATTAAAAATGCCGTAATTGATCAGTAGTGCGATTCTGAACGCTCTCGCGGGGGTAGAGCAAGAGTTGCTAGCGCGTAATTAGTAAGTAAATTACATGCTGGCAACGGGTTCTCTACCCCAGTGAGAGCGCTTAGAGTACCAGCCCAATGAGAGAGAAATGAAAGTAAACAAATCGTATTCCTTATTTCTTATTTTAGTTGAGAGGTGTTATTATATAATTAAACACCAATTTTCGTTTTATGTATAATATAACCAAACACGATACTCGACAAACTGACAAATTTAATTCAAGGTAAATTTTTAAGAACAATAAATGTATTAAAAATATACCGTTGATCGTGAAGTTAACGTGTCCGTGGGGTACTAATTTAAAATGAACAAAGAAAAGTTAAATAAATTATCATAATGCGGCGTTCATAAATCAGGATCCTGAAAGAATTTTCGTTTGGGATAGTTTCCAAAATCCTCTAACTGACAATGAAAAATAAGGGTTTGTTTCCTACTAAGGATTTATATTACGTTTTTTGTTGTTTAATCTTTTTCCCTTAATAAACGCTCTCGTCAATGTGTTATTTTTTTTATCCATATTTGATTTTGCCTTTTATTCCGTTTTTATTTATTTTTATCCACTCTACGGCACCATAACCCAAATTAATTATGATTAAATTAATAATATATCAATGAGTATTTATTTGCGAAAGCTTTGAAGCGTATCACGGTTTCAATTTGCAAACAATGTCTGTCGTGAAAATGAATCCAAAATTATTTCGCGAGTAATTTTTTTTAGTAAAAGACGTATATCCAAGGTGTGCGTAAATATGATTGTATACAGTTATAAATTTGCGGGTGCATGAACATTTGCACCTTCTAAGACAGCTCTATGCGTTGGCCAATACGTTCACCAGTACGCTGGCAAATACGTGTTGACAAACGTGTAGAGGGAATATTTTTGTGAATAGTGCACACTTATGAGTGCTATATAAATGATTTAATAAGTAAACTACTAAAACATTTTTATGTATTTCTTTTTTCCTCGATTCCTCGTAATTTAATGTATACAACAAGCTGTATCCCACTAATGAAATAATTGGCCTATAATTTTGGTGTATTTGTTAATATTGTATTTTTTGTCGTAATAGCTGTTGTTTTCATTAAATAAAAAAAAGTTATTTATAACAACAGTCTTGATTCGAAAATATATTTATTAACTTTATTAAGTAAACATTTTGATCAATTTTTCACCTCTCTGGTTTTTTGTTAGCTAGAAGGTATTTCTTTTAGCAGTAAGTCCGTCAAAATGTAGGTATTTTTTTTACTTGAAGTTCAAAAAATTTTTTTTTAAATTTGAAAGACATGGCGGCCGCAACATTTTCTATATCCATCTCGGCACCTGAGCTATGTATTTTTATGCGCTTTGACGTTATGCACCAGAGATTAAACACGTCCGCACATTGGCCCGGAGACACAGAACGAACGACTCACGAACGTTTGGGCAGTGTAGCGATTTCGTCACCAGTACGCGCACCAACGTATTGGTGAACGTATAGGCTAACGTGTAGAGCTGTCTTCATACATATACATTACATCTAAACCTTCAGATTTTTAATTAATGACTTTTTATATCATTCCCTTCTCTATTGACCGTTCGAACTATTTGCAATTAAAGCAAAAGTGATTGTTTGATCACGTACTTGAAGATTCAACTCACGCGTTCGAACCTTGCCTTCGGAAATCAGAAGTTGTTCAGAGTGCCTATCTCTACATTAGACAGTTTCTACGCTTTTGAACTTTTACTACAGTTTTTTTCAATTTATTTTTATTTCCCGCGCTTTTGTTTCGATTGCTACTCTATTGTTTTTGTTTCGCTTTTGTTTCTCGGTGTTGAAAAATACCCTCGGGAGATTAACCATTGTATTTCTATACAATCAGGAGTGAGAGTTTAGATCGATGTAATAATACGAATAAATATACTCTGTAAACAAATAAGTTTGTGTAAACATTAAAAGAAACTCGTATTTTATTAGTTATATTTTTCGCATTCACTTAGTCCTTTACGATATTGATTACTTCAGTACAAAACGTGTTTTGTTTTTGCATCGAGGGTTTGGGGATTATGTATGTAGTAACTTTGATGAAAACATCATTAAAAATTATCGGTTTAGTTTTATTATTTTGTTTATTGACCTACGAGCACTTTCGTCTAAAATCCACTATCGTCTAGACTGGTAAATCGTTTAGTCAATATTTTTTATCTAAATCAAGAAATATCGGGACGAATGTGTAATAACTTGTATATTTTTTTGAATAAATACTCGATAAAAATACTTAATACTGTCTGCAAAAAAACATCAATATGATTACTGTTTTATTTTGATTATGTATTGTTTGTTTTATGAAACTGCCGTGGCGCGGTTGGTTAGACGGTCAACTTTAAAACTGGCGTAGTAGGTTCGATTTTCGCCAGTGGAAGACCGAAATAAAAAAAAAAAAAAAAAATTGGTCTGGGTGTTGTGACGTATTTTTAATAACTTCCTTCCATATTTTCTCTTTCCGATCTCCTGGGAAGCCTCTAAAACAAAGGCTTAGCAGGTTATTCCTCAAATGTTAATAATTACATTTATACAATATATTATAACCGCTCAACTTAAAACAACGAAATCTTATGTTTAAAAAAACATATACAGTATTTTGCAATTTTCCTAGTCCTTTACG
Organism: Micrasema longulum; assembly: GCF_059751315.1. Taxonomy (NCBI): domain Eukaryota; kingdom Metazoa; phylum Arthropoda; class Insecta; order Trichoptera; family Brachycentridae; genus Micrasema; species Micrasema longulum. Next base: position 128,855 of record NW_028277748.1, read on the forward strand.
ACGCAAAAAGTTTCAAATGCACACATTCGTTTATGGCAAATTTAGAAGATAAGCCAATTAACTGTAACGGTAGGAAGAGAGGGTAGAACGCCATAACGATATATTTACATCTAATTCGATCATGCTAAATATCTATCTTGATTTTTCTACGCCCAACTTTAAATATTTGCATCGTTCTTTTACTGTCGATAAAAGATAATCCAGAATGATTTTTTCACGATAATTTATTCACTTATAAATCTTTTTCTCTCGTTTGTAATCGAAAAGTACGGTCCGCTTCTATTCTCGAGACCAATTGAGTTTTCTCGGTGGTAAGCATTTCCCGAGAAATCTCAGCTGGAATTGGACTTTTTTTTTGAATTTCAAATATAATTTGCCGATCGGTAATTCTGTTCGATTTAAAACCGATTTCATTTATTGATCGTAATATTTCATTTCACGCGTAGTCTTCCGATTTATATTGAAAAAACCTTTTTTACGGCGCGGCGCTTTGCAACTGGTAATCGCGAGAAAATGGCGTATTTCCCCGCCGCTCACACGCGACCCTGGGAAGTCGGATTAAATAAAGAAATTCACATTTTATCATTATTTGTTCTCCCTAGAATCTTTAATATCACGAAAATCATTCTGAAACTTTGCGTAAATTTAAAAATAAATTCAGTAATTCGGGAATTTTTAACGAATATTTTTTTAAGTAAATTCCATTTTGATCACGCAAATGGATTTTTTGCCATTTGTCGCGTCGTTTGCATTTCTTGCCGAATCGCATTTCAACGTCCATCATCAGGAATGCATCGTACATTATCTAAAATGATAGGCGCTGCAAAGCGATCCGAAATGTCGGCAAAAAAATCAGTAAAAACTCAACCTATATTTGAACGGTCGTGAAAATCTAAGAAATTCAGTCCTTTTATTTTTCCTAGCCATATTTTTTGCAGTAATCATCTAAAGTGATAGGCGCTGCAATGCAATCCGAAATGTCGGCAAAAAAATCCGGAGAAACTCAACCTATTTTGAACGGTCGTGAAAATCTAAGAATTTCAATCTTTTTATTTTTTCTAGCCATGTAGTTATCAATGTTAATATTTTTGAATTTATATTTGAAGCAATAACTTTGTGGTTGTTCATTATAATAAGTATAAAACAAACTTTTTTTTCCTACCGACCGGTTTCAAAGCTACGCAACCTTCTTTATCGAGGTATAATTGAACGTAGCTATGCAGAAAGCAGCCAGCCATAGAAAAGTGAAACTGAGATAATAGCACTTTTGTGAAAAGAATGAATAATTGAATCTATACAACAGTTGGAATGTTTTTTACTTCAACAAAATATGAATAGTGTATACATTAGTTTTTTATAGTGCAAACATAATTTAATTCCGCATTTGACCCGTTTAAATGATTTTTAAAGTCTGGCTGACCACACAACTTAAGATGTGCATTTTGTAGAAAACAGCCAGCCCCAGTAAAACTCTGATGTGTGTTATGTCATTATGTGTTGATCATATTATTTTATGTTTTTATCAGGCTACTTAATTGTAATGAATTATTTCATCCATTCTAAAAATATAACTTTGAACATAATTTAATTATGTTATAAAGGAATTTTGGTGATTTTTTGAGTCTGGCTGACCACACAACCTAAAATATGCATTTTGCAGAAAACAGCCAGATCTAATATTTAATGAAGCCTCATACAAACTTTAAATACATGAGGCGACATTCATTTTCACGGCATTTTGACATAGAATTTTCAGAAGGTGATTATTACAGTTTTTTTGTATGAAAGTGGCCCGGCTGTTTTAAACAGAACATAGAATTGATCTTCCTGAACTTAATATCGCCAATATCTCATTTTTTCAAAATTGTGGACTGGCTACTTTCTGCATAACTACATTCAATTAACTGAATGAATTCTATCCTATTTTACTTTAACGGTGATTACTAAATATTTCATCGAACATATGGAGCTAATAAGTCAAGTCTTTTTGTAATGTTATTTTTGTAAAGATGTGAAGTGAGATGGATACGATCTTTAAAACTAGACGGGACTGGACTAAAGTAATTATTGTTTACTTGGCTATTTATTGTTTTCTTTTCTTATAGTGGATCGCTTGTCATTTTCATATGTTTCGTGGGTTACGATATATTACATAAGTGTCAATACGTATCAATAAGGGTGAATATGTTAATAATGTTAGGAAATTTGTTTTTGTGCAGGTGATGATGGCCCTGGCGACGCACCTCCAGACCGTGGAGGCGGAGAAACAGAAATTGAGGACGCAGGTGCGGAGACTGTGCCAGGAGAACGCTTGGCTGCGGGACGAGCTCGCCGCCGCCCAGCAGCGACTTCAGGCTGCTGAGCAGAGGGTGGCGCAACTTGAGGAGGAAAACAGCCATCTTTCCTTCATGGCATCCATCAAGTCAGTACCGCACCACATTATATTTATTATCATTCATCTTTTATTCAAATTATTTCTTTAATAAAGGCGCTGAGAGCCAGATGAACTTAAGGGACATTTAAAAAAGTTTTCAGTGGCTTCCTAATATTTATTTTTTGATTAAGGTGACTAGGAATTACGATTTTTCCTTAACATAAATGAAAAGGAAATAAATTATTTAAACTGACAGCCTATACGGATTGGATTTGACTGTTATGTTTCTCTGGCGTAATTTTTTTGTGAACCTTTAATTTAGCCACACAGATTTTGTGAGTTACCAGCTTTAATATTGGCGCTCAAATTAGTGTGGCTTAAAACATTTTTTTTCATCTTAAGATTGAATTAATGTCGATTGTCACTTAAGCTCCTACGGCTCTCAGCGCCTCAATTGGCTTTCGTGATGTAAAATTCAAAGTAATACATAATAACAACAAAATCGACATAGGTAGTGTGCAAAGTATGTGTTGGGTAAAGTTTTTTTTTCTTCCAGAAAATATGATAGTGACATAAATGAAGAAGACAGCAATAGAACCGGTAGTGACAGGCAGGGATCCGGGAAACAGGATGATCCTATTGTAGATCTTTTCCCTGATGATGAACAAGAAGAAAGGAATAGTAAGTAAATCATAATATAATTTCTCAACATTTATTAAAATTCATAATAATATTTATCGGTGATATTTTTAGCCTTTTGAAAAAATTTAAGGAGACTCGGTTCTTAATATTTTGGAAAAGTAACAAATATTCTTAATGGTTTAAAAAATTCAGTTATGGGATAGCGTAAATAATGTATCATGAAGTAATACCTATTTAATTATTTCCTTCAGCCATGTCTCCGACACCATCATCCCAGTTCACCCAGCAAGTCAACACCGGTTTCGAAATCCCAGCCCGCCTGCGCACTCTCCATAACCTGGTTATTCAGTATGCGTCCCAAGGTCGGTACGAGGTGGCGGTCCCCCTGTGCAAGCAGGCCCTCGAGGACTTAGAGAAGACGTCCGGCCACGACCACCCTGATGTGGCCACGATGCTCAACATCCTAGCTCTTGTCTATAGGTCAGTTGACAGTTTGACTCTTTGACGTTTTGACAGTTTGACTGACGCTCTGGCGAAGGTCTCGGAGAGTACAGAATATAAAAACATGTAGCAAAGACAATCAAAGAATGGTATATGGTAAATTTGTAAAAAAAACACGATCTACACATAATACTTCGAGCTAAGCCATGCCAATCAACAACATTCATCCCGAACAACAAGATCTACGAAAAGTGGGAAGATCTATACCACTCGCAGTTGTATACGAATGTTGTCTGTTACTGCTTTTAGTAAAATATTTTATTATTGTAATATATATAATAATGTTGAAGCATGGTGCTAATGAGTAAACTCGCAGTTGTCAGCGGAATGAAAAAACAAATTGATAAATAGAAATAACATATTGTTACAAAATGTAAATGCGCGATCGGCACCCCAGGCACTACCCTCATCACACACCAATGTGTAATCAACAGGTTAAGCATATTTTTAATTAATCATGGACACCTAACGTTTGTACATTCGTCGATTCGATGAACGATTTTTGTGGTGGATATTTCTAATTAAAAACATATGTTTATATACACATATATGAAACAAATACCACTGGACATAACTGTCTCGTGAGTGACCGTGGCAAGCACTGAGTTGACAAGCGACAACATGATCATCAGTGTGCGCCATAAAAAGACACAGCGTATTTGTTGTTGCATATTCGACTATGCGACGAAGGTTAGTTGTCTAGGGTTAGCATCAGTTTTGGTAAAATATTCATACTGAATACGATGAAGTAGTGTCTGTATTAATTTTTGCCTAGGATGATTTCATTTTAAAGTTATAATAATGTGTGTCTTATATAATAATGTATGTCAGAAGATTTAAATTTTATTTCATATTATATTTGTTAGGTTATTTTGAATGAATAGTCCCAATCTTCTAAACCTATCTATAAAATAGTACTGTTTATGTTTAATTTGATGAGACACCGTTGATAAGATGCTTTTATACCTTATATTTGGTGCTGAGTACTTTTTCTCATTGCTGCATTTTATTTTATTTGTAATTTTTACAGCTAATACATAAAAAATAAGTAAAAATATATTAACAATACTATAGCCAATCAAAAAAACCCCCTGTTAATCTAATAATATATAAGAAAAGAGTTTACAAAATTGTATGTGTGCGACGTTTGTATTCATGTGTGTGTATATTAATATTTGTGTACGAATGTGTGAGAGTTCATGTGTCAAAAAGAGTATAAGTTGGAAAGAACTTGGTAAGAGGTTTGACTATTAAAGAAAAAAAAATGTTTATACCTACTTTTGAAACATTTAGAAAAATATTTTTCTTAAATAATGTTACGATGCTTTAATTTCTAGGGATCAAAATAAGTACAGGGAAGCAGCTAACTTGTTAAATGACGCTCTCAGTATCCGAGAAACTACTCTCGGGGAAAACCATCCAGCCGTCGCTGCTACCCTTAACAATTTGGCTGTTCTTTATGGAAAACGGGGTAATATAAAAACACAAATTTAATGCATGTTTAAAAAATTTTATGCATCTTATATCCATCGAGTTTAGCGCATAATGGACCTCTGGTTACAACCATAATGTATGATAGTAATAAAGTTACAAAGATGAAAGTTAGAAAAAAAAAGAAAGCAAATCCAATCTTTTAGGTGAATGTGTGTTGAATATATTACGATAGTGCACAATGTCAAGATCTGTGCAGGATGCAAGACTGAAATTGTTCAGTTGTTAATCAACCATCAAAAACTAAGCCAAAAAATTTACTTTTTAATTTTTTGGTATCGTGTATCATTAAGTTTTGTAATTTTCAAATTACTCCGCCCGTGATGTCTCAAGATGTCGGTGAGTTGTGCTGACGTTTAAAAGTAAAGCACCGTAGTGTCAAAATATACTAAATGTTGAAAAGAATGGCTACCAGAAACCGGAAATCTATCACAATACATAACAGTGCTTTAATTGATTGGTTTATTTTTATTTCTTTTTTTCATTCCTTTTTGTGAAACTTCGCCATACAATTAAATGCTCTAATTTTTACCGCATGTAAGAAAAAAAATTACATCCAATTTCTCATAGCACTGAACTTCCTCATTAAGAAGTGCTATAAGGAATGGTAGACAAGGAAAGAACAGCAAAAAAATATAGTGCAATAATTATAAATCTTTAAATTTATTTCATGTTGAATTACGTACATTAATATTCAAATTTTCGATCAGGTAAATACAAGGAGGCCGAACCATTGTGCAAGAGAGCTCTTGCAATCCGTGAAGCCGTTTTAGGACACCAACATCCTGATGTTGCTAAGCAGCTTAATAACTTGGCTTTGCTTTGCCAAAACCAGGTATGATATTTTACAAAAATGTGTTGTCTTATCTATTATTAGTTTGTTTATTCTATTATGTACGTTGAGTTTTATTAAATATGTGTTACTATTTATTGCCTACTATTCTTTTTTATAGAATCCATAGTACAAAGAAACAGTTAGAAATTTACTAGTTTCTCAATATAATAAACTTAATTTTTCCATATAAAATTTTGTCAGTTACATTATTGGTACATTTAACTGATGAAAGCAACTTAAAATTTTGTATTTTAAATTCTCATCTCGAATTTTGTATTTTAAATTCTCATCTTTGTAGACAAACATCAATCCATCCCTCACCAAATCTTCTTATATTACTTACATTATTTACAATTTTAAATTATTTACAATTTTAAATTATTTACAGTTTTAAATAAAATATAATTTTAGAATGTAAATTTTAAGTTTCTGGGTAAAACCTATTGAAAGGATTTTCTTTATTTAAAATTAGTTAGTTTTTAATAAATTATTTGTATCCAAATGCAGGGAAAATACGACGAAGTAGAACGCTATTACCAGCGAGCTTTGGAGATCTATGAATTGAAACTGGGTCCTGACGATCCAAATGTTGCAAAAACAAAGAACAATCTGGCCTCGTCGTATCTTAAACAGGTAATTATAACTTTAATTAAAAATCTATTTTAGCTTTTGCTCTGTAGTAGGCATCTTTATATATTATGTGAAACCAATTACTACACTTTGTCAGATGTGTACGCCACAAAATTATCTAGGAAATAAAAAAGCACATGAGAATAACCATCAGTGAGTTCTATGATCTCAGTCTTACCTCTACATTATAAACTGAATGATGAGTTTGTTGTGGACTATTCTTAAGCTTTGTTGTCTTTTTCAGGGAAAATACAAGGAAGCTGAAATTCTCTACAAACAAGTGTTGACCCGAGCGCATGAACGTGAATTTGGAACTATTGATGGTAAGGACAATCCTTCCTCGCCAATACCAAAGGCAGACATTATCCCTAGTAGAAAGAAATAATTATTACACGTATCATTGGATGTAATATCCCTCGTACTTATTGTTCTCAAGTCTATGGCTGTAGATTGATATCCAAACATATGTTTTGGATTGATCGCTTATTCATTAGTCAATATGTTTTTTTTTTTATTATAATGCTTCACAATATTCTGTGAATATTTTACTTTAGTTATTTTATTTGGTGATTTTGACTTTTGTCATAGATTTAAGATAATTTTAGCGAAAATGTTTATTTTGCCATTCCTTACTCAATTTGCTTACTATTTTTTTTATAATACATATTATATGAAAGTAAATAATTTGTTTTCATAGCTTGTAATTTCAGGTATGGAGAAGTTGTTTATTAAATTCAGTTCTTATATTGTAGACCCCTACCACCTACTTACAATTACAACACAATATAAATATAAAAAAGTTACCCAAATAACTGCTTTGATCTCAACTTCTTTATAGTAAAATTGTTAAAAATATCTAAAAAAAATAATTGTCAATAACTTCACAACACTTCATAATCAATTTTATTATTATTGTTTATTCTGATCTATTTTGCTTATATTTTTATATGAACAGATTATCAGATGCTTCTTTTGATGCACATTTTTTTAGAAATTATATGTTTAACTGGTTAGTACAATCTTAAATACATTTTTGTATTATTATTTGCTTAATAAATGCCTCTATGTTGCACCAAACTAAATTAAATCGTAGATATCAAACTAGTTGATTAGTTAAATCAATAATGGTAATAAGTCTTCTTCAATTTTCTATCAAAGATAAATAAAATTGTAATACAATAATTTTGGTAGATGCAATTCTCCATGCTTGATTTTATGTGCAAGTTGTGGTTATTTTACATATTTCAATAATATTATGTTAGTGAATACATTCATATCACATTGGTATCGGGTATCTATGGTTATTATTAATTAGTGTATAGAATTCATTAGATTAGTAATCGCTTTAAATGTGCAGTCCTTTTTACAATGGCATTTATTTAGTTTTATAATAAATTAAGGATTTTTTGTAAGACAGAAACCTGAAACATATTTTAAAGGCATTATGGTGTTTTTTAAATACGTTGATTATTAATATCATTTTCCCAGTCTGAAAATTCACATTTAAATATCTCCGGAATTCTGTTTTTTCTGTCTGATCAAATTTACCCAAAATGTTTTTGTTTTTACTAAGTTTCTGACACAGTGTGCATTTTTAAAACAATCATGTAAATTACAAAATCTTGTATAATTTTTTTATGGTAGGTGGATTTTGATTGTTGGATAAAAATAATTGTATAAAATACACAACAATAGCTTGATACCAATTTTTCTGTTTCTATGCACGTTTATGTAAAATTGGTTGTATGTTACTATCTATGCAACTTTTGTCAGTATCATAATACAGTAAAACCTCATTTTTCATTCCTCAATTTTATGTTTTCCCGCTTTTTATGCAGAAATGTTCAGGTCCCATGTTTTTCCATACGTTTTCATTCAAATCTTTCCCTCAATAAAAAATACTAAATCTAAATTGAGTATCTAAATATCGTGTTTTGCGTTTTTCATAACCCCCGGTTATACATTGAAAATTTTTAAAAACTCATTCGATGTGTCAAAAATCACAAAGTCGCACGCCGCCTCGTTTGCCCAAAATAGCAAGGTATCAAGGCTCATTGTCGACTGTTTGTTTCTGTAAAATAAATAAATACCGTGTGGATTTTTGGGATGGTGTGGAATGGGCGATATCACGCGTGGTTCGCACGTGTACAGCAGTCCAGCCTCCGTGAAAGTACTTTAGGTACATTCATTATCTTGTCTGTGTATACATAGAACAGGTAAATGACTCAGATGATTGAAGTTTGACCATGAAGTTTCGCATAAATAAATTGTCTATGTTTTTATGAATGTATGTATGTGTATGCGCATGGGTGTATGTACGTGTGTGTGTATGTACATGTGTATATATGTGTATATTTATATATACATGTGTGTATATATGTGTATGTCTGTATGTATATGAATCAAAATGTGTATCCGAATAAGTTTATATTTTGTTTGTCTGTGCTCTATATTAATTTGTTAAGTATTATAATATATTAAAATGTAATTGCCTAGCTTGGAACGGGGTATGTACCCTTGTTAGCTGGGCAAAGTGAATATGGAATTGTATTTTGATAAAGAGTGTGAATAAATAAATAAAAAAATTAAAAAAATAAAAAAAAAGTTGAACACATTGAACTTAAAAGAAATAGTATTTTTGCTTCTGGTTTTATTGGTCTTTCCAAAAAGGTGATCATAGGCAGTGGCAGTTTTGCTTTTGACCCCCACATTTACACTATAGTTTAGTAGGAAGGTTAATTTTATTTTTATGTATTTCCATACATTTTTCATTTCCTCACTTTAATGTTTTCCTCGGTTTTATACTTTTTTAATTGCTCACTTGAAAAAAAACATAAAAAGGGGGTTTTACTGTATATATTTGGTATGTATTGTATGTCAACAAAAATATTTACCCTTGAAGGTTTTACAAATTGGTTTTTTTTTTCATTTCATATTCCAGTATATTGTTAAGTGTCCTCAGCACGGGTAACCCCAGTGAGGTCACATTATTTTTATTATTAATCTTTGTTTATAATGGGAAAAATGAATAGATAAATAAATACCAATTTATATTAGGTATTGCATTCTTTATAGCTGCTATCCAACCTCGAAGTATTCGTTTTTAAATAACCCATCAATGTTTCTTACCAATAATACTCTTACGTGGATGTAAAATTAAAATCTATGTAAAAATACAAGTTATTAAATTCCATGACATATTTGTTGTCTTATGTTAATTAGAGCTTAAATTACGGCAGTTATTCCTACAAACTCAAAAGTATCCTTGACATTACGGGAGAAGTACATAATAATATTATGTGACTACACTTCACCTCTTAAATTTTCCCGAAGTAAATATGTGAATATTTTTTAAATATGACATTTTTTCATATCTTTAATATTTTGACTGATGTTCGTATTATGTTGTACGTTTTTATTAAATAGTTGTATAGATATCTTTGTATTTGAAAAATTATTAATATCTGTTTGTATGTAAATTGTTATGTGATAAATTTTAGTTCCGTTTTTTTTATTTTTAGAGGTTTGGGATCCGAATATCTGAATATTTAAATTTCAAATACATTTGTCATTCATTTGCAATTGTCTACGCTACATTTACAAAATTTGATTTGTAAGGCGGAAAGCATAATCAGTAAAATGATAATGGGCTAGCAAAACAGATGGAGATTATTTACTAAATTTATCCATTTAAAAAAAATCTAAGGCAGCGCTCGCTCTGTTATGTCGTGACCAAAAAATTGGCCAAGTAAAATTTGTGTTCATACTTTTCCTATTATGTACGATTGCATATTTGAAAAGTTTATTTGTAAAATTACATAATTATACCCATATAGATAATTTTAGTTGATATAAATGTTTTTCTTTTCTTTTTTTATTAAAATAAGATTTTATAATATGTACCATTTTTACTACAATTCACGAACATATTTTTTTGGAATATGATTTTATATTTAGTTTTATGTTTTTTAGCTAAAATTACTTTATTTTCCCAATCCCAATTTTTACCATTCAATATGTGTTTTTTTATTTAAATTAAACTGTGTTTTGTGTCCCCTTTTTTATATTCTTGAATCATTTTAAGAACTTGTGTAGACATCTATTTGAATATATAATCGTGTTTTATCTTGTATCATTGAATAATGCATTCAATAGAATGCTTCGCATCAATAAATATTATTTTAAGTACATATCTACTACATAATTTCACTGTCACAATAAACTGCATGGTTTTTCTTTATATTTTGCGTTTTATTTGTCAGTAATAATTGGAGTATTTTTGAGAGTTTATTTTCTAGTGCTTCAATACTTTGGATTATTTTCTCAATGTTCTTCGTATTTGAGTCCAGTGGTATTTGAAGATGGGAACGGAATGGGATAATGTTAATTGTGACATTGGAGAGTTTAGTCTACCGTAACCGTAACTTGGTGAGTGTGACATATTTGGGATAGTGTGACACAGATAGGATAGGATTCAAATTTCACTAACTTATGACATATTTTCATGACCCCATAGCTAACTTTCAAAAGCACTGTTTTTTGGTCACACTTGTCCCAACTGTGTCGCATTTTCTGTTTTAATAATTATTGTATTCAACATGTCGTCGACGGCAATCCATCACCCCGTAATTTGACCATTTTAGAGGAGAGAGATTAATAGTCCTTTGATGTATGTTCAGTAAATTTATGTTTTTTCTTTTTTACATTTAAATCTTACTTTACAATATTTATTATTTTTGTTTTTACTAGCAATGTTATAATATATTTACCGCCAAATGGCATAACAAGATGTCTTAGGCTGTGATATTACATACGCGTGATGGATTGCCGTTGACGATATACACTTTCTTTTTCATTCAATTTGTTTGGGTTATGGTATTCAAATAGTAAATATTAAAAGCATGTCGTTTCTTTACGGTGGATTGGACAATTCTATTTTAAAATCCCTTTGCATACATCTAAATTGAAATGTAACATTGCTTCTTCTGGCACAGTATGTATTTGTAACAATTATGTTTATGATCATTGGATATAATTTTGATATAAAGGATATGTGCTTGTGGTTTATTTTATTTAGTATTTCTGTATTGATTATAATGTAGTTAAACACCTAATGTTGGTGTAACCTGCTACTATTACTCACAGTATAGTGATAAAACTATCCTTAGGAAATGTAATCTCCAGAAACTAAAGTACCAGTGTGATTATTGTTTGATTTGAATGAGACACAAAAACTGTGCTTATTTTGGACTGGACTGGACTTACAGTACAATTATTCGCCAATATTTGTTATTGTTATAAATTTTGTATTATAATTATTTTGAGTATTCGCAAATCTTTATGGGCAACTGCTGGATTGAATCCTCGAGGAATTTTAAAAATACTCTGGAGATAAATGACTAGATTTACATACATGATCTTTACTAAAAAAAATAATAAATTCATGCAATAGCTATCATTATTATACTCGCATTCTTCATTGATGTTTAGTATTGGATAAATTTTGGAAAAAGAAAAAATTGGGAAGTAAAAACATTTTTTATTTGTTCTTGCAAAGTGAAACCCCTGTCAAAAATTATAAGAGATTAAACAAATATTTGAGTTCTATTATTTATCGATATTTAATCTGTTCATTGACGACTAATTATCTTTTACATTACTCTAAAAATAAGGTTTTATGTATAAATAACGAAATATAAAAAAAACATTTCGGCAAATAAACTGTAAAAAAATATTATCAAAACAAAGCACTTATTATTATCACAGTTGACATACAGGAATTTTTGTGAAAATTTAAGAAGGCTGTTCATTAAACTCTTAACAGTTTCATGGATATCAGAGATATACACATTCTTGAGGAAAGGAATATGTAAGTCATTTAACAAATTAAACTAGTTTGAGTGATAACTTTACACCCTATGTAACATTCACCATTCTAAATTCAACAAATAACTTTTCTACAGGACCACTTCATTTAGAGCACTAATATTTAATTTTGGAAGGCTCATATTATTTCATCAACGATTCCAGCTATGTTTGAAGTTGTAGTTGTTGGTTAAATCGGCTGTTTGGATTCTCCCGGGCTAATAGAAATTGTGTTTGTCAGGTGACAACAAGCCTATCTGGCAAGTGGCGGAGGAGAGGGAGGAGAACAAGCACCTGCAGCGTGAGAACGCTCCGTACGGGGAGTACGGGGGCTGGCACAAGGCCGCCAAGGTGGACTCTCCTACGGTCACCACTACGCTGAAGAACCTGGGCGCTCTGTACCGCCGCCAGGGCAAGTACGAAGCTGCCGAGACGCTCGAGGACTGCGCCATGAGGAGCAGGAAGGAGGTAGGACTATCGATATATCTTACCCGGGCTAGATCATACAATGTTATATATCGGCGGTGGCCAACCGATCGAAACCATCGAGACTGTCGATTGCGACGAGGCATAAAATAGATATTCGGGTTGTGGTCCTGTGGCTAGTGTCTCGGACTCACGGACCAAAGGTCCGTGGTTCGAATCCCACTCTACCCCAACTTGATTCCATTTTCTAATAGTGAGTTATTTACAACTCGTTGAAAATGGCCCTCAAAATTAAATATTTGGGTAAATCATAAGAACGCAAAGGTCCAAGGTTTGAATCTTGGCAGGGTCGATGAAAAACATTTGTTTTTACAAAGCAATATTTCATAGTCCCCGAGCTGGCGCCGGAAGTGTATCTTGTATGTAACAAAAATGCTCTAGATATGCTGTTATTGGAGTTTCAATGTGGTGCCCTATGTACCATTAAGTACGGATAGGGAAATGATGATTGGTCAGTCTCACGGACACTGGACAGTAAAAAATTAGATCTCGGGACTGATCTAGTTGGCCATCCCTGCTATATACCATCGGACGGATGACAAATTTGGAATTTGCAAAAATGATTGTGTAGATTTTCACTGTCATTGTCAATGTATGGGGTGTTTTTGAGTGAACCTTTGTGGAATTGATTGTTCCTACATTTCCACCTCCGTTGCAAAGACCATCTTAAGGGTTAAGTATGAAAATGGCCCTTGAAACAGAGGTTCGAAACAATTAATCACCCAAAAGTTATTATTAGTTAGTTCACCCAAAAGACATTCCGCATACTGTAAGAATTAATATTTTTTATGAAGAACATACAAAAATATGGAACATATTGGGCATTTAAATAAATCTATGTTTATCTTCAGGTTATAAAGATGTGACATCTATCAGTTATATGAATCTAGATAGTGAAATTGATTAAGCTTGTAGTAAATTGATGGAAAAAGTTATTCATAATTTATTCAAACTAGAGATGTTTAAAAATAATGTTTTGTGCAGATTCATGATTTTGTATCGACTCAATGATTTATTATTATCGTTGCAAAACAAAAACTCTTGCAGTTACAAACTTTTTTGGTAAAATGAGGAAAAAACCTTCTACTGTCATAAAATTTATGGGAATGGTAAAAAGTGTTTTTTTTTAAATTAATTTATTGTATCTTAAACAGTTCACTTTATCAATGTACTTGCTCATTCTAAAATAAGTTTCATTAATATAATTTTTTAAACATTAGACTCAATACCATTCTAAATATAATTTTCTTGATCTATGATACAAATGTACAGTACTTCGGAGAGGGAACATATTTTATTTGTACAAGTATATATAGCCCAATGTTTAGCTGCACGTGTGGTTTTGGTAAATATGTATTTGCAATTAGGTTTCACGCTGTTACATACAACAACATTAATGAAGGTGGATGGTGACGGTTAATTTACTTGTGGTGCTTTGGAGTGATTTGTTTTGATCCGTTTTGGTAAAATATTGTGTTACTAAACAGATATAAAAAAGTATTAGTGGATTTTTTTAACACATTTTCTGGTTATTTCTGTTTAACATGACATAATATTCTACCGTTGTGTGGAATTTTGCACTTATATTGAAAGAAATAAAAATATTGTTCTACTTGTATTCAACATCTTCCACGAAATTCAAATATATGTTTATACCACAGAAGAATACAGTATCTACTATTTTTTTAATTCTTTTGATACATTAATATCATAATTCAAATATAACAATGATCGTTGGTCACTTTAAGTGAGGAAACATATTTATTTTTAATGTTTTTAGTATGTCAATATCGTGTATTTCATACATGTGTTAATATAAATTCCTTGTTAATTTATTTAATTGGAAGTTACAATTTATTAAAATGTATCATGTTAGCTGTTTGTGTCATGTGTGACATTTTAATAATACTTTTAGTGTTGTCTGAAAATGTTTTATCTTTCCAATATTCTCATTATCTGTGTTGTTTCGGTCTTTGCTTTCACAACCATTAAATGCATTTTCATACAAACCGTGGTGTAGAATTATGGTTGATTGATATGGAAATTTATATTATTTCTTCCGCAGAATGGTCTTTTGTCAGAAGGCGATTCGAGCTATTTACCACCATCTTTAGGTTAGTGTAAAAAGCAAATGAAATTATATGTTTTCTACAAAATAAATATTTTTTTATAAATTATGCAATAAGTAAGACAAAAAAGATTTTCCTCGTAAGGTGTTAAAAAAAAAAACAAACATGATAATTTTTACAATACTACTGGCCAAATGTTTGTAGACAGAATACTGGATTTCGCCCCTAGTGAGTTATTAAGATGAACAAATTACAACAGAGTTGGAGAGAATTTTAGAGAAGGACTTATAGAAGTCTAGGCGTTTACAAGGCTCATGACCTGCGGCCTTTTAAACCAGCCAATGACAGGCCATAAGCCCTGTAAACGCCCAGACTTACACATTTCCTTCTTTTAAATGCTCCCCATCTCTGTTGCAATTTGCTCATCCTCATTTTTCTTTATGAAAAAGTGCTTCGAGTTGACTGAAAATAGCTGAAACATGCTATGTATTAATACATATATTTGGTTTGCAACCAGTTTTCAACTATTTTATTTCAAATGATTATTTTCTGAATAGAATTATAATTTGAGGTACAGCAATTACATGTTACAATAAATTACAATTATAAATAATTTTTCTACTTGCGAACATTTCTTATGCGTGCATAAGCCACTCAACACAGTAATAAGTTAATGGAAGGATAATTTAGCTTTCACTTAAAGTGACTTAGTAGTTGTACTAACACTATCGCCCACTAACATTCATGCTTCTCTCTCTTGCACGCGGCAATCAGCACGTGCAACAAGTAAGTGTACTTCCACAAGAGTGGTATTTTGTGTTCTTCACTGTAGACAGAATACTCAACTTAGATTACCAGTTCAGCGATTGTTGCTCTGCACACACTTCAGTTTCATCACAATAATAGGCTATGTGTGCTTTAGTGACCTATTCAAATATTGTTTTTGTTAATGAAGACTGACCGATTTATTTACATTCAAATTTTTATATTCCGGATTTGCATAGAATACTACATGGATAATTATTCAAACAAATCGCAATTAAGGGAATCTAACTTGTTTAGAGTTAATTTAATAAACGTAAATGTAGGTAACTAGGGTGTAATAATGTAATCGGGAAAAAATTTAAACTATTTTCTTCATCAAATTTGTGACTAAAATAAAAATATTATCATTTTTATCAAATTATGATTTTCACTATATTAATTTACAAATTATTACTGCAGAAATTAGAAAGTTTATCCAATAAGAAATGTTTTTGAATTATAATTTCATCTAACACTATTCAATAAACAACGTCACTTTATCTAAATCGGAGAAAATTCATCCAAGGTGTCAGAATCACTGACTGTGAATCGGAATCATCATTCATCATCTATCTGGAGGAGTACCATCACCCATGAATGAATATAGACCACCTAGAGATATTTTAGTCCCGGGTTACTAGACTGGGGTCTCATTCCCAATGAATTTATCCCGTTTACAGGCCTTGGACATTGTGAAACAGGCAAAACTGAGAGCGGCGCGTAGAGGAAGTCGGGAATCCATAGATTCCGTGCACATCGACCAACAAGAAGAGGTTAGAAAATGGCCCGATATATACAATTTGTGAAGTGAACCTACGCCGAGGAAACAATTCAGAGGCACTCTTATACGATATTTCGTATTGTGGGGAGAAACATGCTTACCGTTGTTTTGAATTTGTGCCATTCTTTTAAAACTTCTGTATTCCTTTCTTAAAATTTGTCCATCAATTGAGGTATCTTATTTTTATGTTTGCGTCTTTAAAGACTCTGAATTCTTTCCGAGGAATAGAAAATATTCTTAATATCAAGTCGTTAGGATAGTTGACAGAGCAGATCTGATCAATATTTAAATTCAAATTTGCCTCTCACAAAGATAACTTCAGAATCAGGTATGTAAGTTTAACTTTAAAAAATACAAGTCTGTTGATAATGGGCTGTTTTTCATGTGTTGCGTGTTTAAGTTTAGTTTTGGTGCTTTGTAAAATTTTGTTTTTAATTTTTTGCACAACTGTTATATTTATTATATTTAGAATTTGTAGAGTTGTAGTGTATCCCCTTTCCAGTAATTTCTGTTACACTTTATATAAGAAATTTTAATTGTATTTAGAGATTATTTTGCTGATAACATTTTGGGTGTATTGAACACTATATATGTATTAACAAATTCACTCGAAATTATTTTTTTCAAATATCTTAAAATTATTTTTAAACCATTAGTTATTTTTAAACTAATTGTTTTAAAAAATAACCATTTTCATTTCATGTAAATTGTGATTCATTTCAACTTCAGCAAAAAATCTCCAGATTATTTTTTTTATAAGCTTAATTATGTTTTTTTTAGATTATAATTTGATTATTTATTATTTTGTTTTGATTTATCAGACGGGCGGAGGCACAAATGCGGAACCTAGATCCAATCTGAAGTCCAAATTGTTCAATGTCCTGGGAATACATACCGGCACACATCAATAGCGATAGTCTTAGTTATGTAACGTTACAACCAACTAACATTCACCTCATTTTTCCCGGTAATTAATGATACTCTGAGATTTGTCACACCGAATTTCAAAACATATTTTCAAACTGATTCATCGTTATTGTGCAAGTCAAATGAGTAATATAGTTTATGATACTTCGGAAGCTTTCTCTCGAGGATTATTAATCCCGGTTACATACATCTCTATCATCCATATCAATGTTTATACAATTCATTTTATTATTAGTCTGAGATTTGATACATTCTTAATTTCCATAATTCTGATAGTCAATTAGAACAATAATAATAACTATTTTCCAAACAGTCTATATTGTTAACAATAATTTATTTCATTTTTAATTCGTCTAACAAAGAAATAACTTCTGAAATTTACTTTAGCGCAATATAAAAAAGCTATGATTTCTAAGAATACATCACATCAAGCTGAATGTTGTGCTTTTAATATTTTTAACTTAGCATAATTTAAAAAAAATTTAGGTTAATATATAAACTACTATTTTTTAAAATATAAACTTATTTGTGCATCCATTTCTATTTTCAATTTTAATTTTGTTCTGTTTCTTTTATTTTTTTATACTCTATGAATAAAAACTGAACATTTTAATGCATTTTATCATATGATTACGTAAATCCTAATGTATCTATTCTTTTTCTTCTTGACATTCAATGCTCTTAAATCTTTCCACAATCTCACTTGAATCTCAAATCATGATATCTTTTCAGCAAAAAGTTGACTAATGTATTTTGATATATTTTTGACAACTTTTAATTTGAATTTTGATAATTTAAAAGATGAATTTGTTTGGACTTCGCAGCGTAATCCATTCAATAGACGAGATTGTAAATAAAAAATATACAGACTGACTCATTTATTCAATGATTTAAATCGGTGTTTTTCAATCTTTTTGAATACGGGACCCCTTTACGAGTATAAAAATCTGGCGACCCCCCAGGACCTTAAGTTTATTTCTATTGAGACCATATTAGTATTAATCGAGCGCAAGGAATGATTGGGCTCAGTGAGCCGTCTGCATGATGGTATGCTTAGAATGGAATTCAATTATTTTTAGTCTTTTGGATTAAGAGAAAAGAAGAATGTCCAGAATGTAAGGGAAGCTTTGAAATTATTAGTACCGGTCGCCATATCCTACCTAATGTGAACTGATATTAGTTATTTGCGTCTCAAAAATAGAACCACAAATCAACTTATTGTTAAAAATAAACAGGCACATCCTTATATAAATTATATTTTTGTGCTAGTGTAGGACTTTTGGCCCTTGATTTTTAATTTTATATTGCTTGGCCGTGATCCTCCCAAACAAGGCTGCCAAAGTTCGCGACCCACAGGCTGAAAAACACCAATTTAAATAACTTATGGACTTATTTTTCCCCTTTTTATATTATTCTGAAATATTTTTTTCCTTAAATTTAAGGATTTATGCTACTTCTAAATATATATTTCATATTTTTTATATAATTTTATTATCAGACAAATTTTGTAGCTATCTCAAGCTACTTAACGCATTTATTTTAGTATTTTACATGTCCATTTTAAATGTTGGTCCAATAGTAGTTAAACCAAAAAATATTTTGAGTATAAATTGCTTCTATTTATATACAGAGCACCTTATTAGGTGTTCATAATATTATTATCCATTATTTTTTTAACCCCAATACATCTCTCATTTTATTCATAACTTGTTTCACCTTATATTGATTTAATTTACTTAATGTTACATTTTTGTTCGTCTCAGTATTTGTTAAATTTATTTTTGTGCAATATCTTTATTTTCTATAACACATTTACTTAGTGATCTTTTGTTGTAGTATTTTAGGGACCAAATAGAATTGCTTTTAAAGTAATCAGTTCTAAGTGAGAAAATGTATAAAAGCTATATTAGCTATAAACTTCAGTAAAAATACAAATTAAGTATAAAATATTAGAAGATTACAACATTACAACAAGAGATCACTGTTGTTGCGGTCATAAATAAAAAGAAATAGATTTTTAAATTAGTTTTCTCTTAATAATCAATAATGTAAATGAACTTTTCGATTTTTGTAAATTATTTTGTATAAATTCACAATTTTCAGACATTTTGCACATTTATTTTTATTCTTCATTTAATTTTTTGCTATCGCATTATTCACTTTGTGCACGCACTGTAAAAATATTTGTATTATAAATTTATTGAATAAAAAATGTTCTATATTTATTATTAATTTGTTTTTATTATTTAATGCACAAAAGCTTTTTGCATGACTTTTATGGAGGAAGTTACTGGTGAATATTTTTGTGTAAATATTAAAGATTAGTATTTATTAATCTTGACAGACATGAAATGGTATTTTTATTTTATTTTGCAGTTTTATCGGTAAACAGGAAACAGAATTACAATTGCTATACATAATAATATATGGTTAGACTTTTTTGTACTTATAATTTTGACGAACAACACTTAGTTCAATATTTACTTCTTTATAAATTGTAATAATGATAATAAATATATTTTGTTGATTCTTTTCTCATTATATTTTATTATTTTTATTTTAATAAATGATACCTGTTTTTTTTCTCTTGTATTTATCACTATATATTACAACAGAGACGAATAACACCTCTGAGAAGAAAATATGTAAGTCTAGGCTTACGACCTGTAATTTATGTAACACACTGTACAACATGAATTATATTTTAATTGACATATTATGGTCATCCTAAAATTTGAAGAAATTTATCGTTAAATTTTTACCTTAAATCCGTATTCTATACCATTGAAAATGGTACCTACCAGAAGTATTTCCAGTTAAAATTAAAATTTTATTTAAACTCTTTCGTTTACGTATTTTTAGGTTATATAGGAGTTAGCGCAAACGGTGCTAATTAATATTTTTCAACATTGGTGGAGCATGAAGCATTATGTACCGACACATAATTCACCCAATATGCTAGTCACTATGATAATTATGCTGACAGATTTTACACAAAAATATCTCACTTTTAACTGCTAACCAATTCATTTAGAAATGAGCTCATGATAAAAATTCCAATAAGAAAGTTCAGTGGTTCAAGAATTTGGATATAAAAAATGTTTTCTTACCTGCGGTAAAAATTAGAACATTGTATGGCGAAGTTTCTTGAAAATGTATGAAAAAAGTAATAAAAGTGATTGAAATAAAAACAAAGTACTTTTAACAACGTTGCTAGTTCTTCGGAATCAACCAATGATAGAGTATTGCGATAGATTTCGGTTTACGTGAAGCCAATTCACCAATCGGCAGAACTCACCGAAGATAACTTGTGACGTCACACGCGGAGTAATTTCAAAATTACAAAACTTTAAAAATCATCACGCTGGTTAAATACGATACATAAAAGTATTAATTTTTTTTTGCCTTAGTTTGATACTCTATTAATGAATAATAGAAATAATGCCACTGAACTTCCTCATTATCAACTATTGATTTTATTTACATAACACAACAGAGTTACGGAATAAAACAACCTAACTACACACATAAGAGTGCAGAGAAAATGGTAAGTACCTAATCGATTGCAATATTTTATTTACTATTACTAAGTGTAAAGCAATGCTTTGACTGAGTTTAGCTCAGATGCACATTAGTACGGAATGGGGATAATAGATGTCGCTGTTATGCAATTTAACAATCCATTCTTGATGTCATCGTAAATTTATTGGTTAGTTTTGCTTGTTCTGAAAAGGAGATGGATCATCTCTTTGAGAGTATCTGATAATTTGCCATTACTATTAAGTTATCATCCGACGACATGACATTGTAAAAGCTCCACAAAACCACACAAATATGATTTCAATCAGCTTTGTTGGCATTTTAATGTTTATGATTTGCATCATATTCGATGTTTCACCCATCACATTTAGTTCATATTGAAATAATACACAATTTTAACACTCAAACAGAAATATAGTAAACAATCCTGCACTGGTACAAATACATGATAAAAACGTGCATACACACAATTTATCAGTTAGAAACTAAAGTATTTTTAAAAATTAAAACATCTTGGATTAATATAATAGTTATATTATCAGAATAATATTGATGATTTGTAAATGCAATATTGGGTTTGCTAGCCGTGTACATAATGAGACAGTTGGTTGTTAAATTGCATAACAGTCTGGGGAGGTGAAACGGAGTGCTTCCTTCTCAATGCTGAAGGCTTCGCTGAGAAGATCTTCCGCTAAGCTCATCAGTCGCTTCACGGGTAACCGTCACTCCGCTAACCTGCCCTCTACAGTGGCTGACTTCTCAGATTTACTAAGGTAACTTCTACATGGGGTGGGCCTAGCCTGCCTACACACATACATGTTGTGTCTTATGTGTTATTCTACAGACAACTTTAACTAAGTTAGTAACAAAATAGAGTGAACATTGCTGATTTTCCAATTTACTTACTAAAAATACATTTATAAATAATTCACATGGTGGTTTGTATGTATAATAAATGTATATTTCTAATGAAACAAGAACATTAATGTTATGGAATATTTAACCATGTAATTTACTGTCAAATTGATCCGTTTGTACATTTTATTTAATTATTAACATTTTCTCTAACAAATTATGCTTAAGGTCTTAATATGTTACATATGATTTATCTAGAATTATTTTTTTTTTAATTAATGAGGTATGTATAATATTTCACATAATCTGATTTTATTGTGTTAATTGATAAAAATGATTTTTTGTATTATACAGCCAAAAATTTTATTGAAAAATTCATTTAACTTTTTTTGAAGGTCTTCTGTCTGCTTCCTCATAATTTTAGATATCACCCTCATTGAATTTTTTACTTTTATGAAAAAATATAGTTAATTTTTTATGTTCCTACTCACAAGGATTTTAACTGAAACAATTATAAATATTAAAAACTATCCGTAAAATGAACTATCTATTGAATTCTAATAATACAGACATAGTTAAAATAATATGGTAAAAAGAAAAGAAATTGGGAAATAAGAAAATAAATCTAATCAGTTGTCCGGGGTCTCTAGAGGAGTAGTAATGTTTCGGGTGTATACGGGAAAAAAAGTTCAGAGAGGATAGCATTCTTTCTCTATAATTGCTGGGTATTTTTATTTTACCATTTTTGTATATTTAAATTTAAGTATTAAATTTTTGTTTTATGTATGCATTGAAATATTTTGTAATGTACATAAACGTTTTTAAAATAAATAAATTGAAATAAAAAATAATGAATGAAGGAACCGTGATAAAAGTTTGCCAACTTAGTCATTTTCATGTATTATAATTTAATGTACAAAAATTAGATTCCCCAATTAAAAACTCAATTAACAGGGATTTTTCAAATATTCAAATGATGTTTACTCGAAATCAATAAATTTGCACTTGCGACACTTATTCTTCCAATGTACGATTTAAATCCAAACATGTAAATTAAAGTACCACCCACTTTATATTTTTATAATAAATTAATCAATTTGGTTTGTGCATTTGATGTAATTTGTATGTTATTGATTATGATTATAGCATGAAGCGCGCAAACTCCCTGTCCGTGCTCAGTAATGGAACTCCCGCCTCCCCTATCCCGGTTCGAGCACAGAAAGCGAGCACGCAGCAAGAGCGGTAGTTGTGCTAATATTGCACTAATGGCTACTTCAACGGTGTTATCAATACCCCCATTTTGTATGTGGTTGTCATAACCATAGATGTAGAGAAACAAGTTATAACATAGATAAACGTATTTTAAAAATACAAACACAATTTTGCAATTGAAACACTTAATTTGATGGTGAATCACTCGACACGGTTTGCTGCAATAAATAATTCAAATACAATTGGTAAAATCAAACTTCGAAATTTTTTAATAATACGCAATTTTGCTAAGGTTTGTTATTGAGCAACCATGGTATCAACTCTGTGTAATAAGTATTTTCTATGTCTTTGGTTAGAATTCAAAATTACAGCATTTTGGTATTTAAAAACTGACTATTTCTTTTTTATGAATTTTTCAAAAATTAATGTTATTAATGTTTCCCTTTTTCCATTGAACTAATTTAGTGTATTTGATTTGATATCTTTACACTTCAGACTTCTTGTGCTTCTTGCTAACAATAAAGAAGACCTGCAATTCTTGGCAACTAAAGTCTACGATGTATGCGAGGGAAGCGATTTGCTGATGAATGTCGATAAATCGAATGTGATGGTTTTTGAAAGAAATTAAAGTATGACTAAATGTGAAATCACTGTGACTGGGGTTATACTGTAACAGGAAGAAAATTTGTGTATCTAGGAAGTATGTTTACAAGGGATGGAATGACTGAGAAAGATATTGAAAGAAGAGTGTGTGCAGGGAACAGTGTGAATGGTCTTAAATCAAACTCGGCTAATAGCCAAAATTACCAGTCCACTATAGAGTCCTGGCGCTGACCCTGATGTATGGGAGTTAAGTACGGACTTGGAAAAACAGGGATGAAAGTAGACGAATGCTGTCAAAATGTGATCTCTCAGGCTATGTACGGTAAAACTATGTACGATAAATGCGCAAATGTCGAGATTCGTACAATATGTAAGGTTGAGATAAGCATTATCGACAAAATCAAGAAAGGAGCTCTGCGTTGGTTTGTACATGTAGAGCCAATGGACAGTAAAATTACGGCAAAAAATATTTACAATGCGAATGTTGATGAATTCAGAAATAGAGGAAGACCGAGAAAGACACGGCAAGACCAAATCCAACAAATACTGGAAGATGGACACGTCAAAAGTCGGAACAATCGGTACGCGTGCATGAGAAGATGTATGAATTTAGAAGAAGCGAGATCTATATGCAAAGACAAAGTAATATGGTGTTCTATCATCTCTGCCTACCCTTACGGAGAAACAATGTGATGGTTTGTTTAAAAACTTAACATCTTTCCTTAAACACAGGGAAAATAATGAAATTATTAACTTGTACGTATGAGTGTGAGTGAATGTGTGAGTATGTACCTACAAAATATATGATAATAGTATTTTTTGTCCAAATTTTTTTTTTGCATTTCAAAAATTAAATAATATCATTACGTTTTTAGTTTGTATGGAATTACTAAAATAAATTTAATATGACTACCGGTTTCAGAACCGTTTCTTTGTCGAGGCTGAAAGATAAACTAACACTAAATATTTTAAATCTTTAGTGTTAAGTTTGTTAATTTAGTGATTTACACAAACTGAATAAATGTATAGTTATATTATTTAACATTGAAAATCACAAAGTCAGGGCTTCAAATATTAATTTTATTTTATAAATTGATTATATTTATAGTGATAGTAGTGTAAAAATAGATACAAAGTTTTTGATTATTCATTATTGCTATTTTTGGAAATACTCATATATAGTCAGTTTTACATTATCCCTCAAAACTTGATTGTTGAAAAAATGTTATGATTTAGTGTGAATATCAAAGGTGAAGATTAGATTAGTTTTTAAGATGTCAAGAGTGAGATTTAGATTGAAGAAAATGATGATATAATTTGTAAAATGAAATTTAAAATATCAATACAGATTATAATGAGAGCAATGCTTACACGTAATTAATAATCTCTGTGTTTTGGCTACATTGTTTCAATATTTGATAAAAAATATCTCGCTTCAATTCATAACAACTGAGCTAATTCTAAATTCGGAGTTATTAAAGTAAATTATAAACGTTCGTCATTTTAAGTACATTTCACAAAAAAAAAACAATAAACAAAGGAGGTTAAAAAATCATTCCTGTTAGAATAAGTTAATAATAAGCTTTTTAATGTTAGTAGTACTGAGAGTATGTGCTGCTTTAAGATAAAAATTCATGCCTTGAAAATATTACAAAATTAGACTATTCATAAATATTTTTACATTACTTTTATGCAAAAAGTATTATTATATATAATTTATTAATAACTGAACGTAATTAAGTTTTTTATTCTGCTGTGTGAAATTTTATGTTTTATCAATTTCGTTTAATATAATTAATTTATTAAAAGATGGTGGACTTTAGAAAAAAAGTTTGAATATGTTTTTTGTCAATCATCAAGTGGTTGTGTTTATTACTAATTTATGATACAGAGAGAACAATGATTGTCACTGAAAATCACTTAAATAATACCGAAAAATCATACCAATTGATTAAACTGCTTGTTGGTTGTTTTTCATACTTACAAAGCTTTCAATGAAATCATGTAGCATGCTATTCTAGATAATGTAGTTACCATGAAAGATTTTTTTATGTTTTAGGCTTAGAAAATACTTTAATTCGTCATCAGAACAGCCTACTTTAAGTAGATACTATGTTTTAGTAAAATAAAATAAAAAGTGAAAACCAACTTACAATTTGTGGTAGGTACTTCTGCATTTTTAACAGTATTATTTAAGACAACACTTTTATAAAACGTTTGCATATTTACAAAAAAAAAACCTTGTTTTGCATTAAATAAAATATTCACATTTTAAAGTTGGAATACTGAAAAGTATATAAAATATAAAATACGTAAAATTTATTTAAGATAGTGAGAATTTCCTTTCTTTTGTATTTTTTCCATTTACTGATGAATAAAAAATATCGCATCCTTAGAGTAAGAAAATTCGATAACTGAATATTTTGACACAATGATTAAGAAATATTAATAATTTAAAATCACATCATACAAAGTGTAAATTGAATTTTCTAACTGCCAATACAGGAAACTTCAGGTATACATCATTTCACTCATTCTACCTTTATAATTTATTATTCAGAATAGGTAGCAAAATCATTTAACTAATTTCTTCCCGAATAGTTATTTTAGACATTTAGTATTGGACTTCGGATGAAAAGTGTTTCATATTAGAAAAATGACGTGTCGAAATATATCATGTTAATTATATTTGTTTTTTATATATAGCTTATTTTGTTTCACCTGGAATTGATGTAGTTTAATGAAGTTGTTGGAGCTAAGCTTTTTTGTTAAATTTTAAGCTTGATTATTAAATATTAAGTAACGCAATGTGCAATATAAATGGTTGCTGGTAGCACTTATTACTACAAGTTGAAGTTTTACTCACAGAAAAACTAAACAATTTTATTTTTATTGTGTAACTTTTTCGTAACAATAAAAATGACATGACAAATATACGACTTTTATTACTGCCCATAACCATTGAGATATAATATATAGAGATAACACTGCATACAAATCCGAGTTAAAAAGTCGTCCCCAAAGGAAAGAGAAACGACTAGCGGAGGGAGCGAGTATCGTCACGTCATATCACGTCGACTTTGACAAGCAAAACAAGTAGTACAGTAAAAAGCCCGGACTTTTTACATCGGTCTACTGTAAGTTCTATTCAGTATGTCGCTCCCTTCCGCATACGCGTCACCTTTGTTTATCGTTTCACTTTACGCCCGACTAACTGAGCAGGACAGAGAAAGGAGTTAGCTTACGACTGGTAACATATTCATAAAACTTTTTTTAACATTAAAATAGCTGTTTTAAACAAGTATTGATTGAGATAAAAACGTTGCTAACCGGTGAAAGGTTATACCATCGCGTTTTCTATCTTTTCCAGATCGATTTGTGCAGTATCTTAGCGTACATATGGGCATTTTAGTCATTGCGAGGAAAGAAGTAGCCGGAGAATGCTCGCAACTAACTAAAGTCCGTTCTATCGAACATATGCCAATTGGCCGCATGTCAAGGGAACATTTTTTGAACACTATTGTTTACATATACCCCAATGCCCATAACATATTTTTTCTGCGACATTCCGAGTATGTAAATAAATATTTATGTATGCAAAGAAGGTTGAATCTGATATCTCAGTCAATTGAATTTATACTTGAAGTGAGACATTGATTTTTTACGTGCATTTACTAGTTTGTTTGGTAAAAAATAACGGCTTTTAAAGGATTCTTAAATTATTTTGCCCGTTATTCACTGAGTTTTATTATAGACAATGTACAAATTACTGCAAAATTTTGACACTTGACACCGGCAAAAAATATTTTTTTTAAATGTTACACAGTGTGTAAAGTGCCCACTTAAACCAGCCAATGACAGGTCATACGCCCCGTAAATGCCTTGACTTCCATATTCCCTTCTTAAAAATGTTTTCCCTCTCTGTTGAAATAAATTAAAACATGAACAACTCCCTAGGGAGGAAATCCAGCCAGTCTGCAAGCATTTGAACATAATCAAACATTATATCTAGATAAAATATTCCGAAATTTACAGATCTGTCAATTACACTTTAATGTTATTTTTGTCATTTTCACGGAAAATTCAAAGGTTAACTAAATTTACAGCCGTAGGAATGAGCATTCCTCGTACTAACGATATGCAATAACTTTATTTCTAAAAAAAACAACCATTTATCGTGATCTTACAGAAGAACATACTATTCATTAAACTAAAATTGGACCTCTGATTTTTTTGTTAATAAATAAAATTAAATAAAAAATATAATAAAACATTAAAATTTTCCTTATTATTAAAGGGCAACAAAATTTATCATAGAAAAAAAGAGTTCATATCTTTAGTTTGAATCCAGGAAAGTGCGTGTTTTTTAAAAGAAGGAAAATTTTGAAAGTTTGGAATCAATGAAATATTATCAGTTAAAAAAGAATTTAAAAAATTTGGGCCAATAAAATATGCATGTCTCTGTGCGAGCCTCGTTTTACAATGTGGTATTTCTAACATACGATTCCTTCTTTGACTTGATCTATTCGAATTACTTGTAAATAAATTTTGGTTCTTAAATATATATTTTAAACATTGAAAACATTATATTTGTCTTATGTCTAAAAGTTTAACTTCTTGAAACAATCGGAAAGAGGGAAAAGTGCGATTTTTGTGAAGCATTATTTTTAATATGAATTTTTGAACAGTTTCTAATGGTTTAATATGGCTGTTGTAAGCTCCCCCCCATCCAATTATTCTATAGGAAAGCGATGACTATACAAGTGCATAATAAATCATTTTATTAGTACTAAGCTGGGCGTAAATACTTAGCCGTTTGAACACATAGGTTAAATATCTCAGTTTATTAACAATTATTTCAAGATGGTTGGTCCATTTAAGTTGACAGTCAAAGATTACTCCCAGGTATTTTATGCACCTCTTAGACTTCATTTTTTCGCAGTTATTACGTATGTCAAGATCACAATATTTATTATGAAACATTACATTTAAAACAAATATTAACGTCAATCCTGCCAGGAATCGAATACGGGTCGGACTACAAACACGGTAGACAAATGTCCCAACCACTACACTTCGAGGCCGAGTTACCCCCACTCGATTTGCTTTTTCGGGATTTTTACCCTGTGGTAAAAAAACACTTGTCCAGGGTTCTGGTTCCATTTCACACATATACATGTATTCTTTATCCACCTGGGCATAGACTAAATAGTCAAATTAGCATTTAATAATATCAAACCGCCCAAAAGGTTGATATTTGCCTTTTATCCATGCAACAAGGATATTCGTATCATACTTATACTGTAGGAAGAGGGCGACCAAAGGAGACCTGGCATGGCCAGATAAACCAAAATCTTAAGTCTGGCGTGTCAAAAGTGGACAGAAACGAGGGCATGTATGCAAGTTCTTTCGATTGTCACCTCTATAAGAGATCTTGGAGTGATCCTAGATAATAAACTAACTTTTCTGGAACACTTTGATAATATAGTAAACAGATCCTTAAAAATTTTAGGCTTTATTAATAGAACTACGTCTGATTTCCAAAGTATGCTTACACTTAAAACACTTTATTGCTCTTTAGTTCGCCCTATTCTTGAATATGCATCTGTAATCTGGTCCCCTCATTATGCTGTTCATATCAAGCGCCTTGAATCAGTTCAACATCGTTTTATAAGAAAAATTGCATGGAAGATGGGATTGGAAAGAGGAGACTATTCATATTCTGATATGGAGAGGTTTTTAAGCATATCAAGTCTTGAAAAACGCAGATGCATTGCAGATATAATCTGCATGTATAAAATTATGAACTGTCTCATTGATGCCCCTGAAATTTTGCAAAAGATTCTTTTTAACGTTCCCACCCGTAGACTAAGAAATAATGAAATGCTTTTCCTCGGTCACTACAGGACCAATTATGGTGCACAGTCGCCTTTGCCCAGAATGATCAGGCGGGTGAACGATCATCAAGATCTTGATTATTATGGTGTAAGGATGTCTTTCTTTACAAATCAGCTAAAGAATCTGTATAGTTAGCCTATGCTTTTTACTTAATCTAAAAAATCTATCATCTGTCTTTGCTGCTTATTTCTGTTCCTTATATTTTTTTATTCCTTTGTAAAAATTTCTTTTAATTGTAATGTTTATAATGGACTTTGTCCGTAAATAAATAAATAAATAAATAAATAAATAAGATATATAAATGTGGGAGAAGCTAGGAATGTATGCCAGGATAGACGTGTGTGGCGGTCCATCCTCTCTACCTACCCCTACGGGAAATGGCGTGATGATAGAAGTAGTACTTCAGTTTGTTTTCAGGAAGGGGTTACGTTTTATGGTCGATAAGATGTGATGGTCCGTTTCCCAGCCAATATATTATCACGAAAGCGTCAAGCTAACTTACGCTTACAATTTGTACGTAATATCTCGTTAATGAAACATCGTAACGGTTGTGACTAATCGCGGTCTGATTTAATAAATGGCCGAGAATACAAAGTATGTCGCCGGCGTCTGCTAAACTCATTACAAGCTCTCGGGTCTCGGGTCTCGGGTTGGGGACAACAACATTTTGTAACAATATTATTTTCGGCGGACCATTCTGTTCTGCTTAATCTTACAGCCATAAATATGTTCAGCATCTCGTAAAAGCGTTTTTAATTACTCCATTTCTTGTTTAATTTATGGTATATAGTTTTAATATTCATGAATACAAAAGTAGGCAGTAGTCAGTGTGAGTTAACTACATTATTTTATTTCCATAATCACAAAGATCTAAGTAGGTCCCCATAGAATTAAGAATAGTTCAGAAGGAGAATCATATTTGTATACATCGGACTGTGTCCAATAATTCCCCCACTATGCCTCACTTTCACCGCGCGCATTCGTGATGCCGTCGCGTAATGTTGCGCGATGGGAAAAAATATAATTATAACACAAGTGTAAGGTAAAAAAAAAAGCAATCTGTTAATTTATCTAAAATTTTATTGTGCACACGAAAATATTGATTGATACAACAGAGTAGATAAGTAATGGGTCATTTAATAAGAGTAATTGAATTAATGAACTTTAAACTGTAAAAAAATTTTTTTTTAAACATAAAACGGATATTTTGATATCATGTTAAATAATATTGGATGTTTTAAAGATAATGTCGGTCAAATGTCCACGATAGAGTTGTTTAATCCGAGATCCAATTTTCATTAGTTCTCTCATTAGATGAGCAAAGTAGGGTAAACAAATTTACTACCCTGGCAACACTAACGAAATGTTCATTTTGTTTCTTCGACAATCTGACAGATGGAAAAATAATTCAATTTATAAGTAATGCATTTGTTACATACACATTTATTTGCTAATTACACATGACATGTGATTGCATCATGTTTCATTAAGATCCTAGCAGTATTTCTACACTTTAAAAGGACACAACACGGCATAGTTGAATTCAAACCAGGAGCTGCGTACTGAGCGACGTCTACAAAGAAACTAATGGGTCAAAACGAAAACCAACTAATTTATGAGTAGTTTAGTCGCCTTCTGTTTGATGTGCGTATGCGGTTTCTGGACTATTCTTAATTCTATGTAGGTACCATATCTTTATCTTGATTTTTGTTCTGATCTTGTTTCAGTGCGTTTTCGCACCGCACAAGAGGTCTGGGGTTTAATTCCCGACATTGTTGACAATAATTATTTATTCAAAGAGTATTTTAACATCGCAAGTCCTTGAAATGGCATCCGAAGCGTAAGTCTAAATACGCAATATGAAATCTATCAATTACAAATTACGTTTTTTGGTATATTTTTGATATTAACAAGTATCTACGTTATTAATGACATAAAATAACAAAATGTTACATAGTCCAGGGACTATAAAATATTATGGTGTAAATACACCTCTTAAAATAAATATATTTATGTCAACCATGCCGGGAATCGAACCTGAGACCTCTTGCGTGGTACGCAAACGCGCTGACCACTACACCACGAGGCATGACTGAAAAAATACAATAGTAATGAACTAACATAAATATGGAAATCAAAAGGTTTTTTGTTGTTAACTCGATCTTCAGAAAACTCTTTCGTCAACGGATCCACACGGATTGATCCCAAATTAGCATTTTTTTCTTTAAAACAAGATAAAATAAATACAATGTGAATGTATACAAAAAAAAAAGTCAATTTTATCAAATGCAGATAGATTAAATTATAATTATTATTTGCAATTAAGACTCTAGCTTGTTTGTTATAGTTGTATAAAATGCGAAAATATATATTGATTTCAGAAAAAAAAGTGTACAAAAAAAATTAGGATTCTAGGAAAACATGCATTTTTATTATTATTTGTGATTGAAATACCAACATAAAACAATTTATTGTTGCAGCCGAGTTTTACGTCGTATTTTAGCTTAAATAAATTTACGAAAAAATAATTCCCAAGTCCGTTCCCTAAAAGCAAATACATAGATGACCTACTAATACATCATTATTATGTAAATGAATGCCTCATTGGAAAATGATGAATCACTAATACGACATTTTATAATATTGCTTACATAATACATTGAAAACATTGATGACGGATTATCCTTTTCGATATTCGCACCTAATGGTGCGTAGGGCACTGAGATTGCGAAACTAATTGCAGCGAAATCTTGGTCATT
The DNA here is from genome assembly GCF_059751315.1 of Micrasema longulum. Taxonomy (NCBI): domain Eukaryota; kingdom Metazoa; phylum Arthropoda; class Insecta; order Trichoptera; family Brachycentridae; genus Micrasema; species Micrasema longulum. Next base: position 161,127 of record NW_028277748.1, read on the forward strand.
TCGACCATGAGTAAATAATATAACCCTCCCTTAAAGAGTAACTTCAACCCTACGGAAATTGGATACAATAAATGTTTTCTTGCGAGCGGTACAAATTTGAGTACTTTCCTGAAAATGTACGAAAAAAATAATAAAAAGGTTTTTTATAAAAACGAATTACTTTGAATGACGTCACGGGTTCAAATGAATCAACCAATAATAAGAGAGTTATGGAAGATTTCCGGTTTGCTCACCTTCAATGGGCCAATGGGCAGAACTGATCGAGAATAAGCGTAAGGGAACCTCTGACGTCACACGCGGAGTTTTTTCAGAAATGCAAAACTTTAAAAAAATCATAGCGCTGATAATAAAATATATAAAAATTTTAATAAAAAAAATTTAGCTTAGTTTAATAGTCTTTTAACAAAAAAATTAGAAAAAACCACTGAACTTTCTCATTGAATATTTACATTGTTTTTTAGCTTGTTTGTATTTTTCTTATTTATTCAAATATCTATTTAAAATTTATTGTGTCAACCATTGACACAGTAAATAGATAAGTTATTTTCTTACTAAAAACATCTCAGTTTTAACAGCTTGCCTACCGTGCCCACATACACGAAAAAGTTCCTCTTTGCCGAACGAAAAAAGCTATAATCTGGTAACCTTAGCATCTTTGTGCCGAAAGAAGGTAATTCAGAAGCGTATAATATGCACTTCATTGGATTGAGAAAAGAGGGAAGTGAATTCTTCACTGACTGGAATTAAATCTATAGGACATATCAGTTTTAGCAAATTAATATTGATTTGCTTTCAACGATAAAAAAAAGATACAGCAAATCACGATACACATGTAAATATTTATGTGAGAAAGAGATCATAGGAACGCAACTACCATATTTTACGCGCTTGTAACTCGTCTATTTAATTATATGTCAGTGTGTTAAAGAAATGTTTTACGAAGAAGTTTAGTGCTACGGGAAATTAGATACAAAAAGTGTTTTCTCACATGCGGTAAAAATTAGAGCATTTCATTGTGAGGCAAATTTACTCGAAAATAAACGAAAAAAACATTAAGAATGCGTTTTAATTAAAATGAACTACAAAAAACGTCACAAATTCTAGAGAACAGCTGTTTAGAATAGCCAATCAATAATTAGTTTTGATATTTATTTATTTATACTTTTACAATTGTTGTATTTTTTTATACAGAATAATGTCCCTGGAGTGTCCCGTGCCGAGGGAAACATTTTACAATAAGTATAATAAAACATGCCTTTAACTAGTTATTTTACATAGTTAACATAATAAGTAAATAAAAACGTAATTAATCTGATTAAACTAATTATCATCGTTAACATAATAAGCAATATAAACTAAAATAATCATAAAAAACATAATAAATTCATTTAGACTTGCATACAAAATTTCATAATCAGGACACAATTTTTTACCTATTTGGCTTGATCCACTCATCGATCCGTGCGCAACCCCCCTCCACTATCCATTTCTTAATAGCAATTTTATATTGTAAGTACTTACTGATTGTCCTTATGGACAATGGAAGTAGATTGTACACTTAAACCGAGTAGTAGGCCAATCCTCTTTGACAGAAAGATGTATTAATTTGTAATTGTTTTTGCAGCATCAGGGTGGAGTATCCAGTAACTCTTGTATTTGCGAAATGAGTTATGTTAACAATAATAATTAACAAAAAATTGCGATGGGAGACACAGATTCAGTCACTGGTATCTAGATTTAAAAAAACTGTGCCACGTCTTCAGCTCTCTCAGGAACGTCCCGGACGTTGGTACTTTCATAAATGTTAACTTTGCACTTTGCACAAAACTGAACAAAACTTTTTTTTTTTAATACAATCTAATCCAGTAATATAATGAGGAATAACCGGTGATTGACCAGTATATATATAGATGCATAATGTAAAATAAATAAAAATTATAAGTAACATAACATAACATATGTAGTGATATATAAAAACTTAATATTTACGTATAAATTATAATATGTATATACATGTGTGTGAATATATATGTATGTGTGTCTGTATGTATGTATGTTTGGGAATGTATTACAAGTGCCCCGACTCAACACGGATTTTCAACAGGATGGGCGTCTCTATTGTTTAAAATGAGTAGCAGCAACAATTACCGTTTCACAAATTAAACTGTTTCGTGAAACCGTTAAAAAAATAACAGATTAGAGCAGCGCAGCACGGTCAAAAAAATTGGTAGAACCAGCTACCGAAACAATTTCACATAAATAAATTAAACTGTTTCTGTAACAAAAAAATATTCAGGATATTATTCATTCACAAATTAAACTGCTTCAAGAAACACATAAGCAAAACGGTGTCTGTGGTTTTGTCCACACTGCTTTAAACTGTTATTTCAGAGAAACAGTTTCGTGTAGCGATTTAACTTGTAGTTTTTCGTTACAGTAATAGTTTAATTTATTTTTTGAGAAACTCTTAGCTGTTTTCAGAGAATAAATCTTTTAAAATATCTGTTTAGTTTTTCTTAAACACCTCTAGAATGATTATGTCAATGTGATGTACCTACCCACAAAAAAAACATCTAGTAGGTAGTACCTACACCCTACACTCTTATTTATTTATTTACGGAGTAATTTAGTCCATTTTACAATGTAAGATATTTATTTATAATATATACAGGTACAAATTAAATAAAATACAACTAAAGAAAATAAAAGCTAGGACAAAAAATCAAATAAAACTTACCATCTCAAGACAAGATCTGCTCTATATTAGTGATTGTTTAAATCTAGAAAGACTCGTACTAAAAAATTCTAGATCTTGTCTCGAGTTTACAATGCGACACAATCGGGACATTGGTGCATGCAAGCCATAGTTTGTGCTGTGCTGATCAAGGAACAGCTCATTATTATTTCGCAACCGGCGAGGCGGATCTGAACATTGAATGCCACTTGTTCTAGTAACGATGGTATATCAATGAATCCATTTAGAAAATTAAACATAGATATGGAGTCAATGTAGCATATAGCTTTGTCTTCAAAGGTGTAAAAAATTGTAATAATATCCCCAATGAACTAAAAACTACCAAAAATAATATATCAATAAATAAATTAAAAGTAAATCTAAAGAAATTTTTTTAACACGTGTAAAAACTACATTAAATTTTAATTAGTATTAATGTATGATTGTTTTATGTTTTTTCTTTATATATCCTATGTTTTTATTTTTTTCTCATGTACTCGTATATTTAAAATTATATAAACTAAATAAACAACTATAACAGTGTAAGTCACTCTCCAAGCACAAGAGTTAGTCTCTTTTTTGGAGAGTTACAGTGATAACATTTACTAGATGTATAAACGTAGATCTGTATATAATTGTTTTTAAACATGTATCTTTCATACAGAAGACACTCTTTGTAAAATAAATTCTATTATACAAATATATAAAAAAGAAAAAAATAATAATTTGAAATGAAAAAGTCACTTAGATACCAACATAATATTAAAATTCCTAAATTCCATACAAGTCATGGTCAAAATAGCTTTGTCTTCAAAGGTGTAAAAAATTATAATAATCTTCCTAATGAACTAAAAACTACTCGTATTAAAAATATTATATCAATGAATAAATTTAAAGTTATTCTAAAGAAATTTTTTTAACTCGTGTAAAAACAACATTAAATTATAATTAGTATGAATGTATTATTGTTTTATGTTTTTTCTTCATATATATAGGATATCCTATGTTTTATTTTTTTCTCATGTACTCGAATTTACTATTTAAATTTATATAAACTAAATAAACAACTATAACAGTATAAGTCATTCTCTAAGCACAAGAGTTAGTCTCTTTTTTGGAAAGTTACATTGATAACATTTACTAGATGTATAAAAGTAGATCTGTATAGAATTTTTAAAAAACATGTACCTTTTATGAAATTTATTAACAAAAAAAAAAGTTATTTCCACGTTTTTGCAAACTAGAGATTTTTAATATTAACTCCATTTCTCCGTAGTGTAGCCTCCCCTTTCGAGGCCCATCATCCATGCTACTTTTCTTAACAGACAACTGACTGTATATTCTACCCATTGATACCTATCATAGAATAAGACAATTAAAAAAGTGATAAATTGCCATTTTTCTGGTGACAATACTAAAGCAAGGCGACTTATAAAAAAATAAATGCACATTTTCATAAAGGTAAAGCTGAGATATATAATTTATTATCGTAAAATAAATAATTGATGACTATGTTTAGATTATTTATCAATAGTCCCAAATTAATGATCAAAAGTGTTTTTCTAAAGTTCTCGGGTTTGTTGGCTCAAATTTTTCATAATAAAAAAGCAATTTGTATGTCGTCCCGTGAAAGAATTTGTGTATTTTTTACTTTCAGTTAGGGTGACAAAGAATGTATTAAGTTGTCATCACGAAAATACCATACAAACTTATTGAATAAATAATATTATCCGGGACTCTGTTTCTTCAGCTGCAGTGCCTACAAATCTTTCGAACTAAGAAAGTTATTTAAAGGCAATTTTTTAAGGAATCTATTGTAAAGTTTTTAGGGGTTAAGAGGATATGTAGTGGGGAGCGGTTTGATGAATGGGTATTTGAATAGGGTCAAAGCACCAGTACATGACCACCCCCCCAGTAAATGACAATTGGTAAATAAAACACAATATAATAAGAATTGCTAAATGTGTCCAGTCAAAAAACTTTTAACACTAGAAACTATGACAAAAGCAGTAGGCGGACACATCTTTTGGTAAGAAACAAATTTACCAGTTTTGAACTAAGAGTTGCCAAAAGGTAATAGTGCGTCTTCCCGTTATTGTTCTGAAATTGATAGTGTTTTTATAAGGAAAGGTGTGATAAGTGTTTTATTTGATGCTATTTCTTACACAATTCTTTGAATATATCCATATTCTAATGTGTTGGGGTGTTTTATAATATTATGATGTAACTAAATCCGAGTATTATTTTTACTGGGGTAGTAGTGGTCATTCACTGATGATTCTGCTATCTTTAAGTAAAATTGATGTGTTTTTAATTGTTTTATTTTATTTTGTACGCTTAAATAATGAAATATATACCTTTAATGTAGATTTCAATAATAGCTGAACCTTAAACGGTCATTCATTGGTGCTTTGACCCTATAGTTTTTCTGTCACTCTCTCACAGATGCCTCCCTGAATACTGTGCAAAAAAAACAACTGCATTGATTATGCCTAGTTAAAATAGACGAAACAAAGGCGAGGCCTCTTATTTCCGTTTTCGCACCCCAAAACTGAACCGATTTTGGTTTTTAAAGTCAAAGAATATCAGAAAGTTTTTTTTTGTGTCGACACGTTTTCCTTTTTTCCAAAAATATTAATCGTATTTGTATACCATACGTTCGAAGACGGCAGATAAAACTAGGCGCTTTTCAAGATTTTTGGGTGGTCATGGCTCCTAAAACATAAAATTCATTGAATAAAAATACGGTAGGGACACGTCGATGGTGGATATTTATACTGTGTTAAAAATCTTCACTCTAGTCCTCTAGTGATATAATTCAGGGAGAAAATACAGGAATACGTTTGTATAAAGAAAAGTCCGTCGGTTGCTATCCTGAAATTTTTCGGCGGACGCGGTCGTGAGTTATCAAGCACAGGCTGTTTGGAAAGAGCTACCATAGAGTCGAAGAATATTTGCAGGACAAGGCAGCTTAGTATTAGATTCGTGTTTATTGATTTAAATTTATTGATTTTAGTTAGTTGATTTAAATTGTGTTCTTGATTTAAAATTTTTCGTTTGATAGGTTTATTTACTAATCATTGATTTATATTTTATAGTTATAAATTTATTGACGATTATATGAGATTCGATGAATCCTATGTAAATAATAATATAATAATGGTTATGTGCGGGTTATTGTTTTAGGTATTTTGATAATTGATTTTATTTTTAAAAACCACATTTAAACTGAAATGCTGTACGTCACAAGTGGGCTTGTAATATGGCAAAGTAACAAACAAACATACAAACCATAACGCTGTTTCTCCATAAGAGTAGGCAGAGAGGATAGAACGCCACATCACTCAATCTTTGCGTGCAGATCTCGCTTCCTCTACATTCATACATCTTCTCATGCACGCGCGCCAATTGGCGCAAAATTCATTGATTCCTACTTTTAACATGTCCGTCTTCAAGTATTTGTTGGATTTGGTCATGTCATGTCTTTCTCGGTCTTCTTCTATTTCTGCATCTATCAACATTCGCATTGTAAATATTTTTAGCCGTACTTTCGCTGTCCATTCGCTCTACATGTCCAAACCAACGCAGAGCTCCTTTCTTGATTTTGTCGATAACGCCTATATCAGCCTTACATAATGTACGGACCTCGACATTTGTGCATCTATCGTACATAGTTTTACCACACATTCACCTAAGAGATCGCATTTCGACAGTATTTAGCCTACTTTCATTCCTGTTTTTTCCAAGTCCATACTTTGCTCCCATACATCAGGGTAGGGACCAAGTCTAAACTTCAAACTAAGCCTAGCGGCGCAATTTCGGAGCTATTCTCACTTACAGGGCTGCATTTATAGGGATACGTTATTTAAACAAAATAAATGTAAATTGATATTATTTTTGCATTCCCCAAAATACAGTAAAAATAAATAAATGGGTAGAAATCGTAAGGAATTTAAGGAATGAATCTGATTGGGATCCACCAACAATGAATGTTGAATGTTAACGTTAAAAAAATAAAAATAAAAACTAATTTCTATGCCAAAAATGAGTATCCTTCAATTTTTCGTAGTATATGCATGCTCGTTAAATGCAGCCCTGGTATAAATAACATACAATATAATTCCCGTTCCGCACCTAATGGTGCATAGGGCACTGCATTAGTACATCAATCGCAGTGTATTTTAATCATTTTTGTTAGATGAAGATAAGATGGCCAGTCTTACGCTTTAGATACCAGTCCACGGGCTATGAAATATTTAAGTGTAAAAACACCGTTTTAAATAAATATTTCATGTCAACCATGTCGGGAATCGAACCCGAGACCTCTTGCATGGTAGGCAAATGCGCTGACCATTGCACCACGAGGGCGACAAAACAAGAAGCCCTGGTATAAATGAACAAATTCAGTAACTATGGGAACGTTTACGTGAATTTTTAATTGTTTTACTCTAAATGGCGGGTCTATGATTAATATGTCAATTATTTGTATAAAAATAATGAAAAAAAAAATGTTACCATAAATAAGAAACAATAATATTGGCGGCCTACATGGTGTAGTAAGACACTTGACTCACGCACAGAAGGTTCCGTGTTCGACTCCCAACACAAAATATAATTAATGTGGTTTTGCTCAAGCCTGGGTATTTCTGTGATGGAATTTACCACTGTAATTGGGCCTCCTGGCCTGCAGTGGTACAAGAAAAAATAATAGCAACACTAAAATTAAAAGATAATGTAGCTGACATAGAATTAAGAATAGTCCAGAAGGAGCGTATAATCATATTTGAATACATCGGACTGTGTCCAATAATTCCCCCCTATGCCTCACTTTCGCCGCGCGCATTCGTGATGCCGCCGCGTAATGTTGCACGATGGGAAAAAATATAATTATAACACAAATCTAAGGTTAAAAAAAGCCATCTGTTAATTTCTCCAAAATTGTATTGTGCACGCGGAAATAAGAATTGACACAACAGAGTAGATAAATAAATGGTCATTTAATAAGAGTAATTGAATTAATGTACTTTAAACTTAAAATATAAAACAAATTTTATTTGACATAAAACGGATATTTTTATATCATCGTAATATTTGATGTTTTAAAGATATTATCGGTCAAATGTCTACGATAGAGTTGTTTAATCCGAGATACAATTTTCATTAGTTCTCTCATTAGATGAGCAAAGTAGGGTAAAAAAACTTACTACCCTGGTAACACTAACGAAATGTTCATTTGGTTCCTTCGACAATCTGACAGATGGAAAAATTATTCAATTTTTAAATAATGCATTTGTTACATACACATTTATTTGCTAATTACACATGCAATGTGATTGCATCCTGTTTCTTTAAGATCCTAGCAGTATTTCTACACTTTAAAATGACACAACACGGCATAGTTGAATTCAAATCAGGAGTTGCGTACTGAGCGACGTCTACAAAGAAACTAATGGGTCAAAACGTAAACCTACTAATTTATGAGTAGTTTAGTCGCCTTCTGTTTGATGTGCGTATGCGGTTTCTGGACTATTCTTAATTCTATGGTAGCTGATGTTTTTTTTTCCAAATAATGCCGAGCTAAATAAAAAAAAAATTCTTACCTAAATAAGTCGTGATAAGTCGTGATAAGTCGTATGCAGTAAAAATATGGTGTTGTTACATGTAAAATTAAGTATCCACAATCACTTTTTAAATAAAACGCATTTCTAAATTTAAAATAAAGTAACTTCCTAATTTTTCGTGCGTTTTACTGGACTACAGCCTAAAAAACACCCAATCGTTTTACAGACATACATTTTGGAAGAAAATTACAATATTTTTATACATTAGTATTAATTATATATTAGTTTAATACATTATATATTAGTTTAATCTATGCCCACTACGCTGTCAAATTTCTTAGCATTGGTCATTTGTTTTGTTTAGTTTTTTTCAAAAGCGTTCCGCATTTCAAAATTTCATCAAAGACAAATTTCAACGACGAGAGTAGGTAATGAAAATTTCTCTAGTCCAATTTTTTTACTTGCGTATTTTTTCTTTAATAAATTATAATAATCAAAATAATAAACGTATCGTAGTAATAGTTTTCTTATGATTTAACTTACACTAGTTTGTGCCGTAAGTTGTGTGACAGAGTTAATTTGAAATAATTAACCGCCCAATTTGTCGACATATCACGAAACATATGTTTCACTTCTGCTCCTTTTAAGTATGCGCCTTTGATGTTTCTGTCACACGGGGTAGCTTTGAAGATGACACCGAAAAGATAAATCAGGGTCTGAAGACAAGTCTAGTGACAAGATCGGCGGAATAAAATATGATGGACAGCTTTCGCCTAGTGTTCCCTGTCACCTAGTTATCTTTTTGTTTGAAAATAAAAACACTAAAATAATTCCTAGATCAGTAGGGGTGGTAGGTATATATTATGTAGGTACAATACATCCACACAAATAAGATTTTTACTCTGGATAATTTTGATAACGCTATTTTAGTGAAAATCACCTCAAGGGCACGGTGCAATGTGTACAATAAACATTCTAATACGCCTTGCAGCTACAGAGCGCATAGGCGCTTAGAAATCTATTTAGACCCTATTTAAAGTTGAAATTTAAGTTAGATTTTTGTTTTTTATTTTTTTTTTAATGTTAGCGTTCATATAATATAGCCAAATATTTCAATTTTGGTGGCCAATTTCACCGAGTTGTAAATAACTCACTATTAGAAAATTACAATGAAGTTGGGGTAGATTAGGTTTCGAGCCTCGGACCTCTGATCCGAATAATTTTATAGTCAATTTTATCTACATAATATGGAAGCTTATTATAATTATGGAAGCAACGTCTTGCAGCTACAAAGAGCATGGAGAGTGGAATTCCATCAATTTCAAAATATTTTGAAAATATTTTTTAAAAATGTATAGAGCAAAGTAGTAAGTTTGACAAGTTTAGTTTACATGAAATAACGGCACAAAAAGTTTAAAAAAACTCAACAAATAGAGCATTTTTGAGAGCATTATGTGTAAACATATAAATGTATTATATAATCATTCCCCATTTTAACCCAATGGCGCATAGGTCACTAGATTCGTACACCATATGCAGTGAATCTTGATCACCTGTTACAATATGAAGGCTAGGTAATCAGTCTTATGTCCAGGGACGGTGAAATATTGGAGTGTAATATCACATTTTAAACTAATATTTCATGACAGAAATTCAATCCGGGACCTCAGGCATGTTAGGCAAACGCATCAACCACTCCACTACGAGGCGGGCTTATCTCCACTCGACTAAGAGTAGCCATCGAGATAAATATGCTCGTCTAGGATTTTGGATGTTAAAACATAGGTAGAATGTTGAATTTTACACAGTGTATAATCGCCATTTAAACTAGCCAACAACAGGTCACAAGCCCTGTAAATACCTGGACTTCCATATTCCGCTCAAAAATGTTTTCCCTCTCTGATGTAATCAACTTAGATCTTAATAACTCCCTAGGGTGAAAATCCAGCCTGTCTACACACATTTAGACATACTCAAAACATTGTTAATCATATTTCTCTTTCATCTGCGTTTGTAAAGTAAAATAGCGAAACCGTTATTGATGTGGATGAGATTTATCCGATCGAATTATTGCACCTACTAGGCGACGCCTAAAAATACATATAAGTTTTTATGCTATTGTATTGCCAACCCAAAAATTGTCCTCTCCTTCTCTGCTGCAATATAAAATTAATAATAATATTATTTTCTGGTCTGATATAAATAAATATTTATACTAGACATGATATAGAAAGAACTAATTTACCAATTCTAACAAATATCAACATCATAATCAGCGGGAAGGATTAATTACCTTGGCCCTACCACTTACTCAAAGCTAGCTCAAAGAAACTTTACCTTCCTGGCTCCGAATTTTTTAATCAACTTCCAGCAGCCATAAAAAACTCCACAAGTGCCAATGTATTGAAGAAAAATATTTGCAATTGGTTGCTGCACATCGATAAGGACGAGGTTGTCAATTTTTTAAAAGTTCGAGATTAGCAATTAGCAAAAATTGACAAATTTGTTTTCCTTCCATACTTTTACTTTTATTTGCTTTTTATATACCTTTATATTCTTATGTTTTTTCCTTATGTATTTTTATATTATTTAACTTAGTACTCACTCTTATTTGGCATATTATTTATTACTCCTATTTCTTACTATAGTATAGAGTGAGTTTGTATAAACCATATCTCAATTATCTTTTTTTTAAAAGGAAAAACCCGCCAAGCCTCTATTCTGACGCTTGTCAGCAGGTAGGATAGAGGGGATATGGAAGGAGGTAATGAAAAATACACCACAACACCCATACCAATTGAGAAAAAAATCTTTCTTTGATTTCTTTCTTGCAACTGGCAGGAATTGAACCCGCAACGCCAGTTTCACAGTTTAACCAACTGCGCCTGTCATTTATTCAATTATATTTTTATATTTCCATTATTTTTCTATTGATTTCAGTGATACTGTTATTTTGTTTTTTTTTTTATCATATTTTACTATTATACTTTTATTTTGTTGATTTCAATGATACTATTATTTTGTTTATTTGAATATGTATGAATCTAAATTTGTATAATTTATATTTTAATATTTATATCTGTTTATCCTTTTTGCATTGTTTTTTTTCTGGATTGTTATTCTATTGAATCACATGTCATTTTAATTGAATCTAATTAATTTTACTATGTACTTTGTATTGTTAATTTGATTAATTGACAAGGAATAAGCCTAAAAAGCCTTGATAAGTTCATTCATATTTAAACGACTGTAATTTTGAATGAATGAATAAATAAATAAATCAAATGATGATTATCACCACCTGAGGGCACTGTATTGGTACACGAAATGCACTGTGTTTTAATAATTTGTTACATGAAAGTAAATTGATCAGTCTCACGCTTCAGGTGCCAGTCTAGGGACAGTGAAATATTGTAGTGTACGTAATACATACCTTTCAAATAAAATATTTAATGTTTTTATTTCACTATGCCAATTTATTATGCAATTTCACGATACTATATATAATAAAGGTAAATATGTTATTGTTCTGGCAAACACATTTTTTAAAAGATAGGTCACTAAGTAAATTAAACATCTTGTTTGAGTTGTAAATGATTTAAGTAATAATCAAATAATTGACTTTATAATATTTTCGTTTGTAATGAGAGAGTAAATGTATCCCACATAAATTATCGCCCGAATTAATTATAAAATTAATAAACCTAGATAATATGTACTTGTATATTTTTATTTCGATACTAAATTAATGTGATTTTCCAACCAATGAAGATAAATCCTCGCGATTAGCTCCACCCCCACTGAAGTCTTCCTCGTGTGATTGGACAAGGAACTCATTTGGAAAAAACAGGCACACGTGGTTGATCATGAAAGGAGAAAATCTTTGAAATGATTCAGTATTCAGTTATCTCTTGAGCTCAGTCGGATGACAGTTTGAAAAAAATACACGTATTTAATAATAATAAAATATGGAAGACGCGTCGAAAAGTAAAACGTTAGTCTCAGAATTTTATCAAAATTACGAACAAGTTCAAAATTTAAACCACTCTGAAGAGTACGATTTCATAAACCAAACGTACTGCCAACATAATAATACAAATGAACATTTAAACTATTGCACACCTGTAACGGTGGCGCCAAATTATTACGATAACCGACACCTTGACACATCCTTACAAACAATTTTCGGTTACGCGAATTCGATCTATAATAAAACTACTATTGTACGGTCTTTTGACGAAAATGGCTTCTCTCAATTTGTCGAAAATTTGGATGTGTCGCGTTCACACGAAAATTTGAATTTTGAAGTTCCTGCGCATGATCAAAGATATTATGCCATCAATGGATTCGCGGGATTTTTGTCAACCCATAATTGCGACTCTTCTGACAACGATCAGTGTAGCTCAGATAACTTTGATAATTATCAGTTTATTCGAGAAGAGAACTCGGAAAATGAATGTGTGTCGAAAGTTCGTGTCACTATTGATGATTACAGCGACAACTGGATTAATCCTGACAGCAGAGAAGAAAATTCTTCGGAAAATGTCACATTGGATGAACAGTCATTGGAAGTTTTCAACGAAGAGGGTAAACTTTTTTGATTATTTAATGTTTAAGTTTAAATATTTTTTAATTTTTATTTATATATAATTTTTTTTATTTGAAAATTTATTTAACCCTTACGGATTATTACGTTCATTTTACAAAAATAATATATACATTTTTTATTTATACTCTGTTGTTCAAAATAATATTTTTGACATCTTTTGAAAAGTTTGTCTGTGGCTTTTGTTTAGTTTTGTCTGGTAGTTTATTGTATACCTTCAGTCCCTGGTTTATTAGTCTCTACTGTCCTTGTCGTGTTTTAAAAAAGTTGTTTATGATATTTTTCTGATATTCTCGTATTATGTCCATGTTTACTATATTTTTTTATAAGTTTTAGTTCTTCGTCTACGATTACATTAGTGGCTAAGCTATGAATAAATTTTAATGATTCAAATTGAAAGAGTTCAGTTATATTTAATTACTTTGTTTGTTTAAAAAGTTCTCTAGTTGCTGTTAGATAGGAAAGGTCATGTACTAACTTTAATGTTTTATTTTGTTGTCTTTGTAGTCTGTTTATGTCATTTTGATATCCTGTTCCCATAGTAGTTGCGTATAACATTTTTTTTTTTTTTTTTTTAATATTTGCGTTCTTATAATTTACGCAAATATTTAATTTTGAGGGCCATTTTCAACGAGTTGTAAATAACTCACTATTAGAAAATGGGAATCAAGTTGGGGTAGATTGGGATTCGAACCACGGACCTTCGATCCGTGAGTCCGAGACACTAGCCACGGGACCACAACCCGATTCTAGTTTTTACATAGGCTTCATACATTAGATTTTTTTTTAAAACCACTAAGACATTAAATTTGTAGTGACAATAGACATTTTAAAAATTTCTTTTGTAAGTAAATGAAAATAGTATAAATTATGTGTCATTAATCATTTTATAATAAAACCGACTGAAATTGTGTAATATCGTCGCTTTCGGAACGAGTAGCCATCGAGTTGAAAACATTTGCGATTCTAGCCAATGTTCCGGTTCTATTTCACTCTCAGAAATATGTATATTCTTCATCCGCCCGGATACATGATTATAATTTTAATTACCGACTATATTGCTATAATAACTGTAACGCCGGCGCTACAAAATATACGCGAAGGTATTTGAAATAAATATTTACTGAATAAGTACAGCAGATATTATTATCTAAACGATCATAAAATTATAAAGTTTATTATGCAAACGAAAGATGGCAAATTGGAGCAATATGTTACAAAGGAAAGTTAAACAATCCAAACTCTGTTAACGTCATATTATTGATATTTTACCAATTTATTTATTTCAATACCAAAAATACATTTTTATTGGGCTGCGTGCATTTTAGCTCTTTAAGTTAAAAAAACCCGCGTTGAGCGGAAATGTTTACATAAAAAAAAAATCAACATGGTATTCTACTTGTTGATCACATATTTAAAATGCCAATACCAGATTAATAGTAATATAAATATACGTACCTATATCTTAAATCAAGAAAAAGTACAAATACATAGAAAAAATCGTTTTTTCCATCTAAGCCAACAGTTATTTAAAGAAATATATGTACAAGAAACTGAAGAAAAAGAACATTAAACCATGTTGCAAAGTCAAAAAAGGACAATAAAATAATGGTATACAATATATTATAAATATATTGATATATCGGATATTTACTCAGTGAAAATCAAATGCCGCCTATATAACGCCTGCATGACACCTATTCTCCTCTGCGGATGCGAATCGTGAAACCTCACAAGGGCCCAAAACAGCTAAATTCTGAGTTTTGAAAATAGATGTCTCAGAAGAATCTTGGGTGTGCGTTGGTTTGACTTTCTAAGGAATGAAGCAATAGGATAACGGACGCAGCAAACTCCGGTGACCACTAACATCAAGCGGAGGCGATACGGTTGGCTTGGCCATGTGCTGCGGACGCCTCCTTAACCACGCTTGCCTACTTTACAAGGCATCAGTTTCTCGACGTCCTGGACGTCCACTGCTGACTGTTCGTCGGCAGTTCGTGTCAGAACTACGGGACGCGAACCTGACTTGGGAGGATGCACAGGAGCTAGCAGCCGACAGAGATGTTTGGAGGACCGTTGTGGACACCATATGCTCCAACTACGGAGTGGACATGGAATGATGATAATATTTTAATAAACACGATCAACATATATGACTTCGAGCTAAACCATGCCAATCCATTTTCATCCCACACTGTTTTAGTAGCGAAGAGATTGAAGAAGAATTTGAAGAAAAGAAGAAATACAATTTAGAAAGTTCAGTGGCTTGTTAATAGACTATTCAACTAAGCCAAATATATATATATTTTTTAAATTAACACATCGTATTATCAGTGCTATGATTTTTTAGAGTTTTGTGTTTCTTAAATTACTCCGCATGTGACGTGTCAAGTTCTCTTCCGCTTATAATCGGTCGGTTCTGCCGATTGGTCCGTCGAGGATAAGTAAACCGAATATCTTTCACAACTTTCTTATCATTGGTTGATTCATATGAACTAGTGATGTTGTTTGTTTGTTTTTTTAAAAAATAAAAAAAAAATGATTTCGTACATATTCAAGAAACTTTTCCGTACATATTCAAGAAACTTTTCCGTACAATTGAATACTCTTATTTTCACCGAACGCAAGAAAACATTTTTTGTGTTCAATTTCCCGTAGGGCTGAAGTTCCTCAATGATAGAAATAAAAATTCATAAAATACATCTTTGAGATAGCGTAAATAATTGTTTGAAGCAAAATTGTACATTAATTCATAATCAACAAAAACATACTTAAATATCAAT
Source organism: Micrasema longulum (assembly GCF_059751315.1). NCBI lineage: Eukaryota > Metazoa > Arthropoda > Insecta > Trichoptera > Brachycentridae > Micrasema > Micrasema longulum. The sequence continues at coordinate 176,811 of NW_028277748.1, forward strand.
AATAATTTAAAACAAAATGAAGTCATATCACAATAAATAAAAACATTTTGAAGATTAATAATAATTTTAAACAAAATAAAGTTATAAAAATAAAAACTTATCAAATAGAAACGGAATCAGATACACAAGGACTTTTTTCAACGGTTCCGAAATAACACGGTGTACTGAAATACGAAATTGAAAAAAAAAAAACATTGATTTGACAATTCGCGATTCGTATTCGGGTTTTTATACTTTTGTCATAAGCAAAAGCAGTTATAAGTAAAGTTTCTAAAGCGTAAAACCTGTGTGTGTCATATCTACACTAAGTTTTTGCTTATGGATCTCTATTTATTTATTTATATATACATTTTATCATATGTACAATTTTTGTACACTTTGCCCAGCTAAAGAGGGCCCCGTAACCCCGTTCCAAGCTAGGCAATTACATTTTAATACGTAATAATAATTTACAAATTAATAGAAAGAACATACAAATAACATATAAACTTACTAGTTTACATATATACTCGTATTTACACATATACATATTATATATATATATATATATATATATATATATATTTATTTACAAAAATACACACATACATAAATACATACATATATCCATGCGCATACACATACATACATACGTAAAACATACACAATTTATTTAATATATGCGAATCTTCATGATTGCTTAAAAATGCCATATCGTTATTCGTACTGAAAAACAAAATATTACGGCTGATTGCCATAATTATATCAAATGGTTCGAAATCTATTGTAGAACATTACCTCATATTTAACTCAGAGTGTGATTTTTGTCAAAAAAACTACCCTTTTGCTCATGATGGCAGTATACTGGATTAAACTTTGTACACAATATATCATAGTTTATAATAATTTTATTTGTTTGAAAAAATACAGTTTTATTCTAATAGTTAAAACTTTGTCATGTTTAATACGAACAATTGCTTTGCATTTGTTTTCTTGAAACGTTTGGAGAAGTAAGGTTTGTAAGTTTAATTAAATTTCATTTTGATAATGAAATTTCGAGGAGAAGAATAATAATTTTGTTTTTATAAATAATTTTTGGGGGTTGTTTATTTATATGAATAAGCACGTTTCTGGGTTCTTATCAAAATACGATTTCTCAATTTACTTTTGATAAGCTTTATGTTTGAAAAATATTGTTCGTATGAATATGTCTCTACTTTGTGAAAAATAGTTTTTTTTAACTGATCATATAAGTCAAGAATAGTACTATCCCAGGTGCTGGAAAACATCATAATTTACTTAACAGCACAAGCAGACCACTTGTGTAGTGAACCAAGCTGTTATTGGGGAAGTTCAGTGCGACGGGAAATTGGATATAAAAAATGATTTCTGAAAGGGGTGAAAATTAGAGCATTGAAATGTAACCGTTAATATTATAAAATACCACACTTAAAGTACAAATCCTACTGCAAGTAGCTAAACAGCCGCGTGTGGCTCGCCAGCCAAAATTGACGACCACTGGTTTAGTATGGGAATTATTTTTGGCTAAGAACTGCCAGATATAATTCATCATCATCATCATTCCCTTTCCGCACTTAATGGTGCATAGAGCAATGCATTTGTACATCAATTGCAGCGTGTCTTGATCATTTTTGTTACATGAAGGTAAGATGATCATGCTTACGCTTCCGGTACCAGTTCAGGGACTATGATTTCTGAGATATCTCTACATGAGAGAGTGCGGGTATTATCCTTGGCTCTACCCGACCAAGTTTCTCCGGGTATGCTTGGCTCCAACAGTTTAGAGACTAGAAGGAATGTGTATTTGACCACACATTTTTATCGATTGTTGCGCGGTATGATCGATAATTCTGAGATTATGATGAGCATTGGTTTGTATGTTCCTGATAATTACCTAAGACAGCGTCAGCATAGATTGTTTCATATTCCGATATTCAGGACCAACCTGCCTATGGTTATGCCTGTTGGAAGAGCTACCGCTATGCTGAACAACATTGCTCTGGATATTGATCTGTTCCATGTATCCGAAGGGGTTTTCCGGGGCAGGATTCTCCTACTAATTTGACATGAGTCTCTTTCGTGTACTTTTTTTTCTTTTTTATAATATGTACGTATTGAATGTATGTTTGTAATGGATATGTTATATTTAAAATAAATTAATTGAATTAAAATATTCTAGTGTGAAAACACCCTTTTAAATAAATATATTATATCAACCATGTTGGGAATCGAACCCGAGACCTCTTGCATGGGAAGCTAACGCGCTGACCATTACACCCAGAGGCCAGATATAATTACTTTTATTTTATTTAAAAAAGAACGCATCTAATTTTATTATATTTTTAGTGCAAAATATTTTTGTACGTATTTTGATTCAGCAAAACAATTAATTGTGATATTACGCGTGATTACAGAAAACGCTTACATTATGCAGAAAAAGATAAGAAACAAATAACTTCACAGCATAAATATTATGTATTATCCTAGTAGGTACCTAATCAATGGTAGCCAAGAGACAAATATATTTTTCTCACATAAATCGGTTAACGGGTGTAATTAATTGTACCCTGGGGTAGGTTTGGAAGTATCAACATTAGGGTGGATGGGGAATCGGGACATCCCTTGACAAGAAGCGGTTTAATCTCTTAGAAAACTAGGGTCATGGGGTCACACGCTTCTTTCACAACGTCATTAGACGGTACGACCCCTAGACATTTTTTTAACAAGGGCGTCACATTGTTTATGTGTCTTGTGTAGTCATGTTTAAAATTATAATTCAAGATTAAACAAAACACTTAACCATTCAAAAATTGTAAAATAATAAATAAGTATAGGTATACTAGGAAGACTAATGGCAGACATTAACATTGTAAAAGAATAAATAAATATAGGTATACTAGGAAAAATAATTGCAGAAATTAACATTGCTTAACAAAAAAATATTAATAATTATTGATGCAACTGTGTCAGTTGAAATTTTACTCCGTGGGGGGGGGGGGGGGTGAAATCCAGCCATCGTCTACAACCATTTGTATTACGTCGTATTGCGGAAAAAAGGTTACATGTAGATTCAAGATTTTTTTTCAGACATACAAGTTTGAAATGAAGACATTATTTTATCTTACATTTTTTGTAACAATATTTTTTAAATTTAAATTGAAAACATATTATAGATAATTTTATATAATATTTCCAAGGAGTTTTTGTAAAAAACTCATTAAGGGACACGTAGACAAAAATATTTATTTACAGTCGTTTTTATATTTTAAACTATATCATTATTTACAAAAGTAGAATAGAAATTATGAAATTTTTACAAATTAAAAGAGTGCGAGAAAGTTTCAAAAAATTACAAAACAAACATAATACAAGATATGGAAATGAATTGAAAATGATATAATCTATAAAAGAAAAAAAAGTTTAATAATTACATATACACGCTGAACGAGTATGAGTGCAGATGTTAGAAATTACAAGAATGAAAAAGTTTTTAAAATTAACAAAATATATGTACCCAATACAGGTTAAAAAAGTATGAAGAGCGTATTAAAATTACATATAAAAAATACAAGCTAAAAAAGTATGAAAAAACATAAAAATCATTTCAAAAGTATTAAAAATTGTCTTAAGGGTCGAAACACCTAAATCAGGCCAAACAGGGTTTGGCATTCCCATTTTAAAAGATAGTAAATATTTATATTTATTTACGAAAATCGGCCGCGAGAGTTCCGACCCTTAATAAACTTAATAATAATTAAGTCGATATTTTTACGTCTTTACTAATACAACGCCTTTGGTAATAACGTGCCTATGCACCTAATTTATTGCGTGATTTCGTAAAGTTGTCAATTTTGTCCCTTTAAGCCAAGCATCTGTATAAGTCAATAAGTAATAAGGGCATCTATAAGTGAAGGTAAGGTGATCAGTCCTACGTTGCAGGTGCCAGTCGAGGGACAGGTTGCCCACCACATACCGCATCTGAGGACAAAGTCTCCTTGGCGGTGCCCACATACACGGAAAAGTTGCTCGTTGCCGAACGAGAAAAGATGCCCGAAGGAGCTCTCTGTAATCTGTATCGGTAGCCTTAGCATCTTTGTGCAAAAATAAGGTAATCCAGAAGTACATAATATTCACTTCGTTGGATTAAGAAAAGAGGGAAGTGAATTCTTCACTGACTGGGATTAAATTGATTGGACATGATCAATTCGCCAAAATGATTACAAAACTTTTTAAAAGCCTTGAAATTCTTTTTGGAACCCACCAGATCTGTATTTCCGACAGGACCTATAACAGGGTCACGGATAGTAGCGAGAAGCTCCATTCGATAATCATAGAGAGGAGAAAAAGGGACGATAACACATAATGTGTTCAGACGATTAGAAGATTGATTAGGATATCCACAGCAGCACGAAGGGAATCAACAATATTGAAAACAAATTATTTGTCATTAAATTTACCATGACCCGATAAAAACTGCGTAGTCCAGTGATCGGGGATAACCAAAGAAGATTTTAAGCGCTGGCGGATTGAAGGGAAAAAAATGTAACCCTCCTGAAGGGGAAGATTCCCATCGCAATTTCCAAGCGTCAAGAAGAGCATTTAAAGACAGACCAGTCTGGGGACAGTGAAATGCCTTTTGCCAGTGAAATATTGCGGTGCAAAACCACTTTTAAATAAAATATTTATCGTTAGCCATTTCAGGAATTGAACCCGGGACCTCAAGCACTGTGGCGAACGCGCCAATAACTACACTGCAAGGCAGACTTAATTTACTCGATTTTCTTATTCAGGATTTTTACCGGAGAGTAGCCGTCAACACATCTTCAGGATTCTGGTTCTATTTCACACGCGGAACTATATTTTTCATACGCCTAGACGCAGACAATATTTACGAATAAATTATTCTTCTTCCTCCTGGCTGTACGTCCCATTTACTTGGGGTCAGCCCTCCTAGTCTTCAGTCTTCATGTCAGTCTGGGAGATTTGCTGTTTGGTTTGTTTATACGACCGGTTGCCACCTGACGCCGAGACAGCAACCCCTCTTGCTAACTGGAGCTTAGGATGCCACCGTTGACCATTGTTCCTCCGCTGCCATCCTCGACACAACGTCATGTCCGACGCCGTTGTCTCCCAACAGCCTATAGCCTAAAGTATATTCGGTGGCCTGAGAGAAGATTTGTGCCCCTAATTTACGAATTTACTATAGAGTACTAAAACATTGGACAATATCCGCCTCATGGTGCGGCGGTTACTAATTTGTTATTTATTTATTTATTAAATATACGGCCCAAGTCAATTACAACAGTTACACGAAGAAACATAAACACAATAAACTGAACAAAAAGAACTTAGGAGTTTTGATGGTATAGAAATAAAGAGTTTTGATGGGATTACTATTTTTGCAGTCCGTCGTAATTCTATTGATAAAACCAAGAAGTTTGAGAGATTTGATTTCAATATTATCAATGCGTTTACGATAGGAGAGTAATGCCAAGATCCTTTATTGACGAAACCAATGAAAGGGAAGTATTTTTTAGTTTGTAGTTGAATTGTATTTTTTTTTTCGTCGCGAGAAAGATATTATTTTACATTTGTCAATGTTAAGTTGAAGACAATTGACGTCGCACCATTCATTAAAACAATTAATATCATGTTGAGAAAGAAAACAATCATTAGGAGATTCAATAAGTTTAAGTCTCTTGTTGTCATCAGCAAAAAGCCAGATTTTCTTATTTATATAAGTGTATTCAGTTTAGTTATAAGTGTATTTGACTAGGATCAGGGTTTGATTACCAGCTGGTCGCGTTTGATGTGAAATATTTATTTGATTCTTGTCTTTCACCGAAGTATTTTTTTGTGGTTTTTCTTGACTAACATGTTGTCACGACTCTTCACACGAGTTACTGTTCAGTTTTTAAGGCGGCATCTTCAACAGGTAATATAATTAATATACGTAATAATGTTCGGTCAAAGGAAATCCGATAAATGATCATCTTCCCCCTTTTGGAAATACATCAAATGTGGACGATTTCTATTATTATATATATATATATATATTTTTTTTATACGCCTCCACTCGTTTGCGAGTGATTTTGGTATTATTATATTAGGTATCTCGTATTTACACAACAAATGATTGAAATGTAATTAGTCATTACAATAATATAAACGGGTTGTGGTCACGTGATAATATCGTGGACTCTTCAAATCACGTTCTACCATAACTGGTTTATCTAGCACAGTTTTTTCCGCTTGAAAACGGCGCCAAATGTAATGAGCCTTAATGCAAATCAATAAATTCATTACCTACTATAATTTCTGAATTGCCAAAGAAGGAAGTGCAGTGGATTTTTTAAATTGTTAATAAAATATCAAACTAAACCAATTAAAAAAAATATATGTAGGTAATATTCAATATGTTACCCAAAGATTGCAAAACCATGACCCGGATTCAATTTAACAAATTTGTAAAAAATTGGTTACTGGATTTAGGTCGAGAAAAATCGGAAAATTTACTAAAAATAAATTCCTAATAAATTAATATTGTATAACTATTTAGTATATTAACAAGTAGGTAGTGATGTTATTGTTTATTTTTGCATAAAAATGTCTGCCTTAAAACAGGTTGTACCTAGTTAGGCAGACTAGACATGATCCAGAGAAATCTATTACCTAAGTGTTTATGTAGTAGATCAAGTTATTGTTATTTTTGTTAATAAACTTTGATTATTATTATTATAATATGAAATTTTGAAGTTTTGCAATTTTGGAATTACTTCGTGTGGGAAGTTCTTTTCGGTGAGTTCTGCTGATTGGTGAATTGACTTCCCGCAAACCGGAAATCTATCATAACACTCTATCATTGGTAGATTCAGAAGATCTAGTGACGTCGTTCAAAGTAGTTCTTTTTTTTTCATACATTTTCAAGAAACTTCGCTGTACTATTTTTAGCGCGCGTAAGAAAAAAAAGATATCCAATATCCCGTAGCACTGAACTTCTTTTTTTGGCCTCTTTATCTGTTGTGGTGCATAAAAAGGAAAAATAATGCTCCCTGTACTAATACGTACCTATTCATGCTAAATATTGTCGTTTTATTTGCAATGTCTATTAGGAAATCGGGTGTAGGTAAATGAACTAGGTCTGTTTAGAGTCATCGGAAGTGACGATCTAATAAACAAAACTAACATATTATCTAGTTTCCGGCGGCGGATCAGATCAGACAGATCGTAATATTCCGTCAGCCATTATAAGCTACAAGCTCCTATCGTCCTATCTAACACATATTATGTTTAGATATTTTTATGTACTAATATTACCTACCAACAGCCAGCAGCAACATTGTGCGAGATCGTTATCTTTTATAGACGATAATATTATTTACTATATTTAGAGCGGATTTTTACGATTCCAATGATATAACTATCAATATATATTTTTTAATGGGTTTAAGAATCCGCACATACAAAACGGCACGCAGTTGGCATCACGTCATTTTGACGTCACACGTTATGACTGCCGACTGCACTAATAATAAATTAAGACTAGTTCTAATAAACATTGCGTACAAGTTTGGCGCCAAAACGTCATACTTCAATTTAAATTTTATTTATCAATATATACGTACATTACGAAATGGAATATCTTAATTCATAGATATAAAAATAATTAAAATAATAAAGTAAAATTAGGTATAGATAAAAAAAACTCATAATTATACATAATATCCAGAGAATAATATGTTAAAAAAGTAAGAGAATCTTGTAACGAAAAACTCCCCCAGAGACGGGAAAAATGTCAATGTCCAAAGTAAGTTCAACATAGAGATAGCTCTTCCAACCGGTATAACCATTGGCAGGTTGGTCCTGTATATTGGAATGTGAAACAGTATATGCTGACGCTGTCTAAGGTAATTATCCGGAACATAAAAGTTAATGCTCCGCATAAATTCAGGGTTGTCAATAATATCGCGTAACGTGCTGTTTGTCCTACAGGGCGCGAAACGTCTCGTTTTCGGGTAATTCAAAATATGCATATGTTAAACCTTTCTAGAAAATTTATCTGACGTCGCACGAAATTTTTTTAACACCGTTCTCATCATAATTTTTTGCTTATTTAAAAACATAAACATAAGAAGACCCTCATAGAGTCTTTTCATGTTTTTTGTGGGATTTGCTATAGGTCCTTCCTTGCCCTTCCTAGCTAAAAGGAAGCGTCTAGAAGAAAAAAAATGTTTGTTTTAAATGCCATCTGATATATAATTGTAATTTTGACAAGTACATCTATTGTATGGAAAACTTTTGAATAAAACTCCCGTTGATCCCCTTTTCTTTTATATCACTCAAATTACATACATTAATATTATAAATCAAATTTCTCTTTTGAAATTTGTATTACTACTAAAATCGCTTTAATGAAATTTTATCGACTTCTCTTGGTTTAAAATCTTCTCCTTATATTGCTTTTACAAATTTTAAAGATTACTTGCTATACTTGTTATTCCTTCTTTATTTTTTCTTTTTTCTCTGCTGCATTGGCATGTTTTTATACTTTTAAGCTACTTTTGATTACTTATATTATATATGTAAATAAAATCAATATATTGCTGCTCTTACTATAATGTGTCATTAATTTTGAAGATGTTTTTTAAATTGACTTAAATTTATTGTCTTATATTTCACTTGAAGATTCTTCTCATCGTTTCTTTGAATCCCTTAAAATAAATATGTGTATATTTATGTTTTTCCTTTTTTTTTTTTTTAAATGTTATAACTATTTTATTTTATTTTTACATCTGAGCATGTTTTTCATTCTTTATTTTTAATTACTCTTACAAATTTTCTTCATTTTTAATATTATTTCCATTTGTAAATACTCACTACAAACTTTAAAATATCTTTTTTTCACTTAAATTTTAATTTTTAAACAACTTTCATTTGTGTTTTTCTTTTTCCTTCATAATTAACCTTACATATAATTGCTTTATAATATGGAAACTTCACTGGTCCATTAGAATTAAGTCTAATTGTGTAAAATATTAAACTTTATAAATGTACTGTATGTTTCCTAAATAAAAAAAAATAAAAAAATAAAACGAAAAATACAACTATTTTGATAAAAATACCAAATACATAAAACCATAATTTCCTCAACCCTATTTAAATGTTTAATGGGTACTGATTTCTTGCTTGGAATGGCAGGATATTTTATCATTGTTACATTGCTGGCCACAATGTTTGGAAAATTGTCTAAACTTATGGAAGTTTGATTTCCTTTCGCTCACCTCAGAAAGCATTTCGTAACATCATCGTCAAAGTGCGCTATTTGGCCGCCGAATACCTTGGTATACGTTGATTAAAAGTTTTGGTAGGCACGCCAACAAACCCACGATTTTAGCCATATAAAACTTTTAAACAGGTACTTACCTATATTTTTAAACAGAAATACCTTATAAAGGCATTATAAAAGGACAAAATCGTATGATTTCCTTACTTTAAGTGTTTTTTGCCTAACAGCTATTTTTGCATGCTTCTAACCTAAGTCAGGTCAACGTTTCATAGTTCCATCACACATAATTTGCTGATGGAAAGTCAGCATGTGATAAAAATAAACAAGCACGAAAAGGCTCTTAGGAGACATAAACCAGCCACCGACGGGTCTAAAATGTTCTCCATTGAAATAGAGAGGGTTGTAATGTTAATATTAATAACCTCCCAGGGGGTGAAATTCAGTCCTTGTCTACAAAAATTTGAATAAACTCAAAATATTGTCGATTATCGGTCCAAGTATAAAAAATGAAAAATAAAGAAGTAAATAGGTAGAAGTGTAAAAACTATCGGTCCAAGAAGTATGAAAACTGAAAAATGTTTTCAGGCATTGCCTAGTATGTAGGAGAAATAATTCAGTCAGATGAATATCACCCATATGTTAATCATAGCACTTCCTTACAGCCAGCCCTCTCTTATTCCGCCAATTATCTATGTACTTATTTATATTTTATTTTTTCAGATTCAAAAGGCAGCAGGAAGGAGAGAACAGCATTCAGTAAATCACAAGTCCGGAGTTTAGAGAATGAGTTCACTCACTCCAACTACCTCACAAGACTCAGGAGGTACGAGATAGCTGTAGCACTCAACTTGACAGAAAGACAGGTAAGTTTCAGTATTTCAACAGAGATGAAAATAATCTAATTAATTAATTGAATGAATCCAAAAGCATGTGGCTACCCCAGGATGCCAAACAGTGGCCTTATTCTGTAACTGAATTCGTTTAGTTAATTCATTTGTAACATATGCGAGGAAACGAGAGCGAAATATGACTTTGATTGCGTTAGAGTGAGATGGCTATATGACTAACGAACTTACGAAACGAAATTGTGGCAGAATAAGCCTGCTGATATTTTAAATTTTCGAGATTCATAAGTTCGTTTGTTCATTCATTCAATTACTTATTCATTTGAATGAATTTAGTAATCATGCATTTGGTTATTTTCATAAGAATGAATCCTCTCTAATTTCAACATGACAACTAAAAACAACACTAGGTATGTAATATAACTGTGCCACTGTTCCAGCTATTGGCTTAATTTCACATTTTAATTTGTCACAACAGAGAGGGCTTATGACCTGCCATTGGCTGGTTCAAATGACAGGTCAATGTGTAACATTCACTATTCTACCATGTTTAAACCTCCACATTCCCTCAACTTTTCCATCTGTCGACTTTTGTGAAGTAAAGAAGCTAAAACCTTTATCATGTGGGTGAGGTTCATCCGGCAGAATCAAATTTAGATTTTAATAACTTCCTAGGCAGGAAATCCAGCCTGTCTGCTAACATTTTGACATGCTCAAAACATTGTTAATTTGACATTAATCACATTAAAACCGGCAGATAAAAAAGACCTGAGTGTTAAATATATACAATTCTGAAATACTTTTTATGCTTAGAAGAAAGATCTGAAAAATAACTAATTTCTGGCTAGAAGTACCTTTCACACATTATCTATTTAGCTGTCTGATCTAAATCTGATTTGTCAATTTTGCATAAGGTAGGTAGCAAGCTCCCAAATAAGCATGAAAAGACGCTTGTTGTGGAGAACCTGCTTTAAGTGTATGGAACATGGTATATAGATAAATCATTAAAGAATTATGGAAGCATTTATAGTTAATATAGTTTAAAAATTGTGGAAAACGATACAAGTATTTTTATTTTTATTGCCTACTAGAATGAAAATATGATTTGTTAATATCAAACGGTAAAATGGACCTACAATTGAACGTAGTTATGCAGAAAGCAGCCAGTCCATAATTAAAAAAAAATATTGGTGTTATCGGGTGCAGTAAGGTCAATTCTATGTTTTGCTAAAAACAGCCAGGCGCTTTCACAAAAAAAAAACTGTAATAATCACTTTCTGAAAATAGTGTCCAGTCACAAAAACAGCATTTCTCAATTCGTAAAAAACACTCAGCACTAGGAAAATCTGACGGTACTTTTAAGAAACATTAAAACTGGTCAAATACGTAATTGGATTCTTGTTTGTAACATAAAAAGACTAATGTATTCATCGTTTTTAATTTGTCAAAGTCAAAAACATTCTAACTGTTGTGTAGATTTGATTATTCATTCGTTTTTATAAAGGTGCTATTATCTCAGATTTATATTTCTATGGCTGGCTGCTTTCGTATAACTATGTTCAATTATGCTATATTTGGGTGATGTAAACTATCCTATTCTGTGCTAGTTAACAATTTAATTTACTGAGATGAAATTTCTTTTGCTTCAGGTCAAAGTCTGGTTCCAGAACAGGAGGATGAAATGGAAAAGAACAAAGGGAGGTCCACGACAATCCAAAAAGAAATCTAACCAAATTACAGAATCTCAAAATGAGATTGAAAAATGCATTTAAACATGACAAAATTAGCTCAACACATTAGACAATAAAATACATTATCTAAGCTATAAAATTAAGCGTCGTTAAGTGTAAACAATTTTTTTGGTGTGTGCATGAGTGCCCTACACTAATATACAAAGAAATTGACAATATTTATACATATACTGTTTGTTTACCCAATAAAATTACGTTTGTGGCTATTATAATTTTATATGACAAAATTTCTTATTGAATGGATGATACAAGTAATTTTTAATTGCACAAAAATAGGTGTGAAGTACAAAAATAAAACAAATTAATAAGTTAAATAAATGAAATGTTTATATTTGTCAGTAGGTGTGGCATTTTCTTAAGATAAAATTAAAATAGATACAATCACTTGTAAATAGCTAGTACATAAAGTGATTACAGCGATACATAATATAATAAAATAATAAATGCAAAAATAAACTTAAGCATAACACATAAAGAGTGTCCAGTTAACAATGAAGTATTTCTTAAAAACTTTGCATTTGAAGAAAAAATATATATATATCTAGTTCTTTTGTTTCTTGTTCTTCTTTTTTGCAACAATACCAATGGATTCTTTGGGTGCCAAAATAGCGGATGTCGCTATTTTTGGTGCCTTTACTTTATTCTTGGGTTTTTTCTCTGTCACCAGATCCAAATTCATTTCCATAAGTGGACGAACACCTCTTCCAATCTGAAAATTGAGTATTTTATAATCATTATTTATTTAATCTAAACTCATTCCCGAAATACACATCAATTCCGAAATTTGTAAAGATAAGATAAGTGAATAAATGGTTTATGAAAACTTATTTTAATGAAAGCTGTATGTTTTAAAAAAATATGGTGCTACTGCTAACGTGAAGAGACAAAATATGGTAAAAAATATTACACTAAGAAATATATTAAACAGCTATTTTTTTATTACAGTAAAATAATTAAATATGAATATTTTATATTGATATTGACGAGTTAAATCCTTAAGAACAAAGTAACAACTTTTATTATTATGTACAAAACTTACTTAAATTTTAAACAGTTTTAATAAAATAGACATTTTTATTTCAAGTAAAATTGTAATGTTACAATTTTAAAGTTATAGAACATACCGGTCCATTTTTCTGATCCTTTTTCTTGGGAGGTTTGGCAATTGGTGATACCGGTTTGTTCATGCTCTTTTCCTTACGTTTCTTTTTTTTATTACTCTCTGAAGATGCAGGCACTTCATTTTCACCGGGCGATTCGCTGCAAAAATTCAATTTTGTAATAAATTAAAAAATACAAAATGCCTAAAAAATAATGCAAATATTAATAATATAACATAAAAAGTTTTGATTACAGCTAATGAATATGAGAAGTCTATGGAGTACTACTATATTTTAGAGTTTTGTTAAAAATTGTTAGTAATAAAAGTTTTAGATAGATTTATAGATTTTATTCCTCTTTTCCTGTAACCTTCTGCCATATTTTTATAAAAATGCATAAAATACTTTATTTTCTTTTATGATAGCGGTCAAAACTCTTTTGCTAAAGCCCTACTACTACTACCATCATGCCTATTCCCCATAGGGGTAGACAGAGAGGATGAACCCCTGCAAACATCTATCTTAACATACATTCCTAGCTTGTTTCACATGTATACATCTTGTTATACATGCCCTTCGGTTCTGTCTGCTTTTGACATGACCAGACTTAAGGTTTTGGTTTATCTGGTCATGCCACATCTTCCTTGGTCGCCCTCGTCCCACGATTCATTCTCGCCATATATTACTGTTCTTCTATTCTTTTTTTATGTAATGAAGGAGAAATTAAAAAAATACAAATTCTTCAAAACAAGGCGATGAGGATTATACTCAAAAGAAATATCTATTTTAATGTAGAAAGAATACACAAAGAAATTGGCTTGCTCACAGTAAAGCAGAAAATTAAATATAATGTAGCAATTTTTATACATAAAATAATTAAGGGGATGAATAAAATCAAAACAATAATAAAATTTAACCAATAATGTCATACATATGAAACACGGGATAAAAAAAAGATAAGATTACCAATGAGGATAAAAACAGAATCTCAAAACTCATTGCACAAGGGATTGAAGCTGTACAATGAGTTACCTGAAGAAATAAAGGAGATAGAAAAGATTGAAATATTTCAAATTAATCTGAAAAAATATGTTATTGAGAAATTTTGATTAAAAAATTGTAATGTTTTTAAAAGTTTATATAAGTTCTTAAGGTGTTATTAACTAACTTAATAAATAAATATATCTGTTTTACCATTCTTTTGTCATCCATTCGTTCTACATGATCAAACCATCTGTGAGACCATTTCTTAATCTTATCATTAAAACCTATCTCAGATTTAGACTCGCTTGATTTCTTCATTCGTAACCCTGTCATACTTTGATTTCCCACCTATTCATCTAAGAGATCGCACTTTGACCACATTCACTTTGGTTTCATCCTTCCTCTGCCAGTTCCATGTTTCACTTCCATAAATAAGTTTCGGGACTAAAACTCAGTTGTGCACTGCCAGTTTAGCTTTGATTGACATATTTTTTATGATTGTATTTCTTTCAAAACTGTTTTATACAAAATAAATACATATTGGATTAAAACTGGTTTTAATTTATTAACATGAGTATGAAAAATTGTTTCGAAAAAAATTTACTTCCATACCCTTTTGCGTCATTTTTTTTCTCGTTGACATTTGCATTTGGTTTGGCTGGGTCATAGTCAGCTAATTCTTCAGGAATATCACAAGGTTGAAAAAAGTCATAGTCAATTCCTATCGCCCTCAACTTCGCTTTAGTTGAATGCAATCTAAAAAAATATGTATACAATAAAGTCACGGATACATTTTACAAAAATCCTTAAGTGGGGAGTGAAAGTGATGTAAAATATTATACATCACGAAAATATACAAATACAAAGGTAATTGTTTACTTTTTGAGTTGTTTTTTAGCTTCTTTGATCCACTCTTGATCTGTTATACGCTGGTTATGTTTCTGTAAGAAAAATAATCAATGTGTTACGTACAGGAGATCAATTTCATTTCTACTAATTCACCGATTCAATTTTTTTAAAACTAACCTTTATCGCTTTCTTCCTGGTGTCAATTCCTGGACATTTTTTTCCTGCCACCCATTTAGGTCCAGAAAAAAAAGTGGGTCTTTGTTTTTCTGGGGGAACATATTCAGCTGCAAAATATATGGAATATTTTCTTACCACAATTTTAATTCGTCGGGAATCATAAAAAAATGCATGAAACATTCTGATTATAATAACCCAAAAGGTGAACAAATAGTATAGAATAACATATTTGCCACACGAGGGAGCAAGTTGAACAGGCTTATTCTCTGTGCTTAGTTGTTTTTCCAATGAGTTGGTAGCTTAAATTGGTATGAGGAATAAAGAGCGGGAAATAATAGGGAAAGTTGCAATATGCATTATTTTCAAATTAAGGTAAGTTTGCTTTACATGTTTGTAGTTTATTTCATCTGTTTTTCTTCAAATTAGAATTTAAAACATCGGATGTAATTTTTATGTGATACTGCCGATTTATGTGACAGATCTTTTTATATTTCCCAAAAAACTGACAACCAAAAATACATATGGGAAGTATATAGTTATTTGTATACACACATATGGAATATTATTGAGTTTAAATAAAACATATATATACAGCAATGTCCATTTAAAATTTAAAAGGACTGAAAAAAACATGTAATAAAAATTAAAAAGCTTTATTGACATACACTGTAAACTCAATTGATCAGAAAAAGGGAGATTAAAATAAAAATGTACCATTATTACATTGTTTGCCATGATAAGATAATTAAGTTAATTAAATTGGTACAGGAAATAAAAGGTGGGATATGAAATTCAGCAGAAATGTCCTGCCTTTACTTGTAATAATTTTTAATGTGTTGACAATGAAACCTTATGGAAAAATTGCAAAATGTATTGTAAAAATGAATGCATAGTCAGTGGCGGAGTAAAGGGGGGGTGGTACGTCCCGGGTGCCCAGCACCAAGGGGTGACACCGTCCACAGTGCAGCTAGGAAAAAATACTCGCACAACCACGAGCACGCGCAACCAGCGGGGTAAGCGCGGGGGGGCGAGCGAATTATTCATTTACTTATCCATATAAAACACAAATATATATATTTTCGAAGCGCGATCGTAAGTTACTGTCGTAAATTTACACGCAGGAAATAACATAAATACGTTCTTTGTTTTTTACATTTTTGAAACCATTAAATATATCAATAAACTTAAACTTTTACTAAAAAAACTTAACTGCCAGGTCAGCCAAACGTCGTGTCAACCATTTAATATTCCATACAGTTTTCGGGCTATGTATAGCGTGTGAGCTCGCCAATATAAGACAGTAAAAATTTTATTGTCTTTGAATTTCCTAGAGTTTTAACCATCGAAAAAAAAGAAGATTGCAAATCAAATCAACAGACAATGGAAATTTGATGTGTATTATTTTAATAGATTGTTTATAACAGAAAAATATGCATTTTTATTTTTTGTAATAAAAACAGTCTAGTAAATTCGAATAAATAAAAATACGCTTTATATTAACAATATTAATTAAAATGCAAAAATAACATTGAATACTTGAAAAATAAATATTATTGAGTGTTACAAACATAATTTAAAAAACGGATAGCGATTAAAAGTAAAAACTATCTTTAGTTTAAATCTTATAGCGATAAATACATAAACATTATAAAACAGGAGTTATACAAATACAAAAATAATATTGTAACTAGGCGGCTACCTACACGGTTAAATTTCGAAACACCACGCAATTTCTTATCTCGGCTACGCTATGTAAAATGAAAAAAAATATTTAAATTAATAATTTCATCACGTCATGAAGTCGCCCCTGGGTAGCGCCTGCTAACGTCAATCAACAAAAACATCCTCGTTTTAATTACAATATTTCGGCTACGCCATGAATCTCTTTTTTTAAATAATTTCTCACGTCACAAAGTCGCCCCTGGGTAGCGCCTGCTAACGTCAATCAACAAAAACATCCTCGTTTTTATAACAGTATTTCGGCTACGCCATGAATTTCTTATAAAAAATGTCAAAACGTCACAAAGCCACTTTCTGTACGCAACATTTTTTTTTAAATACACCTACCTAACCGATAAAATACTATTAGTAATTAAACCAAGGTGTGCTTTAAAGTTCCGTATGGCCAAATAACATTATTTTTTTTTAATTAGAATATTATTGACATGTAGTTCAAGCATTGCTGCATTCACGTTGCTTTACTTCTGAGAGCTCAACTGCTATGTTTTTCTATGGTTATGTTTACTGTCATCTGTCATGTATTGGCGAGCTCACAGGCTATACTTACGCCCAGTTTTCGCTTTATACGGGATAATTTGCAAATTGCACAAGATACTGTACAGTTTTCTTCCCATATAAAGTGCGCATTATACTTGTAGACGTGCCGCAATCTATGGTTGCAAGTGCCCACTTACTAAGGAACTGCAAAATAACTATCTATCTCCCTCTTATTGAACATTCATAAAACACTTTTCATACCAAGTGTCACCTCAAATATTTTGTCACCCCTGTGCATGCCCGTCCAGTCTTTCACAGGTGCAGGGTTTGAGATTCATTGTAAAATGGGACTATTTTGAGTTTGTTCCGAATTTAGCGCTGTGTCTCAGATTCTTCCTAACTATTTGCGTTTCGGTGGCTTCGTGTAAAATAAGCTTTTTAAAATTAAAATGAATTAAATCGTATTTAAGATCAACTATAAGCCAAGCACAACTATCTAATCTCTCTATTTTGTCAATTGAAAGGGAAAGAAAAGTAAACTTTGACCATGTTATTGAATATTTTAGTAAAATAAAGTCGGGTAAGCACGTTTAGTAAGCATTTGTTGTTTTATTTTGGGAGTGCTCATTTGAAAACCGTCCCGGGTGCCAACCCACGCTACACCGCCACTGTGCATAGTCAAACATTATAAATAAGTTGACAGAGTAAATAAATAAAGCAAACAAGAAGTTTAGTAAAATAGTGAAGTAAATTTATAACAAAAATACATTTGTCAAACATGTAGGGTATTATAAATTTAAAATAAAACTATCATGTAACCGGCCAGATTTGAATAAAGTATAGTAACAAAGCAAGCAGAACAAGAAATCATATAAAATCATAAAAGCCAAAATTATAAGCATGTATATGAGAGAATTTAAAAAAAAAGTAAACAAAAAAATTAAATGAGGGTAAACAAAATAAATAATAATTATTAAAAATTATTGTCAGACGATCAGGTAATCATGCGGAGCTGATTTCTAGTTTAGTAATGTTTCCAAACAGTTTTATGCCAATTACATAAAAATAACTAATATTAAAATGTGAACAGTTTACCTTTCAGTAATCTTTTTTCCATTAAATAATTATCCATAGTTTGGGCGACAATTTGTGCAACTTCCTTATTTTCAAACTCTACGAAAGCATATCCTTTCGATTTGCCATTTTTCTTTGATCGAGCAACCCGAACATTAGTGACCTTTCCGAATTGCTTAAAGTATGACTGCATTTGATCCTGGAATAAATATTAAAAACTTACTACACTTAACATTAATTATGGAAATTTTTTAACTAACCGACAGTTTATATATGACTAGAAACTTGCTTAATCGTAGTTTATTTACTTATAGGATTGACTTAAAATGCATATTACGAGTATGAATAGACTATAGTTATAATTAATTTCATAATATCATAAATTGTAAAAACAGTACTAAGTTATTAAAGGGGTCAAATTTTGAAAGGGTAACTAACAGTGGTGCATATAAAATGTCGTGTAATGCCAAAATTGCATTCCATCAGCAACACTACCAATAGTCCTACTCCCTAGCATTTATTTATGGTCTCTTAGGCCCCGCGAGTCCTGGACAATGTTGCCACTGGCATTAACATCAGTGGAAGAGGATGAATGGCGAGCCCCTTCAGTTAAGGGAAGGTAGCCCCGACAGAAAATTTCACTGAAGAGGGCAACAGGTAACCACTTCGGCCAACAATTCTCCAAGACATCACTATGAGATGAAACCAAACAATGGAGCTGAGCCCCGGGCGGTCCTTAAATGGACCAGAGGTGCGAATGATCTTCCGGCTCGGCATAGTAAACAAAGCACTGAGAATTGGAAGACGGAATGTTAGAAGCTTGGACCAGGATTAGAACTATGGAGGAGCTGCTTAGGACAGGGAAGCCGTCTCCTAAGTGGTCGTCAACGCCGGGGGGACCTGACATGAAAAAGAAGAAAGCTTTTAAATATTACAGCAAAATACCTCGTAAAATCCATGAGGAATATGTCCTACGTAGACGACACCTCGATCCCTGGTAATGGGTGTACTAGTGCTTAAATTAAAAGGTTTTTTGTTTTTCTTTGTGCCAGTATTTTGCTCGTCTTTCTGTAATAAAAAGTATTTGGTTCT
Source organism: Micrasema longulum (assembly GCF_059751315.1). NCBI lineage: Eukaryota > Metazoa > Arthropoda > Insecta > Trichoptera > Brachycentridae > Micrasema > Micrasema longulum. The sequence continues at coordinate 196,186 of NW_028277748.1, forward strand.
TTAAAAGATGTGATTTTAACTAATTTAGATCAAATAAATAGTCAATTTCAAAGTGGAACAGAATAAAAACCCAAAAAGCCAGTACCACTGAAACAAAAATAGATAAAAAAGGTTTTAATTCACATAATTTAATGTAGTTATTATTGTTGAAATATTAAGTATAAAATTTTGAACAAATTTAAGAGTTTTACATATATTACAAGTGTCAGCATCGTATATAATGGATTTAATTTATGGACAAAAAATAACAAAATGTCAATCGCGCCAAACTAATAAATAAAAGTTTATCGGCGTGCTTCTAATACAAATATAAAAAAAACAGATAATTATCAAAAAAAAATAAAACAAACACAAAAATAAAACTAAGTACGAATTTTTAAAAATTAGAGAAATAAAGCTGAACACGTTTTTACACTTTTGAAAGTTTTGTTTTTGATAAGGAAGTTCTTTAACCATCTGCTTCTCCGCTTGAGCTTGTTAAACAGTCTCAGTACAATAAACTCTGCTGTTCCGCTTCCATAAAAGTTTTGTGCTCTAGACTCGACCAGCTTCATGACTGAAATCGACCTTGTTCCTGATAGTGACTGAGCAGGGTTTTTTCCCCCATCAAAGTACTTCATTATCAACTTACAGTGGTATAATTGCTTCATCGGAAGTACCCCACAATGCTTAATTAGGATTGTGTCATCTTCTTTGCTAATATTTTTGATTTCATAATTTATAATAATTATATTTTCTGAAGATTTAATAAAACATAACCTCTTAAGATCTTAAATGCTAAAACAGTAATACGTAGAATTAACATTACCTTTAACATTTTCTTAATACCTTTTACAGTTTTCTCGAATTTTGTACGAGAATCACTCTCCAAAGACGAAATTTCCTCCATTTTTATTGATTAAATTGTTGAATAAGGCTTAAACGGGCTTTCGCGGCGGATGATATTGAAAAACAATTATGTTGATTTGTCAAACTGAAACCAGTGAAACCACGTGTAATTTTATAAAATTTGACAGGCAACAAACCACAGACAAGGGTGAACCAAAGATGATTAATTAATTTGTTACCTACCTACTTTCAAAAGAGCAACCAACACCGACTTAAGTATTGGAGCAACCGACAATACATCAGTTTTCTTATTATGAGGTGTTCGCAATTTTATTCACAATACATTTTTTTCCCCGTGGTTAGGCGATCGAGCTGCTTTGCACGAAATTCCGGGCTTAACTATGCTGTACAAAATTAACCCTTACTTATATGTAAACAACTACTCCTATTTTATAATTGATGGATGGCCGTATCCTATGTGTTATGTATTTATATAAAAAAAGGAGAGAATCAAAATATTAAACGCAAGAAGAATCTGTAAAAAAGAACTTGCAAACACACTACTATGAAAAAGATTTTTCTATAGTAAAAATAATTGCCCAATAATAGTAATTGTTTTCCGAATAACGAGATTTTGCGGCTATTGTATCTCAGAGCAGCAAAATAGTTTTTATTACTCACATTTTTTGCAGAATTGTGATTATTAGTCACTATTACCAAATTACATAACATAAACAAGACGCGATTTGTCAAATTTATTGAAATTACTTTTAATTTGATAGAATTCCATTCGTTCGGGCGCTTTGTAGCTGCAAGACGTTTGGTAATATAGCTAATATTTTTTTAATGACAACCTCAGTGCCAAACCAAAGTCAGTGCCTTGCATCCTTACGCCAATACAGTCCTAATAATGATCTTGTACAGGTTTATCTTCGTTTTCCAATTGACGCTTCTTGACTTAAACACTGGCAGAGAGAAGAAAAATGTTTTATTGCCCGCCAATATTCGTTCCTTTATTTATGTAGTTTCCTCGTTACATTCCATGAGAAGAGAGTCTAAGTACGTGAACAGGTCGACTGCCTCAAAGGAGTAACTATCTCTGAACTACACGCCACTTCTTGCTCTGTTGGCAGGGGTGTCGGACAAACTTTGTTCTTTCTTTATTAATTCTCAAGCCCATCTCACGCGCAGCGGTTTCCAGAGGGAAAAAAGATTTCCTTGACAGCTATTAAGGATCTTCCGATGATATTTAGGTCATCTGCACATCCGACTACTCTTATAACATATGTGGGAGTCAGTATCGATTGATGTTTTGCAGATGACATGTTTCAGCACCAAGTTAAAGAGGGTAGGAGCCAGACTATCCCCTTACTTAAGTCCCTGGGTAATAGTGAATGCTTCCGTGAATTCCCCTTCTACCTTAACTTGGCCTCTTGTGTTGGTCATAGTTGCTTTCACCAGTCTTATTAGTTTAGGCGGGATATGGAATTGTAAGAGAATTTCGTACAGTTTGGTAGTCTATTAACAAATGATATATTTTTTTAAAAACACTGTACTTCCTCATTGCAGCTTATTTAGGTGTTTTTTTTTACATGAAAGGCAAGGCTTTGAGTCTTATGTTTCAGATTCCAGTTCAGGAACAATGAAATAGTGGTTAGATCAATATTTTGAGTCCACCCTGCAAGGAATCAAACCTAGGACTTTAAGCTCAGTAGGCGAACTAAAAATAATATCTATAAATAAAACCAAGAAAAATTGATAAGATATGTTTATTAGATACATAATTATACTTATATTAAACCTAACAAGTTATTTGATACATAAGGCATTACATTAAAATGATTAACAATATTGCTAACTCACTATCTTTGGAAGAGTATATGAAAACTGAAAAAGTTCCATTGCTTTTAGTTATTGAAAGGTTGTCCAAAACAATAATTCTTAATAAGGGGAGAAATGAAGTCTTATTGTAAATTAACGCTAAAATCGTGTAAAATAACCTATAAAAGGGAAATAAAATGAAAGCCGTCATATCTGAAGACATGAAAAATTATATAAAAATCTTACACATGTGAGAATTTATATTTGTATATACTAATACGCACCACTCTTCAACAATTTCTTTTAATCAAAGAATAAATCTTATTTTAGTCTTAACATTTCAATATACCTTTTGTCAAATATTGTTAAAAATATATATATGGAATAGCGTATACTATTTAGGTTTAAGCGTTCATATACAGCCTCGCATTAGTCGCGAACCTTCTTCATTATTACCACTTCCTTAACAGAATAGAATGAGATTTATTTTTATAAATATATACATGCATTTTAATTCTGCGGATTTAGGCACACGTTAATCACTAATCAGTATTGTTTTAAATTCTTTTTTTCTTAAAGGTAAATCATTACGGAGTACATAAGAGGCCGAGGGGTTAGAAGGGGTTAAGGCTCTGTCGGAGGGAAGGGGGTCACCTGGGGAATCACGGTCAGTGAACGCGGGAGCTTCGGGAGGAGAACGGCCTGTCCACTATCTCCGGGAACCTGGGACAGGACGGTCACTCCGGGCAGGAGCAAGGAGCTCTTGCTCTCAGCCAGAGTGCTCACCGGACCTATAGTTATGTTCTTCAGTCCCACATTCTTAAGTAACGATACGGCACTCGGCTCCAGAATGCTCAACGCGGCGACCTTCTCCACCATCGGTACTAGTTCCTTACCCGAGGAAGGCTCGGCGGTCACCCACTCCGCACTCTTGTCCTCCGGTGGCACCTCGATCACCTCAGGTGTTGCGGACACGGGAGAGGGAGCCTTAGTGTCGGAGGTGACGGTCGCCGTAGGGGGCGTATCACACGATATTTCAGTACTAGGTGGAGGGGGTAGGCTTCCCGTCGAGGATGGTTTCTTCGGGTGCTCCTGGGCCTTTTGTTGCTGTTTTAGTTTCTCTCTTCTCATAACACACATCTTGTTGTAGTCTTGGATGGTTATGTGGTAGGGTTTTCCGCCCGACATAACCTGCACGAGGCTAGGTAGTCGCCGCCCATCTGCAGTTTGGTAGAGTACATCACTAGTACTTCGCAGCTTGCTGTCATCTGTGATGGGAATCAGGGTTGGGCGCCACTGTTTGGAAGGACCTTTGGTCTTTTTGGCTGGCGGTGGAGGCAGATCTTCCAGCTTGGAAGCTCCCGTAGCAATTGGAGACACTCCGGGAGTTTGGAGGGAAGGAGGCGGGATGGATTGGCTCACAGGGGTTGAGGAACCCTTCGCTAATTGTTGAATATTTTTCAGCACATTTTCAATGGATTTCCTCTGCGTGGAGTGCTGCGAGTTAATGGCAATCAATTCTGGGGGTAGTGAGGCAGTGCGGAGTTTGGGGTGGGTATCAGTCTTGGGAGCGGTGGTCTTGGGATCTGGTATAGAGATGTCAGGGCGTGGTGTAGGGGGACGCGGGACACTAGGAAGGTGTATCAGAGGCACCTGATTGCTCAGCTTCTCCAGTTGAGACAGGCTGATAGGTACATTCTTCGGCAGTTTAGAGACATTGTAAGATTGGTCTACACTCTGATTAATTTGTGCCATGGATATAGGAACATTCTTAGGGATTTTGGCATGATTGACTGAAGGCGGAAGAAAACTATCCAATGGTCTGGCCAAGCTTGCGGAGCTCTTGTGGGTGAGAGTTTTAGGGTGATCGGTGGGACTTTGGTTTGTTTTAAGTAAACTTTTTCCACTAACAGCTCCAGACTTTTGTCGCCTGAAGTCTATAAGGCTACTAGATTCTGACTTCTTGCCGCTCTCTGGGATTGTGTCAGGGGGCAGAAAGGGCGGAGGTGAGGGTTGTTGAAGAACAGTAAGGGAAGAGTTCTTAGGTAACAGATTTCCGTAGTACGGTAAATGAGCAGATTCTCCATTACTGGGGATATTATCGTAAGACCTCAACCTGTTTTGAACAGATTCACTATAAGTGACTGCATTACAGTTGGCATTCTGAGCTAGAACAAGATCTCCGTTCCTGAAATACTTTTCCAAGAGAATAAGATGTCTGAGAAAGCTAGATTGATTTCCATATGGCTTCTGCAACTCGTGCCAAAGTTTTTTGGTATCGGAGTCATACTGAATGGTTGAAATGCTCTTTTCCCATCCTTCGGGAGTTATACCTTTCAAATTCCCAAATTCTATAGAACATTGGAGGTTCATTTCTTCTTCTCCAGGGAATAGTTCCCGGACAGAAATAGAAGGGTTGGTCTCCAGCCTACGGACTGGGTTAGAGAAGTTATCACGTTGACTGGACTTCTTTTTGTGAGAATCATCTTGAGGACGTCTGGAGAGAGCGTTGAGGTTTTTCTTTATTTGTGTAAAACTATTGCTCATATGCAATTTGCTCTTCAAAGAATGAAAATCTACTCCCTTGGAAGAAGTCTTGGGTGGAATGGTTTCTATAGTACATTCATCATTCAGGGCTATGTTTCGCAGGACACTGAGTCCAGTGGGGTCAGTGACTGGATTATTAGTTGTTTCTATGGTGAATTCCTCTCGGTTGGGCAATTTGCTGCATAGGGCTTTTTCTATGTCGGAATTTTTTGTAATAATTTGACCTAGTTTCTGGATTCGTCTGGCATTTTTATCCTGAATTTTTTGATTTTTACTAATGGTGGACGCATTGTGTACTTTTAGAATATTTCTAGATTTTTGTGTTAAGTTAGATATGGGTCCTCTTTGAAGAATGGTGGATGAAGGTACATTACACCTTTGAAGCAAATACTGAAGTTCCGATTGTTTATCCATAGCGGTAATAAGGGGATTATCATAATCGATCGTGTCCAAATCTGAATTGTCACTAATTTCAGAAACGGTACGAGCACCAGCTTCAGTATGGCTCCCCGGTTTGGAATTAGAATGAGGTATGGGAATTGTGTTGGTAGAGATGAGTGATTCGATATCTTCCTCTATTCCACCGTGACTTTTTTCCGAGCTATTGCGATCCTTCCAAGCACTGTCTTTCTTGTTATGATCCACATCTGGAGTATTTTCAGAGTTGCAAGAGTTCTTAGAGGAATTCATTTCTGTCGATTTACGAATTTCTGAAGATTTCTTCGTTTTGTTTTTACCATTCTTTCCCTTTTTCCTTTCCTTATTAGAATCACTCTGGTCTCTACAGCCATCCGAGATGGCAACATGTTCGCTCGAGTCTTTTCCCAGTTCCTCGGGAATTTCTAAATTATGCGCTTGTAACAATCTGGAAGAAAATTAATCAAAATGAATTATTAAAAAATGTACAAGGTTAATTCAATTCATATTTTATACAGGTGACAGATGAAAGCGGGTGGATAATCAAATGTAAATAATTTAATTTGATTGTACGGAGGTTAAAAAAGATTAAATTGTGCAGAAATAAAAAAGTATACTACACATTGAAAATGATCAATAGATAATTTTATGTTGTAAAGAGACGGCAAGTGATGTAGTTACCTTCTACGATAAGTGACGAGGAAGGACTTCTTATTGAGTTGGTGAGCGGCGGGCGGACGGAGCAGCAAGGTACAGAAGTAGCGACACAGTTTACACACCACGGGTCGCTCCCGGAATATTACAGGAAGGCCGATTCCGGCAACGATGGGGTTCAGCTTTTGGTACTCCTAAGAATATGCAAAGTATTGTGTCAATTCATATTAAAAATAACTAGACATGAGGCACTGAGAGCCATAGGAGCTTAAGCGACATTTGACATTAATTTAATCCGAGTATGAAGTTGGATGAAAAAAAAAACAGTTTTAAGCCACACTCCAGCGCTAATATTTAAGATGGAAACTAAAAAATAAAACAACTATGTATGGCTAAATTAAAGTTTAATAAAAAAAATTACCAGAGAAACATAACCGACAAATTTGTATGAGCTGTTAGTTTACATAATTTATTTCCTTTGCATTAAAAGTCATAAATGTTTGGAAGCCATTTTGATAAAATCTGTTTAATGTCACTTAAGTGGCTGTCAACATATTTCAATGAATATTTCAACAGAGATGGAGAACCTTTAAGGAATCATTTGACATAGTTTGTAACATTCACTGTTCTGCCTATGTTCGAATGTCCATATCCTTGATAAGCATTTTTACATTATGTATGTAACTAACCTGATTGATGTAGTGGATGTGATTCCTCGAGAGACTCCTCTTGCACAGCCCACACACCATGAGGGGTGAGATGGCCTGGTAGTGGGAGTCACACAGGGGGATGGTGTGCAGCCCGGGGTAATCCAGGTCCAGCTGTACCTGGGGACAAGAAATTCTGTGTAACCAAGAGACCTATCCAACTTATTATCTTTATATATTTGGAAAGTTATTAGTATTTTTAAATGTTTTATTGGAGCATTATCGATAAAACCAAAAAGGAGGTGGTGTGGGCGCTAAAGCGGATTGAAAGGACAATGCTGACCCTGGAGGGAGTAGGGGGCGTTGGAAGCAAAAAGTTATAAAAATTATATATTTTTTAAACTTATAAAATATTTATTTTAATAGTTTTTTTTAATATGAAAAATACACGTTTGATGTCAGAGATGTGGGTGCATTTGAAATATTTTCTCATAAGACAATTTTCGCACAATGACAAAAAAAAAAACTGAAGGCAAACAGTTGACCGCGGGGATTTGCAGTTCTTGCGACAAAAACTGGGTTCTTTTTTAAATTTCAGCAAAATTCACTGACAAGAACTTGTGACGTAACGGCCGGAGTAATTAAAAAATTGGTAAACTTAAAAAAACATAGGGACGATTTTACAATACATAAGCATCCAAAATATTTTTTTTTGCTTAGTTTGACTACTCGACTATTAACAAATAAAAAATTTTAAAAAACCACTTAACTTCTTCATTTCTAAAATACCAATTTGAAATAAAATAGTAACGTTTCACTGCATATAATATATAGTATTTTGGTGAATTTTTTTTATTCCATACTCGAGTCACAGGTTCAATTCCTGACAGGGTCAATGCGAGATGTTTTTTGTTTTTGAATGCAGTGCATTCTGGGGCATGATGCACTAGCAGGTGAGGAAAGGTGAGAAATGTGTCGAGCTTACCACTTTGGCAACACTGGCCTTCATCTTGACGAGCCATTTGCGGCGGAGAGAGTGCGGTGCGGGGGAGCGGCAGGCCCTGACGTGGCACAGGGCCCCCGCGCCGGGGGTTGCGGACACGGCCAGAGGGCCCCCGGAGCCCAGGGCCCTGCGACGGTAGCCGGGACAGTTGGCTCGGCGGTCCACGTGACGGTAGCACGCGTCACATAGGCAGCTATCCACCGTCAGTTTCTCCTCATCTGAAATAGGCATTTTATTGATAGAAATATTTATGAAGTTATTTTTTTGAACTTTGGGTACTTTTGTTTATTTTAGTTATTCATTTATCATATAATATTCACATAAAATTATAATATTAATATAAAGTTGCTTTGAATGTCTAATTAGGGTAAGTAATCAAACACACACCTGACAGTAAAAAATAACACAATATTGTCAGTTGACAGGTAAAACTCATTAAGTACAGATTTATGGTGAAATAACTTTGTATTACTATGTTCTTTACTTTTCAACAATCCCTTGTGAAACTTTAGTGAGTGAAATTATATAATCATAAACAACTGTTTAGGATATGATTTTTCCATTTAACAGATTGTTGAAAAATATAGAATTTAGTGACATGTCAGTCTACGATAAATATGCACTTAATGAAATTTTACATGTCAACCGATGATATCATATACACATAAAATTGTAGTGTTAATATAAAGTATATATTAATTAAGAATATATTTTTGGAATTATTGCTAATCTTCCAACTGACCATAACAGACCGGTGTAAATGAAATATGATTAATGGCTGAAGAATATTTTTGAGAAGGAAATATGGAAGACTAGGTATTATAGGGCTTTTGACCTGTCACTGTATGATTTGTTTATTGCTTTACACACTGGCAGCTGAACCTAGCTAAACTATAAATATTTTAACCAAAGTGGTATTTGTTAATTTATTTAGGATAATTTATATGACCCCATTTTTGTGAAAATCACCCCAAGGGTGCTGTACAATAAGCATCCCAACACACTTGGCAGCTACAGAGCACATAGGCGGTTGAGATTCTAGTTCCCTGGTTAAATTTTAACAATTATATAGGAGCTAGATAAGACGTCTTTCAGCTACACAGCGCACGGAAGTTTAAAAATCTAGCCCCTATTTACACTGCACAAAAAAATGAGTAAGAAGTTTTTTTAATTTAAAAATAATTGTTTTCAAATAGAAACTAGATTAGATGTCCTGCAGCTACAGAGCACATGGACAGTTAAAAATCTAGACCCTATTTACAGTTGAAGTTTAATTTAGACATAATATGAAAACCAAGCAGGAGAGGTTTCCTCTTTTTTTATGTGGAATTAGATTCGTTTTCTTCAAGTGTACTTTCGCCTCAAGAATTTCTATTGATTTTTTTTTGTAATTTATTAAACATGCTAAATAAATAAAAACAAAAGAAAAAATAACATTACAAAAAGCTTGCAGCTACAAAGTGCATTGAGTACTTAATAATGATTTAAAAAAATTAACAACCAAAAAAAAACAATAATAAAATATATTGAGCAAAGCAAATTGGCAAGTGTATGGTGCAACTGAAAAAAAACTAAACAAATATTGCATTCCTTAACAAGATGACGAAAGTGGTGGCTGATGACCGAAAGGTTAGTATTTTAGGTGTACAGGGTCCATTGTCCTCTTCCCTAGTACATAACTGTAAAAACATTAGGCTCAAAGTTGGTTGCTTCCTGGGAGATAGTAAATGCACATGTGTGTAAGTAGGTTCCAAGGGATCTATCCGCTTCTTGTAAATTTTTATTGTTTTTTTGCTGTTATTATGAGAAGCATGTTTCTTGTTTAAAATTTCTGATAATTACTATTTTACATTGATTTAGATAAACTTGTGTATTAATCATGATATTTAAGTCATTTTATGAGATACATAAAAAGTGTTAAATGTATTTTTAAATTAACGTAGATAAGTAGTACTATATTATATGGATATTGTTTTACAATAGATAGTTAGATTTCTTATTTTTTGGAATACATATTTCACTTTAAATTGGACTGTAGTTGATGGTTTGAAGTAAATCTAATTTGACTAACATACTAGAACACTTTGGTTGGTGTCTGTTTTTTATAGGGACACAATATCTCCTCCTACCACACATTAACTACAGTTTCATAGCTGGTTTTTCACTACCAGTACTTCTAATGAAACATAAAAATTCCCATTTTGACCATTTTTATAAAAATCCAACAATAATGTCACTTCAGACTTTTTTAACTTAACTTTTTGCGGTGTAAATGTCCTTTTGCGAGTTATATGTTTGAACTGACAATACATAATAAATTGCCACTTACTAGCTAGTATCTTATTCTGCCTGTCGAGTGACTTGATTTGTGCGACGTGGCACGGAGTATCGAACAGCCCGAACTTGCCGCCGCAGTAGAAGCACTGATCCTGGCAGAGCCGCCCCGGGTGGATTGCGAAAGAGGAGGCCTTTTCCGGGATGACCAGGTTAGGGGTGACTTCTTTACCCACGGTGGCCTCAGCGGGTACGTCAGCCAGAGGATCCACGGCTGCAGACTCTGTAAGGACAACAAGGTCAAATCTCCCGTCCATCGCACTGAATGAGATGGAATCCTCTCAAAGCTGAAACTAGGTAACTTCAAAATCGGCATTTTTGAGTTAACCACTAAAAACATGTATCGTCTTCAAATCCTTCGAATATGATTTGAATGCACGACTTGTCTATTTGTATCATTCACGGAGGAGGAAAAAGATGTAATTTTAGTGGTAGACTCAAAAGTTGGGATTTTGAAGTTGCCTAGCATTGAGCCCATAATATTACCTAATAATTTTTAAAATTATGAATCAATTCTCAATGGCATCTAATGAAATAGACACATTACAAATGCGCACTCAACCCTTTACAGGACACCCAGAATAAAGTGGTACATAAATACACTGCCAGAATGAGAACTTCAGCCCTACGGGAAATTGAATACAATAACTATTTTCTTGTGCGCGGTAAAAATTGGAGCATTAAATTGTACGGCAAAGTTTCCTGAAATATACAAGAAAAATAATAAAAAAAACATTTTAATAAAAACGAACTACTTAGAATGACGTCACTGGTTCACATGAATGAACCTATGATATTAGAGTTATGGAAGACTTCCGGTTTGCTTGCCGTGGATGGGCCAATGGGAAGAACTGATTGAGAACTGGAAAAGAACCTCTGACATCACACGTGGAGTTATTTCAGAAAAACAAAACTCAAAAAAATCGTAGCGCTGATAATACGATATGTAAAAAGTGATTTTTTTTGGCTTAGTTTAATGGTCTATTAACAAATAAAAAAAACCACTGAACTTTCTTATTGGGGTACTTATTTTCTAATGTTTCATATTAATGATAATTCTTATGTTACAAGAGTATCTTAATAATGTACATTGGTAGATTAGTCTTCCACTCATCTTTTTAAAAATGCAATAGATTTATTAACTTTAAAAAAACATTTTTCGGTTTGCAAGATGTAAATCAGCACAAAAAGGATTACGGGCATTTCAGTTAGTAGGAAGTTGCCTTTTTTGACTTCATTCTATGAGGGACTTTCACTATTGATCAGACGTGGCGCTATCCAGAAATATGCTGTCATGTGTGATGAGAAAATGCTATTACAAATGTAACTGTGAAAAGAATAGAAGTTCTATAGTTTTATATGTAAATGCAATTCAATTCATTAATTAATGAATTGTTATATTTTTATTACGTTTATTATTTATATTTCTTAACACGTTTTTCACAATTTTAAAGCACAAAAATAATAACAGTGACAGCCAGTGGTTGCAGCTATTGCAAAAAGTTAAATAAAAATATGAACTAATAAAATATGTTCGCCTTGGTCTAATGATCAGCGCGTTTGACTACTGTGCGAAAGGTCTCGGGTTCAATTCCCAGCATGGTTGACATTAAATTCTTATTAAAAAAAAAATGTCTTTACAATAGAATATTTCATAGAAGCGTAAGACTAATAATCGTCATGGATCAAAAATTATCAACATACACTGCGATCGGTGTACCAATGCAGTGCCCTATGCACTATTATGTGTAAAAGGGGGAATGATGATGATGACGAATAATATATGTAAATTTATCTCTTTCTCACATAAATGTTTGCATGTCTAATGATTTATCTTTGTTTTGAATTAAGGGCAGTGCAATTTTGATAAATATGAATGGCGATTAATAAGGGAATAATGTGTACTTGTTTGTGTCAATTCTTGGTTTAGATTGACAAACGCTTTCGCCTAAGCAGGCATCTTCATATGAAGGTAGTTATGGTGAAAGCAGCCAGCTATAGAAAAGTGAAACTGAGATAATAGCACCTTTGTAAAAAGAGTGAACAATAAAATCTACACAACAGTTGGAATGTTTTTGACATATACAAATGATAAACAATGAATACGTTTGTTTTATTTTTTTATAATACAAACACGAATCAAATTATTTATTTGACCAGTTTTAATGATTTTTTTTAAGTACTTTAAGATTTTTCTATCTCTGTGGGTGTTTTCTGCAAATTGAGAAATGCCATTTTTGTGTTCGACGCCATTTTCAGAAGGTAATTATTACAGTTTTTTGTACGAAAGCGGTCTGGCTGTTTCTAGCAGAACATATAATTGACTTTACTGCACCTGATAACATCAATATCGCATTTTTTCAAAATCGTGGACTGGCTGCTTTCTGCATAACTACGTTCATATATGGTTGATAGTTTACAACATTTCCACTGAAATACTATTTTATTCACATGTTTTAAGAGATAAGAGCATCGGGTAATTAATTCAAATTAGGGACAGATTTAACAAAATCTAGTTTGCAAAACTTATTCTTTTTAAGCAGGGGAAGTTTGCACTTAGGTATGAATATACAGGGTGTTCTTTAAACCCTGTCACATCCAAAACTACAGAAAAAAAACATTTTTTTCTTCTTTCAATTGTCTTAATTTCCTTTCAAATGAAGCCATCTAATGTTGAAAACAAAGAAATAAAAATAACAATGAATATGAACCAATAAGAATTATTAAAATAAATTAAATTTAACTCTTGAAATAATTCTGAAACACTAACTTTGGTACAATTTTCCATCGAGTAATTCCAAATTAATCATCAGTAGAGGTTTTATACAAAATTTGACTAAGCATGGGTAGGTATGTTTATGAATTTAATTATAGAGTTTCCATCAAATTGACTTAATATATCAAACCATCTTCCTAATGTTTATAGGCGGGTGGTTTTTGATAGATTTAAGATCATGTATTGAGTGTTAACATAAGTTGTGTCTGTTTTTTTTCAAATTTAAAAATGAGCACTAAAAGTAAAACAGAATGGTAAAGGTTATTCATTCGAAATAAAATTTTCTGCTCTACAAGATATTGTGTTTAATTTTACGTAAAATATCGTTGCGTTGGGGAAACAAGGTTCTATGTAGATTCATAATTTTTTTGAGGCAAAGTTTGAAATAAAGACATTGTTTTATATATTTTTTATTAATTTTGTCTTGTTAAACTTAATAATAATTAAGGGTTGATTTAGTTTTTCTTTAAATTTTGATGCAGATAGAACTGATATTTAAATATAAATATTATAAAAGTTCAATGTAAAAAAACATATTTTGTTAGATAGAACCTTGTTTCCCCAACGCGGCGATATATTAGGTCTATAACTTAAAAACCGGAATTTGACGCTGTAGCAAATCATTGACATACATGTCATTTTGAAGCTTTATTCATAAACTGTTAAAAGCAGTCAACAGAGTTTGATTTGCTTATTATTAATTACGGAAAATTATGAAAATTGGCGAAAAAAACAGCAGTTGCAAGTTTTGGTGAGTCACTTTTTTGCAAAGAAAACTGCAGCCGAAATTCATTGTTTGTTCATGGAATTGTATGGCGAACATGCTCTTGCGAAATCAGTGTTTCAGCACTTTAAAAGTGGCAATTTTAATATCAAAGAAGCCTGGACAGCCGAAAAGTTTGAAGATGTTGGAAGCGTTAGTCGATCAAAACTCGTAACAAATCATATGTGAAGCCCAGCCAACCAGCCAAATCGACACCGAAGAAGAATATTCACGCTACCAAGATAATGCTCTGTATTTGGTGGGACTAAAAGGGAGTTGTGTATTATGAGCTTCTAAAACCGGGTGAATCCATTACTGGAGAGCTATATCGACTACAACTGATATGTTTAAAGAGAGCATTGAAGGAAAAACAGCCAGAATGGGAGACCAGACACGAGACATTGATTTTCCAACATGACAATGCTCGGCCACTAGTATTTGGAAAATAGCGGATGAGAAGTTCTGCCCCACCCGCCATTTAGTCCAGACTTGTCACCTTTTGACTTCCATTTGGTTCGGTAGATGAAGAATGCACTCTCCGGAATACGCTTCACTTCAGTCCAAGGCATCAAAAATTGGCTCGATTCGTTCTTTGATTCAAAAGATGACCGGTTTTATTGGGATGGCATCCACAAATTGCCAGAAATATGGGGAAATGTTTTTACTTCCGATGGACAATACTTTGAATAACGGAATTGTACAAGATTTTCTTTATTAAACGCTCAAATTTCGGTTTTTAGTTATAGACCCAATATTATTTTATATGATTACAAGCCTTTAAAATGGAATGTCAAAGAGATGAAAGTGAGCATTTTCAACACCCCTTCTGTTGACGTTCAAACGAGGAAATAAAGAAGGAAACGAATAAGGAGAATACATTATTGACTAATTTGTTGTAAAATAATGAAGGAAAATTATCAGGGTTAGTATTAAATAAGAATACCTTTATTGAAAACGGCCATGAAAGTTTCATTACTTTTACTGTGAGTATGGGTCTTAATATAAGTTTTGTCGATTTTTTTCCAAACGAAGCGAACAAGACAAATTATAAAAAAATAGTTCATAATGTATAGTCTATATCCTTTATTATCTCGATTGAAGGCCAACAGAAAAAGATGTCGAAAATATACACTTTTGCTGACTTGACATTTTATTTTGAAGGCTTGTAATCAAATAAAATAATATATGTAACGCAAAAGCAAACACAATATCTTGTTAAGGAGAAAACTTTCATTCTAATGAATAACCTTAACCATTTGGTTTTACTTTTGATGCTCATATTTGATTTTGAAAAATTTGTGAACATCTAATATTTATTGGATAATGCCTTAATAACATTTGATCTGAAACCAGCGGACATAAATATTAAAATGCGTATAATTGATTATTTAAAACAAAATGAACTATTTATATGAAAACAAAACTGCACAAGCACGATTGGATTATGGAGGAAGGAGAAAATTACATAATTGATATTGAAATTTTAGCCTGAAAAGCTAAAAAAAACTAGGCGAAAGGACCTACAAAACTTCAAGTGTGATAATAATAAAAAAAACAACTTTAAAATACTGAAAACTTTTTAAGAAAATAGTTTTATATTTTAATATTTAAAATATGCATAAAAATGTTGTGAAGAAAAGAGTAGGTAATTTTCAGGCATCTTTCATGAAAAGTTGATTTGTGATAATGAAAAGTAGATATTAATATAAGAGTTTTACAATTTTCTCATTTCTTAATAATTGTTTGGTCTTTATAGATTGGCAGGCCAGAAAAACACTATTTTACATCACAAGTTAAACTTCATATCCAAGATATTTTCCACACAAATTAAATATTAAAATGAAAAGTATTATTCCTTGTCAGTAAGTAATATTCAAGTCAGTAGTCATTTATTATTTCATTAAAACATGCAGTTTGTTATTAATTCATTAAAAAAATTACTCCTTATACCAAAAATTCAAATGTTGTATTCAAAAACCGTATTATTAAAAAATATTAATAAGAAAATGTGAAAATATTAGTGTTATTTTTTGTTGCATTTTTATTATTAAAAAATATAATTCACGTCTAACGCAAATACTTCAATATCATTAGTAATTCTAATATATTACAATATACAAAAAAAAAAAAAAAAAAACTACAGTACAAATTGGTATCATTATGTTTTTAAATAAAAATATATATTAAGATTGCAAATACAGAATATAGATAATCAAAATAAAAACCAGATGTTGAT
The DNA here is from genome assembly GCF_059751315.1 of Micrasema longulum. NCBI lineage: Eukaryota > Metazoa > Arthropoda > Insecta > Trichoptera > Brachycentridae > Micrasema > Micrasema longulum. The sequence goes on from NW_028277748.1 coordinate 212,212, forward strand.
ATTACATATTGTGTGAACATCTTCATTAAAAAAAATAAAATAACTATCCATCTAAAAGGAAATCAAAAATATCTCATACAGTTTTTTTAAAAAGGTAAGAAATGTAATTATTAGCAAGACGTTTCCTAATCAACATATGTAATGGAGACAGCTAATAAATGTACTGGGTTTTAAAGAATAAGTATTATTTTAAAAACACAATTATGTAAAAATTTCAGTTAACAAAAATTAGGATAGAATTTGAAAAAGAGAACTATGTTTTTGCAGTTTATTTGTTTTAAAAAAAAGTTTTCCCTGTATTTCCTAAAGCTATAAATCATTAATATACATTAAAAGCTATGACTTTTTAGAAATAGTACCCAATAACTAAGGAAAAATTGTTTTGTTGATAATTAAGTAAAGAATTTCATAATTTTATAAAATACTCTATAAAATAAAAATATAGCAGACGATTCCTGTGAAGTATCAAATTGGTTCTAAAATCGCATTTCCTCTTATGAAGACTTTGTTAAGCTGATTCTGGACATTGTAGTGTATAAAAATGACCTTTTTATGTTAAGGGTTAAAGAAGATAGTACCTACATTATACTAATATATTTTTATATTATGTTAGTGAAATACTTTTTTTAATGCAGAATGAATGAGATTGTTTTCGAGTTCCTTTCAGAAAAGTTGATAAATTGATCATTAACTGGTTCCACACACAATACCGGAGTATGTAGTCGTGTGGTGGGGGTGAGAGATGAGTGGATGAGAGGTTTAATGAAGATAGTAAGAGGAAACAGTAAATAGCCACACACCATGGTTGTTAAATCGATTACTGTAATGAGTTTTGCGATGCCCACCAGAAGTGATGTGATTTTCTATTCCTCCCGTACTGCAGGCTGAAGATCCTCCAAACTGGAAACCAGATAAGGAAACATTACATCATTACAATATACAAAAAGTCCGCTAGTTTTCATTGCTAAAGTTACATAATGCTTGAAAAAAAAAGGTATGTTAAAATCTTTACGTAAAGTGATCAGCTTAACCAACTTCCATATTCCCTTACGATTTATCCATCTTTATTGAGATATTTATCTATCTATATAGTTTTTGTTGCTAATTCTTATGAGATCTTAAATTTAACATTTATTTGATAAACACAACAGATAAAATTCAAGTATATTGAAATCTCTGAAGACGAATATTGTATTCTACCCTCAAGAGGATAGATCATAAGCCTTGTAAATGCCTAGCCTTCCATATTCCCCCTTCAAAAATGTTCAACCCCTCTGTTTTAATACCTATCAAACCTGGGTCGCAATTACAAACACTATCTTCATCGGTATATATCGAGACGGTATAAAGTAACATCGATATTTATGTACAAAAATGTGTATATTTGTATGAAAATTCAAAGTATCTTCAGAAAACTTAATTTTACTTTGTAGATAAAATTAAAGATAAATTTAAACTTCCGATAGAATACGAGCCCTGGTAACTATTTCACTATTTTGATTGTATGTGTAGGTACTTTCGCCCTTAATCCGTCTGAAGATATCCATAAGGGTGATAGTACCTGGGATTAAAAAATATTTAAAAACAAAACAATAATTAAATAGCATTAATTGTTAAGATTATAGAGATTACTGAATTTCTATTACTTAATCAATTGGTAGTCTAAGCTCTTTTCAGTAAATATTTAAGTGCCAGGTATTAATGATTCTTAAAAACAATAGTCATTGAATATAATATTGTTAGCTGTAGTAATGAGGGGTTGGTATAAAAAAATAATAAATAAATAATTAATAGTAATAAAAAATGTAAGTTAACCCATTGAATAGAAACTGAAGTATCTTAGATCCAGAACTATGGAGTGTTAACTAAGTATTCATTATTTGATTAGATGTTTGGACATTTACACAGGCAGGATAAATAAACATCGCAACATTTTGTTACCACCTGGGGACTTCACTAAACCATTTACATGAGAACTTTTAATAACATATCATAAATTAGAGAACTGAATAATTATTTCATCACCAATTTACTTCGATAAAATTTTAACATCAAACAAATTGATAATTGAAGAAAATGATGCATAAAGCTCTTGAAAAACTGATTTTAAAGAATATTTCAATTTAGGATTTTCGAAAACGGTTTTATTGTAAACTGTAACTTTATTAAAAAAATAATTATTCGTTATGAAAAATGCGTATTAAAAATACACGAAGGCTAAGGGATGTTTCAGCTATCATGAAAAGTGGTGAATAATAAGAGAAATGATCTTACCTCTTTGTGGATGGTGTAGTGAGGACTGTCATCTGACTCACTGTCTCCACTGGCGCCATCCGAGACTAGTTTGTTTCCTCGACTCTTACTCTTCTGAAAAGTCATCTTCAGAGGACTTCTGGATTTCTTTTTATCTGGACTAGTTCTGTTGATTTTAATGACCGTTTTCAATGTTCCCGTGTAACCGTCACTGTTGGATGCTTTAGGCACAGCTGATTTATTGGACTTTGTTAGAAGTTCTTTCAGTTTGATCTTCTCAAGTTTAGCTTCATCCGCTTCCTTGAGGGTCAGCAACCCGAGAATCCGCAGTATTTTCTCCTTTTGTTTTTGCTTTTCGGGGGATTCCACGATGGGTAATATCACAGGGGGAGGAGGACTAACTGCGGATTTACTTTCCGTCACTTGTGGGGTGACGAGTGGTAAGGCCATAGACGCTAAGGATGCAACGGGCTCCATTCCTTTCTTCACACATTTCTCAGCATCGGGAAGTTTGGTGGGAGCATCGCGGTTAGAGCTGTCGGCAGTTTCGATTGTCAGCTTGGGAGTCAATTCGTTAATGGCAACAGTGGGAGTCAGAGTCTCCGGGGTGATAGTAAGTTCCGAGGGAGGGCGTATCAATGTGGATGGAATTGAATTTGTCAAGCAGATAGTTGTGTTACTGGGAAGTACCGGAGCAGATGGGTGAAGGGATACGCTCGGTACAATGGTGATTGCGGGAACATTACAAGTTAGAGTGTTCGTAAGGGTAATTGACGGTTCAGGGATCAGTTGCGTATTAAGCAACTTTAATGCGTCCTGGGCTTTAGGTATATCGGGAGTAGTAGAGGATGGAGAGGGGTGGGTAGCGGGAGTAGCAGGGATAACTGGGGTGGTACTCGTAGGAGCAATAGCGTCGATGGAGTTCCTCGCGCCGGCTGTAATCGGGGCTACTGGCGTGATGGAGCTAGCCAGCGGGACTGGGGTTATCATCAGATGGTTAGCAGCGGGCAGACTGATGAGAGCTGTCACGGGATTAGCCGGCGGAAGCGCATTCAGCGGTTGTGTAGGTGTCACTGTGATACAGTCCTTGATCACAGTTGTAGCTGGTTGAGGCTTCAGAGAGATACTAATGGACTGGCCGTTTCCTGTACTGATTGTAGAAGACTTAGTGGTACCAGCGGTGGATTCTAATGACAGAATACCCTTATCAATGGATTTTCTGAGTTCCAGTGTAACATCTTTGCAGAGTGTTTTGTCAATCACAGATACTGAATCCTCTTTAGAGTTTATGGAACCCGTAGAATGTTTTCTGGAAGATGTACCGGGTCTTTTAATGAGTGTTACGCTGCTGGGTAATTCAATTTCAAATGATTTTCTTACTTGATCTTTCTTTACTATTGATATGGCGGAATTATTTTCAAAGCAACTGAGAACGTTTTCCTTTGGCTTTTCAGACTTTTCCACTATTATAGAATGAGGAAGATCCTTTATACTCTTGATTTCGATATTAGATTTGGGAATTAAAACAACATCATTAGTTACCATAACTGACATTTTATCAACCGTACACATTTTCTCTTCCTGCCGTTTCTTATCAAGTTCTTCAAAGTTTCTTAGTTTGTCAATAAGTTTATCAATATCTTGGTTACTGTAGGCTTTATTTGTGTACCCTGCCTGAATATTTTCTTTAGCTGAATCGTCTATCGGACAATCATCATGTTCATCATCCTCGTCGAAGTGAAGTTTTATACTATCGTCTCCGTCTTGCGTATGAACAGAGGGTAAACTGGTGTTGGTTTGCGCTAAACTCGAATCAACTAGCTCTTCGGGAGTGTCGCAAAGTGTGGTGGCTTTCTTATCCTCGGTAGGAGCCTCTCCGTAAAACTTTTTGGTGGTGATTTTCGTAGGGTTGGGATCACTGTTAATGGGCTTAAATAAAGATTCTTCCCGTTTGTCTTCTTTTGTTTCATCTAAAACAGATTCGTTCGAGCTTGAATTGACTGTACAATTATTTGTACTGGTATTAAGTAATTTACATTCAGCAACCTCTAATTCCAGACCATCTTTTTCTGATAGAACAGTTTCTTCCTGTTCTTTTGCTTTAACAGTACTCTTTCTTTGTCGTGCAGACCTTCTGGTAGTTTTAGTTTTACTCAATATGGTAATATCGTTGAATGTTTTAGACATGTTATCTAATATAAAGGATTTTTCGGCAATTTTCTCATTTTGGCTTAATTTGAGAGTTTCCTCAGCAGTATCTATGGCATCACCCTTGTTTAATTTCTCACTTACAAATAACGCGTCAGTCTTAATCTTTTCATCGGTGTTATTATTTTCATTGTCCATGCAATCTCCTTTACCTTGCGCATTTTCTAGTACAGCAACCTTGGACTGTAGTAACTTGGCAGCGGGTGAGGAATCCAGCAGAGACTTGGTGGTTACAGGAGAACTCTCCGGAGAAGACAATTCACTTTTGATGTCCTCGAGACTAATACCCTGCAATGTTGAATTGTCTTTATTTTCTAATGTTTTGTTACTTTCGTGAATACTTTGCGTATCGCAAAAACTGAGATCAGATTCGGTAATATCCGAACATTTTGATATTTCGCTTCCATCTCTCGAAGAGGATCGCAGTCTCTTCACTTTTGTAAATTCATCTAACTGTTCCGACAGCAATCTCCTCCGTTTGCCAAATTCCAAGCCAATATTTTCAGAAAGAATTCCCTTTTTTAAACCTATTTTGAATTTCCTCTGTTTTCCATTTCTAAGTAACTTTTGAGGGTTTTCTCCGACTGTGGGAAATGGACTTTTACTTCTTTCAGATCTTGTGGAGTAAGGGCTCTTGATACTGGACGGTATTGCTGACATTTCTGTAGGAACGTTCTTGGAAATACTAACATCGGCACTATTGCGCTTTCTGGCACTTCCACTCCGAGGACTAGACGATCTTGAGTTGGGGACAGAAGATGGTACATCCAACAGATCAGATTCTCTCTTTATATTGGCTACAGGGGCAGCCGGTTCTGCGACCTCCGGAGCGGGGCTTCCGGATACTTCCTTCTTGTTATCCTCCGCAGTGTCCTTCTTAGCTTCCAACTTTTCAGAAACAGATTTCAACTTAGCAGTTAAATTCTTCTTCAGAACTTTAGGATCTACTTGTTTGGCGTCAGTTTTGATAATTTGCTTTACAAGTAGAACTTTTTTCTTCGTAATTCCTTTTTGAGCGACAATCAGCTGTTTTTTTTTTACAACCTTTTTCGGGAGAGTTTTGATTACAGTCTTTTTATTATCACTTTCTTTGGCCGGAGAGGTCTTGTTAGTTTCCGAGCTCTCGTTCAACTTGTCTTCTGCTCCGTCTCCGGTAGTTCCTCTCTTCCTTCCTCTAGTCTTGGCTCCGGGATCTTCTGACCCGCGCGGCTCCTCTTCCGCGCCCTTCTCGGCGGTCTCCTTCTTCAAGGGAGGCCGCCCCCTGCGGTTGACTGCCACTGCCTTGGCAGTGATAATGTTGAGCTTGAAGTTAGCCTTGGTCTTCTTCTTGCCGCGCAGGGTGTTTATCTTGGTGGTAGGGCTGAGCTTCTTGAGGGGGCGCCCCCCCTTGCCCTTGGGGGGCCCCCTGCGCCCGCCGGCCGAGGCCTCTCCCCCTGCGGAGTTCATGCCTTCCGCGCCCTCCGCCTTCCCCGAGGGAGTGCTGGTGATATAAGACAGTAAACTGGTCTGCTTGGATGTTGTAGGTGATTCTCTCGATGCATTTGAATTGGATAAATTTTTTGTTTTCTTTTCACGTGCGGCCATGCTATGCTATCTTCGTTTCATTCGATGCATCGAGGACCTGTTGACAATCGAGGGAGCGAATTATTATTTTTATCGTAACTTCTATTACAAATAAAATAGCAGTCAGTTAGCTGAGTTTATAATGATTATCGGCTGTAAAAACCGAAATCTGAAATACGGTTACAACGAGTGTCAAATAGAATCCCTTAGCTTGTCAAAAGTTTCGCGGATCGGAACGAGTCACGGTGTTTTCAAATGATCAAAACTATAAAAGTACTCATGAAATTAATCCAAATAAAATATAATCCGCGAAAAATAACTTTATCGAACTACTTTGAGTTGTTATAATAAGAAAAATATTATATTTCGAGGCTGTTAAAGTATTCCCAAATCGTAAACAAAAGCGATGACCTGTTGGGATTTTCTGACTTTTGACAACTTTAGAAGTTATTTTTACAAACAAACGCTTGAAATACAGTATTATTATCTCTTTTAAACATAACTGAAGGACTTTATAAACAAAACGGAACGAAAAATCAAATTTGTCATAAACAAAATTTTAGGAAAAATCAAGAAAAACATTGTCAAAAAACTTACCTTCCCCGCTTCAACAGCCACCTAACGCCACCTAGGGCTATGCTAAATGCGTATGCGTCGACCGAAAGCACAATTCATTTCCCGAACCGTGGCGCTCAACGAATATGTCAAGCCAAAATACACCTATTTTATGTACAATAATACGTAAACAAGACTAATTTACTAATAAACACACATTTAAGCAACATAAACTGCAAAAAAGTTCGATATAAACTCAAAATTAAACTCAGAAAACGATTTTTGAAAAGCCCAAATATCTACACTCCGCGGCCATGATGTTTCCTTTGAGCGAGTATATTTCTTATTATTGTCGGCAGCGATTTGCTCTATTCGCTATTCAAAATGGCGGTGGCTCGTTGTTGTTTGCGGCGTGCGTTTAAAGGTTTTTCTTTCGATATAACTCAAAATATTAAGTATCTGGGCACGGACACTATGAGATCTCAACCTCTACAATCATTACTGGTAATTAGATTTATTTTTTATCATTTAGTATATGTAAAATTCGTTTTTGAAAATGTGACATGTGACAGTACCATTTTATGCGTACACTCGACGCATTTTTTTGTGTCGGTTACATTATTATTTTCTAACGTACTTTATTTTTTTCAGAAGCGCACGTATTCAAGTTTTACATCTTCTCCTTACATGAAAGATGTCAAAATTACCACAGATTATGAAGTTTTGAAATCCCCCACCCACTGGCAATATGTGGAACGATTATTACCACTAAAAACAGTTCCAAAACCGATAATCAAAGAAGAATATCCATCTGGCTGGTTTCCGCAAGATTCTAAATCAATAAATCTTCCGTATTTTGTTCCTAGAAACAAAAATCATATGATGCCAGTGTATTTGTTGACAACATTTAGAGGTGTTCGTAAAATTGCCATCGTGCGGCGAGTTCAAGGTGATATTTGGTTGCTGGCTGATGAATTGAAGGAATATCTAAAAAAGAAAAGGAATCACACAGTTTTTCCTGTGCGTGTACACGAACTGTGCGGACATATAGAAATTAAGGGAGATGTAGTAGAAGACGTTAAATGTTTTTTAAGGCAAAAAGGATTTTAATATAAGATTTTTTGTAAAACGAAGCTTTATAAATAAAGTACTAAAGAAAAGTTTTTTTTATAAATAACATTGAGTTTTATTTATATAACAATCCGCGTTGTTTATTTATTTAACAAAATAATATCTCAATAAAAATGGTTTGTGAAGTCAAGGGTTTTTATGATTTTTTTCTTATTCATGTACGAGTAGTAAATTTGGCTCGGTTTAAATCTAAGGTTTTGTATCGTTTCATAATCAATTTAATATTTATTCTGATATGCCCTTTATTTCAATACAACACATTATTTTGTTGACACCTCTAATATTATACATTGGAAATTTGGATACTAAAATTTTATGGATTTAATGAAAATAATCGTAAAGTAAATTGACTAAAAAATATGACATTTCTCTGATTTTCGGTGGATAAATAATTAGTTTTTTGTATTATTTCTTTGTTTATTTATTATTATACGGTGTAAACGACTATTATAATGGTTCTACCTAGAATAATAATCTTCTTATTTTGATTGCTTTTTTCATCTCGCTACTGAGAGTGTTAAAGTCAGTGTTCTATATTTTTCTCTTTGAAAAATTACTCGTGTTGACGTTAGTTAGTTAATTATTATGTCATGCAGTTGGCACATTAGTAAGTATATATATATATTACACTATCTACAACATTTTACAATTTAGTTCCATTAATTACAAGATATTTACATGTTTATTGAAGGGACACAAGAGAGCTGGGATGTAAGTAGGTAATGGAACATTAATATTGTAAAATTCGGAATAGGTATTAAGAGTAAGATTTTTCATAAGTCAATTAACCTACCATGAAATAACGATTTTGATAAACTTATCAAAAACTCCTTGATTTAATTTGAATTGATTTAATTTGACAAATGACATCTTCAGGACTGGTAAATTATTACATTTTCAACTTTTATACTTTTTCCTTCAAGATTGGGAGATAAAAACATCAGGTGAGTATTTCATAGGGGACAGACAACATAAATATAATTACAGCTAATTTGCAAAATAGTTCATTTTCAGGAAAGTCTCGTATTTGATCGAAAAGGGGATTAAGCTGTATTTATTATTTAAAAGGTGGAAATAATATAATCATGAAATCAAGGTATTGTGCTTACTTAATCTGTTTTCCTACTCGTTTACTCTGTTGTATTCTCCATTTGTTCTTTCCCCACCTTTTAAAAAATAGATATTGCTAATCCCAATTTTGGTGCATTAACAAACTTTCCTAAAAATAAACTGTTTTGCAAACTTTTAATTATCTTTTTGTAGTTTAAATATAGTAAAACTAAACCGTTTTTATTGATAGTTTTATTAAAACAATGGAGTTCTATCAACAAATGTACAAAAAAAAACATGAATATTACCATAGAAGATTTTTAGTAGTTTAATTGACTCATGAAAAAATCATAAATCTGTTTATGAATACATCAAGTCGTATAATTGCTCTTGATTTACCATGCAAAAGTATTGAAAAAATTCAGTGTCTTTTTTGTCAGTAATTTAGTTAATATCAGTTATTTATTTAAGTTATAGTTGTAACACAAACGTATTTGGAATAATATAACATTGGAAATAAATAATAGAAGGGTTGTGTAAACTCTTGAAATAATATTGTTTTTATTTGTAAAATATATTTTTTTAAACATGATTGGTCGAGTGTACACATGCATAAACACTGTAGTTCAAAAAGTCGCCACCAGTCGCCCGGCCGACGGCGGAAGGTTTATCTCTATTGCCGTATTTCCGACACCTCCCGACAACGCCCGATCATCCACGATCTTGCTCGCGATGGGGTTTTGTTCAAACTTATTTCCGTAGTAAATGAATGTACCTATATACACTATCCGCTCAACTTGAAAACATTTTTTCCCTAGCTGCATATGCCGTGTCGTATAACTTGCCCGGTCGACGAACATTTATATTTTTATTTCAATGATTGCTGCATTATATGTTTTGAAACGAAGTTAGGTTCATATGTTGGGTACTGCACTATTAAAATGTTAAGTTACCTATAAAATGTATGCTGACGAATGTAATATACATACATATTATATAAGTATAATCGTACGTAGAATATTAATCGCGTCAACAGCGTTCTTTTTGCTTTGTAGACGCCATTTCATGTCACTTCGTATTTGTTAGATTCCGCGTAGAATATTCAATTAATTGAAACGGTTAGCTTATTAAATACGGTGAATGTTATTTTTAAAAATCATCAACGAAGGATTGTTTTATTTGAGAAATTTGACTAATTTTATTGTTTTACGGTAGTTAAAGTACTATAATTTTTAAGTAGTTACCTACTGGGATGTTATGCATTTTTGATGTACGACCGCTTGACATTAAAATAATACAGAAATATGACTATCATAAAATATGATATTGTAGTTTATGTTCATAATAATACTAGATATAACTAACTGCCACTATAAAAAAATGGCGTACAACGCAAATCATGAATGTATTATGTAATCAGATATTAGCATCGTCTTAATTGAAATTAACCTTTTTATGTGAATTCCAACATTCTTACATTTATTTCACACCATAGTTTCGTTTATACAAACAAATATATTTTTTAAACATAACCAAAACCAAAGAGAGCCAAGAGATTCGTTTAAAAACTTACCTAGCTGTCAAAACTATTTTGATTAAATATTAAATACTCTAGGAATAAGGTTTTATTTCCTTTTGAGGTGTGTAGTGATATGCGCGTAATAATTAATCCAAAAGTATTCTTTAAAAATGTCAATAAATAAAAATTCTCGTCAAAAAAGTAACAAACTGTTTTCAAGGACATTAACTTGTCATTTTTTGTTATGTGGACGTTTCCTTTTCTATCTAAAGTTTACATTATTATAAACCTCACATATTATTAAACACTAGTAAGAAACCTGTTTTTAAAAAAACTTTAATTTTTTCACGTGGTACCAGTAGGTATTAATTTATATCACTTTTGAAATTGATAATCATTTGACTAAATATTCCTACCTACCAACATAATCGTGACAAAAATAGATTTATTTATTTACATACCTATGTAATTATTTTTACAATACTCGTGAGTCCCATTACAATTCTCTTCCTTTTTACCTTAATTATTTATCTTCATCTAATAGTGCATAGGGAACTGCAATCGGAACACTAATTGCACTACATCTTATCCTGATCATTAACACATAAACGAAAAACAAACAGTTTTACATATCTAATACCATCATTTCTCTTTATTTACCCAGTGGTGCATATGGCACTGCATTGATACTACAAATGCAGCTTATCGGGATCATCTGTTACATGTACGTAAGGTGATCAATTTTACGCTTCAGGAGCCAGTCCAGGGACAATGAAATATTGCAGTGTAGAAATAAACATTTCACATTTACCCTGCCAGGAATCGAATTCGAGCATGGACGGCGAACTTGCCAATTTTATATATTCAACATTATATTATATATGAATAATTAACTTTATTATTTAATACTGTACACCTAATGGCCGGGTCCTAAAACTTAAGAATTATAATTCTTTTATTTTTATTGGCCTTGCTTGTCTTTGCTGGATTGTTTTTTGTTTGTTTTTGTTAAGTTTCTTCATTTAAAACGTATATATATAATAAATAAATATGCATGTGCTGTTATTTGCGATTTAAATAAAATACGTGCATGAAATTACCAATTCATAAAGTTTTAAGAACGGTCCTATCCAAATAAAAAACTGTAAATTAAATTCATATTTTATTTTATAAAAACACACTTTCGCTATATATATATTAACATAATTGATATATTTTGGTATAATACAACGAAAAACCAAGTATATTTTATTTTATTTATACTTGATATATTTTGGTATAATAAAACGAAAAACAAACAAAAAACTATGTTTTATTTTATTTATACTTGATATATATATGATATATTTTGGTATAATGCAACGAAAAACAAAGTATATTTTATATTATTTTATTTGTATACCTACATGGCACAAATGCATTTTATAAACATAAACACATCAAACATTACATTAACACTAAATTACAAAATTATGAAATAATACAAAAACATTGTTTTATACATTGTACTCTATTACAATTTTATGCGATTCATTATACCTAACTTAATTAGGTAAAAAAATTTTGCTCAATTCATCGATTACTTTCCGAATATATGTCGTTTTTTTATTATTATTTTTTATGAATAAATTTCATAAAAAGTACATGTTTTTGTAAAATTCTAAACATATCTGCTTTTACACATCTAGTAAATGTTATCACTGTAACTCTCCAAAAAAAGAGACTAACTCTTGTGCTTGGAGAGTGACTTACACTGTTTTAGTTGTTTATTTATAGGAGTTTATACAATTTTAAATACGAGTACATGAAAAAGAAAAATAAAAACATAGGATATATAGAGAAAAAACATAAAACAATAATACATTCATACTAATTAAAATTTAATGTTGTTTTTACACGTGTTCAAAATTTTTTTTTATATTAACTTAAAATTTATTTATTGATGTATTATTTTTAATAGTTTTTAGTTCATTGGGAAGATTATTATAATTTTTTACACCTTTGAAGACGAAGCTATTTTGACCATGACTTGTATGGAATTTAGGAATTTTAATATTATGTTGGTATCTGAGTGACTTATTCATCTCAAATTCTTAATTTTTCTTCTTTATAAATTTGTATAATAGAGTTTATTTTATAAAGAGTGTCTACTGTATGAACCTTAAATATTTTATATAGACTTTCCTTATTGAATGTTGAGAGTTTCGTTAAAATTACTTTGATAATTAATCTTTGTATACATGTACATAGATTTTATTAAAAATAAAGTTTTGTAACTTTGGCTAAAATTGATATGTAAAATAGCAGCACTGTGTAGAACTGTCATTCAGTACTTGTTAATTATGAAAATTATGAGTCAATTAAAAACGCATAGAATATTCCGTTTCCATTGGAACATCTGAATAAAAAATATATAGAAACACTCTAAACACCGCTAAAATGCAACGTTTTGTAAAAAAAAAACAATTCATCGATTACTTTCCGAGATTTGCGGCCTTAGACACAGGGAACCTAAATTTTTACATAAATAGATTTAATTATAATAATAAAAATACGTATATAGTTTTATTCCACTTTTATTTATATATTTTTACAAGTGACCGGGTTTCGTCGTGACTGACATCGTTAGACAGGTGGGAGATTAAACAAATTTCTATGTTATATACATAGAAATTTGCTATGTTATATACAGTGTATTTTTCATTACCTTCTTCCATATTCCCTCTATCTCACCTGCTGACAAGCCTCAAAATAGAGGCTTAGCGGGTTATTCCTTAAAAAAAAAATACTTAAGTGATTTTAATTTAAATTCTTTTATTTCCATAATGAAAGACTTCCATTCCGTGTGCTATCTAGACCGACAAGACAAAATCTTCTGTTTTACACTGAAAACGCGTCAACAAACTATTTTAAACAATCTACAATACCTAGAATATGCGACCAATATAACAATATATTTACCGAGGCTAATATTTTTTGTTACAATGTATGCAAATTTAGGTCAAAAATTATAGACATTTTGTGAGAAGCAGATATTTAACATTATTATTAAATACATATTTTTTCATTTCGTTTCTTGCACATTTATTATATTAAACATAATTTAAATTATTGTATTAAGTGTAAACAATTTTTTTGGTGTGTGCATGAGTTTCTTACACGAATATACAAAGAAATTGGCAATATTTGTGTGCATACTGTTTGTTTACCTAAAAAAATAAATAAGTATATAAAATCATGATTTACAACTTCCGCTTGCACTTGTATATAAAACATAAAAAATTGTTTAGTCCCCCCACCAGTCTGACGATGTCGGTCACTACTTAAATTTATAAATAAAAGTGGAATAAAAATATATATGTATTTTTATTATTATATTTAAAATGCAGTTCCATCAAGAAATGTCAGTAGAAAAACTCAATTTAATAAATGGATTTAGCTAAAAAATTTACTCATAAACTACGTAATATATTACAACCATTTTTCTGTTGATTAATTTATTGATCTAAGCTATTCTTATTAGTTTAATATCTTATTGATATTTTTTAAAGTTAATTTTGTTTACACTATTTATTTGTTATATAAACAAACAGAGCTGTATGTGATGTAAGGGACAAATATGAGTAGTAGCGACTGACCGAAACAAGATTTTCAGCTGAAACCGTAACCGAAATTCGGCTTCTGTTCTAGTTTCGGCCAAGACAGCAACTTATTTATATAAGTTGAAAGTCATTTTAAAAGGCTTAAAATTTTGAGTTTTTACCGTCGAATCTTAGGAGTTCATTTCAATTAGTGTAAAACAAAAGACATTAAATAAAAAGCATACATTTAATGAGTAAATTTGTTGATTTTTTAGCGCTTTTTGGTTCGTTTTTATGTTATGCATATAACTCAAACGCTACAGTTTTTCAATGTTCGCTATAAGAACTTTTACTAATTCACTGTAAAGAAATTACGAAAGATCTTAAAACTGCTAACTATACAGCTTACCCACCACATACCGCACACCGCACCTGAGGACATAAGTCTCCTTGGCGGTGCCCACATACACGGAAAATTTGCTCGTTGTCAAACGAGAAAAGCTGCCCGAAGGAGCTCTCTGAAATCTGGTAGCCTTAGCATCTTTGTGCTGAAAGAAAGTAATCCAGAAGTACATAATATGTTCTTCATTGGATTGAGAAGAGAGGGAAGTGAATTCTTCACTGACTGGGATTAAATTGATTGGACATGATCAATTCGCCGAATGAATACAAAACTTTTTAAAAGCCTTGAAATTCTTTTTAGAAGCCACCAGATCTGTATATCCGACAGGACCTATAACAGGGCCACGGATAGCAGCGAGAAGCTCCATTCGGTAATCATAGAGAAGGGGAAGCACAGGATGTGTTCAGAAGATTGGTTAGGATATCCGCAGCAGCACGAAGGGGAGTCAACAATATTAAAAACAAATAATTTTTGATTAAATTTACCACATTTAAAAACTGCTAACTAGAGAAAAAAATCGCAAAATCAATCTACTTTTTATTTTTTATGCCAGACAACGGCAAAACAACAACTAATTATTTGAATGGGTAACAACCCAAAATCTCTAATTGCAATATGTATAAAAAAAAAATCTTTCGAAAGTTTGCTTGTAAAAAAATATTGAAAATCAGTTGCGGGGAGAATTGAAAACGCCTGTCATCCTGACCGCAGGTTTCGGCGAATCTTTGGCCGAACTGAAACAGCGGAAATTTGTTTTATTGGCCGAAACTTCGGTCGGCCACTAATGGTAGTTTAGTGGTTTAAAAAAAACGCGTGCGAGACCTGTTCAAAATGATCCCCTAAGGGAAAATCGATACTATGATGTAGGTAAATATGTCAAAAAATACCAATCTTTTAATGATCTCACTAGTTTTGAAAAGTTTCATTATTTTGCTACCAAATTGTGCCATTATTCAACATCCGAATTATTTTTAAACCGATTTTGGCAAAACCCTACAAAAATATTATTTTGAAAACATTTTATCATTATTGAGAAAATAAAAAGTCGGATAAAATACAATCACGTACATATTTATTGAAATAATATCCAAAATACGGTAGACAGTTTAAAATGAATATTCTTCATTCCCTTTCTACACTCAATGGTGCATATGACACTGGGCGCTGCATTGGTACACCAGTCGCAGCGTATCTTGATCAATTTTCTTACATGAAGGTAAGATGATCAGTCTTACGCTTTAGGAGCCAGTCCAGGGATTATGAAATATTCAAGAGAAAAAACACATTATTAAATGAACATTTTACATCAAACATGTCGGGAATCGAACCCGAGACCTCTTGCATGGCAGGACAAGCGCTGCACGAGCACGAGGCCGACACAAACGAATATAACGAAGTGTAATTATAAGTTTGTGCGTAACTTTCGGCAAGAGAAGATGACGAAACAATAAGCAAGGCCAAAGCTGATGATGTAGAGGATCCCTCTGAATAAACGTTGAGGAACTTCAGTGTTGTTTGAATATTTTTTTGTTTGTTAATAGACTATTAAACTATGCCAAAATATTTTTAATTATATTTTTATATATCTTATTATCAGCGCAATGATTTTGAAAGCTTTGTATTTTTTAAATCGTGTAGTCGGCCTCGTGGTGTAATGGTCAGCACGTTTGCTGACCATGCAAGAGGTCTCGGGTTCGATTCCCGACATGATTGAAATGAAATTTTTATTTAAAAGGGTGTTTTCACACCAGAATATTTCATAGTCCTTTGACTGGTACCTGAAGCGTAAGACTGATCACCTTACCTTCATGTAACAAAATTGATCGAGATACGCTGCGATTGGTGTACCAATCCAGTGCGCTATGCACCATTCGGTGCGGAAAGGGAATAATGATGATGATTTCTGAAATAATTCAGCGTGTGACGTCAGAGGTTCTTCTCTGTCAGTTCTCTGTTTGGTTCGTTTACGGTAAGCGAAACGGATATCTTTCATCGCTCACATATCTTTGGTTGGTACATATGAACCAGTGACGTCGTTGAAAGTAGTGCGTTTTTATAAAAAATATTATTTTTTCGTCCATTTTCAAGAAACTTTGCGGTACAATTTAATGCTCTAATTTTTACCGCGCGCAAGAAAACATTTTTTGTATCCAATTTCCCGTAGGGCTAAATGCTCCTTTGTCTCAGCAGCTGTAAACTCTACATTTGTATCGGGATTGAAGGTAACTACTCAATATATTTTAATTCCACATATAGTCCTGCAGCTTTCAGTATTTTAATTGAAAAAATCATTGTGTACCAGTTGATTTCTTTTACTCAATCCTTAAAACTGTATTGGGATTGATTAACATTAAAAAAATATTGCATGGGCTTAGAACCAATGGTTTCTACAAATCTAATAATCTAATTAACTAAACACTTATCTAACAATGTAAGTAAAGAAATAGAATACATTCATATCATATTAATAAATATTACATTGTAAAACTGAACTTCCTCAAGTTTAATGCTACAGGAAATTTGATATTAAATTGATTTCTTACACGCGGTAAAAATTGGAGCATTTAACAGTCCGAATCAGACTAAAACTTGTGACGTCACTGGTGGAGTAATTTCAAAATAACAAAACTTTAAAAAATCATAGCGCTTATAATACGATAGATGAAAACATGTTTATTTTTAAATATCTTAGTTTGATATCAATTAAAAGTTCAAATAATGATTTGTTGTTCTCTTTACTCATATGTGTATAATTATTTTTAAAATGTATTATTGTTTAGTATTAATATTTATAAAAACCACGAAGTAAACTTTTGAACTTTCCTTTTTAAGCACTTTCTTTTTCTTTTCTTTTTTTCTCTTTTTTATTCTCTTCCTCTTTTTTAAAACTGCTATTTTCTTTAATTTACCTTTCTTACCTAACAAATATTTATTTTTTTATATATACATACTGTTGACGATTGTATATTTTTCTCGATGTTTTTGTTCTTTTTAATATTATGCTATTTTATGTTGTTTTTTTTTCATTGGTTTTATTGTAATTATGTAAAAGGTTCACGGAACCGTAAATAAATAAATAGTCTTTAAACAAATAAATAAAAAAACTTGGAACTTCTTCATTTCAGTGTTGACAGTGTATTTGCATACCTAGTCTATAACTTTAAATTGAGTATTTACAGAACCGGATAAATTCATCATAATATAATATTCTACCTCCGTATTTGTCCGCATTGTGTTCTAACGGTCAGTGCGTTTACTTATGTTCTTATTACAAGTATCTCGGGTTCAATTGACGACATGGCCGGCACGAAATATTTATTTAAAAAGGTGTTTACACTGGAATATTTCATTCCCTGAAATGGCGCCTGAAGCGTACGACTGACCAACTTTCCTTCGCGTAGCAAAAAATGACCGAGATACGCTGCGGTTGGTGTACCAATGCACCACTTTTTCTTCTTTCTTTTTCGTTGTCATTTCCTTAATCTCTCCGACTTTCCTCTCACCTTTTTTCTCTCTTAAACCCCGCAGGCTAAAAAAAAAGCGCGTGGCGGTGGCGGGTCAGATAAGACTATGTTTTAAAAACCACCTATTTTGTAATTTTTCACTTCATTTTTAATATTTTTTAGTCATCAAAATATGTTTTGAATCAATAGAAAGACACGCAGTAAATGGATTTTGATAAGGAAAATGACGAGCGTAAAAATTACTTTTTACATAATCGGGAATAATTAATACTATTGGGTCTAATCTGAATCATCTCCGGTGGGAATAAGTTGGGTGGGGATGAGGAAATGATGATAGAAATATATTCAACCATAGTGTTAAAAATATGCTCAAAACATATACTAGATAATTATTATGCGGTCCTCGTGGTGTGATGGCTAAGACGCTTCCTCAAATACTGAAGGTTTCCGGTTTGATTCCTGGTGAAATCCCGATATTTTTTAAAAATTTTTAATTTATTTATTTTTTTTTGTTTTTTTTACAGTATACATAAGGAGTAAAACAGAGAATTAAAAAATAAAGGATAATTATATAGAAATGAAATACATATTAACAGTAAAAAAAAATCCCACAAAGGCATGGCCTGTTCGTGGGTATACAAGAAATGTTTATGAATTTTTGCTCCTATAATTAATATACAGTCATAATATTTTTGTGTAACATAAAGAGAAAAGAAAATATTCTGTAAAAGATTCTAATGTATTTTTTTATAGTTATTAAAAAAGGAAATAAAAAATATAAAAAAAACTTATAAATATTCCTTATTATTAAAGGGCAAAAAAATATATCATAGAAAAAAAGAGTTCATATCCTTAGTTTGAATCCAGGATAGTGCGTGTTTTTTAAAAGAAGGAAAAATTTAAAGTTTGGAATCAATGAAATATTATCAGTAAAAAAGGGATTTTTTTTTGGGTTTATAGAATATGCATGTCTCTGTGCTAGCCTCGTTTTACAATGTGGCATTTCTAACACACGATTCCTTCTTTGACTTGATCTATTTGAATGACTTGTAAATACATTTTGGTTCTTAAGTATATATTTTAAACGTTAAAAACAATATACTAATCGTATATCTAAAAGTTTAGCTTCTTGGAACTTTTGGAAAGAGGGAATTTTTGTGAAGGATTATTTTTAATTAAAATTTTTGAACAGTGTCTAATGGTTATATATGGTTGTTATAAGCTCTTCCTCATCCAATTATTCCATAAATTAAATGTGAAGTCTAGGTGTAACGCGCTGAAATTCACAACAGTGATAATATAGTATCTTAGATTCGTGTGGTGTATTACGAAATTTTTATTAAAAATATTTTGAATTAGTCCTAAATTTTTGTACACATGGACTGGATTGGACTCCATCAGAAGTTATTAATTCTTATGTATTTATATCAACAGGGACAAATAACATTTTATTGGAGGGAATATAGAAGTCTAGGCATTAAACCAGCCAACGACAAGTCATGAGTAAACACCTAGACTTTTTTTTTCCTTCAATAAAAGGTTTTTCATCTCTGTTGATGTATATAAATACACAATTATTTAATGTTTGGCAAAAAATATTTTAAGTTAAGTTTTCAATACTTATTTATTTATTCTTCATTATATCTATCTGTTTCTTCTACTTTACAAGGCATCAGGGCCCCGATTACGATGAGAAATTAAAAGTTATCTTTAACCATACATACAATAAAATCGATTTTTTTCTACGAAAATGTGTATATTTGTATAAAATTTGAAGTACGAGTATCTTCGTTACTAACTAAGAATTAATTGAAGAAGTTTTTAAAAAAAACAAATTTTCACGCAGAAAATTTGTTTTTGCTTTATAGACAACTGAATATAACTCTGTTAATTTTCTATTGCAATTGAGGGTGGGAGGCAGGTTCTAGACGTCTGTTATCCTGGATCCCGATTACAATGGATAGTTAGAAGAGTTATCTTCCATAGTCTATAAAGTAAAATCTAATTTTCAGTTCAGATATTTATGAAATTTTCAAGTACAGGTAATCTGTAGATGAAAATGTTTCTACTATAAATTTATACTAATATTCAATTTCTCATGCAGAAAATTCGATTTTACTTTAAAGGCAATAAAAAATAATTCTCCGAACTTACTATTGTAATCGGGGCCCGGGACGTCGAGTACCTGCCTTCCCCTCACGATTACCAAGGGAAGTCAACACCTTTAGCTTCAATTGTCTGTAAAGTAAAAGCGAATTTTCTTTATGAAAAGTTAAATGTTTACGTACAATTATTTTTTTTAACATCTTCAATCAAAGATTATTGACAAAGATACTTCAAATATATATAAATATGAGTAGATGATATAAATATTCAAATGTATATTTTCTAAGTTCATCGCTCTCTCAAACCAGCCAATGACTAGTCATAAGTCCAGCAGATAGCTAGATTTCCATAGAAGATAGGTAACTCACTCATGGAGGCTTTAAAGACGATGGCATTTTGCTAGCAAAATTCACAACACGGCAGCATTATCCATCACATATTTATTTATATACATAAGTTTATTGCACATAATTTTCGACAAAGGCCCCAACTCCATGGGACTAAAAGTCCTGTGTTGAGTTGGGACGAGCAATTAGTTGACACAGACACATGTGTATATCACCACAAATATAGGATTAGAAACACAAAAAAATAAATCAGAAAAACATATACGAGTATATGGCACATCACATACTAAAAGCAAAAAACGAAAAAGGTTTGATTCTCAATAATAATGGACTGAAAATGTACAACGAATAAGGAAGTTCAGTGGTTATTTTTGTTTGTTAATTATTGTTCTACTAAGCCAATTTTTTTTTTCAAATTTGATGTGACGCATTAAAGTTTTGTATTTACAAAATAACTCCACGGGTGACGTCAGAGGCTCTCTTCCGCTTATTCTCAATTAGTTCTGCCCATTGGTCCGTTAACGGAGGCCTAACAGAAATCATTGATAACTCTCTTTTCATTGGTTGATTTCTATGAACTTGTTTTTTTTTAATTTTTTGAAAAAAATAATTTTTTAATGGAAAAGAAATATATGCGTTCTTATGATTTACCCAAATATTTAATTTTGAGGGCCATTTTCACCGAGTTGTAAATAACTATTAGAAAATGGGAATCAAGTTGGGGTAGAGGGGATTTGAACCACAGACCTTTGGTCTGTGAGTCCAAGACACTAGCCACAGGACCACAACCCGATTTTTTATTAAAATATTTTTGATTATTTTTTTCGTACATTTTCAAAAAACCTTGCCGTTGAATTTATTTCTCCAATTTTTACCGCGCGCAAGAAAACATTTATTGTATCCAACTTCCCGTTGGATTGATGTTCCTGATTACTGCTAAACAATAATTAACAACTATTTTTTCAAATCGGGTTGTGATTCCACGGCTAGTGTCGCGGACTCGCAGATTGGGGTTCCGAGGTTTGAGCCCCACTCTACCCTAAGTTGATTTCCGTTTTCTAATAGCGAGTTATTTACAACAAGTTAAAAATGTCCCCAAAATTGAAATATTTAGGTTAATCATAAGAACGCAAATATTAATTTTCCAACAAAAAAATAGGGCCAGTTGTACCAAAACACTGAAATAATAAAGCGCTTTCGTCAAAACGGATTGTTTCAGCAGACTTTTTTCATACAATCGATTTATCCATTTTGACAAACACAACAATTATTTAACTGAAGTTTTTTGGTGCAACTGGTCGTTAGAAACTAAATATAGTACAGTATTATATAAAGTTTTCTGAATTCCTTTATAATTTAAATAACCTACTGAACATAAACCCGTTTTTTTTCTTTAAATTACATTTCTGAATTCTTTAAACAAAAAAAAGTTAGAGAAAATATTTTAAAAACTTGTTATTTACTAACAGAAAAACTTAACCTTTGGAAAATTATTTACTTACAAATTTTTGCATATTTACTAACGCCTAAAAAGCTTTAACATATACAGAAGTTATAAACAATTTACAAATATAAAAACACCATTTAAAATAAAAAATATACACTTATATAAAAAAAAACAAATGAAAATACTGGGAACTTAATTATTATTAATTTTTTTAAATGATAATTATTGGTCCTTGAAGTTTGATTAAGTTACAGCATATACATCTATTTTTTGGTCATCAGTGTGTTTGTTTCCGAGAGTGTGTAATGTGCGAATTCGACTTAGAGATATTAATATAATCTAAAATAAATATGATGCCTCGTTTATTAAGCACTTTGACTGAATCAAATTATTTCCAACTTTATGCAAAAAAAAAGATCAGATATAATTTTCTATCACTAATTTAAAGTAAATTCAATGTATGCATAATTAGATTCAATTTTATATTTTCTCGGAGAAAATGCAGATTAAAATTTATGATCAGGAAAAGTTTATGCAAGATTTTTTCAATTTTGTTACAAAGGGTAGCATAGAAAGTTGATTGAATTGAAGAATTGTATTTTAACTGACTCCTAACCAATGCACGATATATTTTTTTGATAGATAATATTGATTTAAAATCTTTTGTTGACCTCAATACAAATCCAAGCTTTAACATACCCTTATTTAATGCATAATCATTACAACTATTTTCATAAATTATGATACCGAAGTCTTGAATTTCTTTTACAGAAGCAAGAGTAACACTGTCGAGAGAATAAGGACAAACTTATATTATCTTTAAATACGGAAAAGACAAAAATCAATCCATTTTTTATTAACAAAACAAATTTAGATTCAGTAGTAAAATCAATTATTCACCAAAGCAATTGCAACAAAACCAACTGCGATATTACATGTTCAGTACTTGATACAACAGATCAAATTAAATATCTTGGTGTATACATAGACCAAAACTTAAAATGGAAAGACCATATTAGTGAACTTGTTAAACGAATTAGAAAACGTACATACATATTTATTAGGTTAAGGAATATTTTAAAATTCAATCATTTAAAAATAGATTATTACTCAATTGTACAATCTTTGTTACAATATGGCATCGTAGGGTGGGGTAGTTCATACGCCAATATATTAAACCCTCTTAAAATAGTACAAAGATTAATTATTGAAGTAACTCTAAAGAAACCCTCAACATTTAATATGGAAAGTCTATTTAAAATATTTGAGGTTCATACAGTAGACACTCTTTATAAAATAAATTATATAATACAAATTTATAAAAAAGAAAAAAAAAAGAATTTGAGATGAATAAGTCACTCAGATACTAACATAATATTAAAATTCCTTAATTCCACACAAGTCATGGTGAAAATGGCTTTGTCTTCAAAGGTGTAAAAAATTATAATAATCTTCCCAATGAACTAAAAACTATTAAAAATAACATATCAATAAATAAATTTAACGTAAATCTAAAGAAATTTTTTGAACACGTGTAAAAACTACATTCAATTTTAATTAGAATATATGTAGTATTGTTTTTTCTTTATATATCCCATGTTTTTATTTTTTTCCCATGTACTCGTATTTAAAATTGTATAAACTCTTATAAATAAATAACTAAAACAGTGTAAGTCACTATCCAAGCACAAGAGCTAGTCTCTTTTTTTGAAGAGTTGCAGTGATAACATTTACTAGATGTGTTAAAGTAGATATGTATAGAATTTTAAAAAATCATGTACCTTTTATGAAATTTATTAATAAAAAAAAGTGTTAGTCTTTTTTTAACGATTGAATCCAATTATTTCACACTTACTCACATTTAAAAAAAAAGTGTTTACTTTATCTATAATCATCATCATCATGGGCCGTCTCTTGTCCAATGTTGAACATAGGCCTCCCCCTTTAATCTCCATATTTCCCTATCCTGAGTCAACCGCATCCAACCGCTTCCTGAAACTCGTCTTATGTCATCAGACTACTTTGTCTGAGGCCTGCCGATACTTCTTCTACCCGTTCTGGGTCGCCATTCCAGAACTTTTTTGGTCCATGATTCTGGCTATATGACCAGCCTAGCTCCATTTCTGGTTGGCATCCCTATGGACCACATCGGTGATCTTTGTTCTCGATCTAGACTACAATCACAATTTAACATCGAATTGGTTGAGAACATTTAAAGAAAAATTTTGGCCTATCTATTTACTGGCCTAAAAATTCAAATACTTAGTTAAAAATAACTGACCATTTTTAAACAAAATCAAAATCATTGTATAACTTCATTTCTCTGGAAGTTTCAAATACAAACCTTGTGAATATGAATATTATTCGTGATAAACAAAATTCAGTAAACAGTTACATATTATTCTCATTCAACCAATAGGCGGAAATAGGAAGTTGCATCCCCCTTTCAATTGAAATAAGGGTGACTTAAGTTTTACTATCCTGAGGGGGAATTTTGATATATTTCGGTTTATCAATGTCATTTTAGCCCCTTACTCCACTTGTTGATCATAATTTTTGAAATTGTACTTTTGTTTACACTGAATTAATTTTGTTTATTTTATTTATATGTATGTTTTTGCACTATAACAGGCAAATTATGCCACAAAAATACTTACACTTATTTGGAGTCACGTATGTTTTTTTACTACTATATATTGTGCATATTTCTTTCTTTTTTTGTATTCAGGATCCTCAGGTTGAAAAATTCTAATCATAATATTTTTGGTGACAAATGAACTTCCTTCAATAATTTGTAGATAATACACTCGTATAGCAACATTACCGTGAAATTTACCACAAGGACTCTAAAAAGTATCACATATGTATTGCTATGTACCAAAATAACTAAATTGGTTTACTTGATTTTAAACTATAGTCCTTACAATATAGCTTGATTGACAGCTGTCAAACTAATGTCACTAGTGATGGGATGATCACTGATCAAATCGATTTTATCATTTTTTTCATGCAAACATGAAGCTCTGTTTCCGAAAATTGATATAAAAATGCAAAAACAAGCCTTTTATAGTGTGCTTAACACAATTATTCACCAACAAATAAGACATTTATACTTTTTTCGTGAACAAAATCAAATGAATTATTATTTTATTCGATTAATTAACATGGTTCAATTTGTCCCATCTCTAACGTTTTTGCAAAATAATATAACCTTGTAAGAACATCGTTAATAATTAGGTTTATTTCAGTTTTAAAGTTGATTTTATATATTAATGTTGATTTATGTGTACAGCATTTAAAAAAAAAAAAATTAACACGCCAGATACGAATGATTTTTCATGTGTCAATATTAATAACTCCTTAGACGTTACTGCAAAGTTATGTCGTCACTTTTTCTGACAAATATCATTCTAATCAAGCTATATTTTAAGGACTATAGTACATACATTTTACATAATCATAAAGAATCACTCATTAAACCAGCAATGCTTTGGGTTGTTATTGTTCCTGTAGAAACAATTTTTTTATATTTTTATTTTATCAACAAAGTTTTTCAAAATTATTTGATTGTATACATATATACAAAAATAGAATGTATTATAATTTACAATTTACATAATACACTTAACGTTTCTACAGTTTAATGGAACAAAATATTTAAGTTTATATTTTAGTATTTTTTTAATGTAATTTCTATAATTTAAAAAATATTCTTTTGTTTTTTTTTATAGATTAAGACAAGAGATTTGAAAAATAAAATAGGAAAAAAAAACTTTATTTTCTACATCGTTATATATTGAATACAGGCAACTTATGCAGCAAACCTTTTTGAAAAAATAGTTTTGATTTTTGGCATAAGTGTTCCTTAGGACCCTAAAAATTCTATCCTAGTCCGCCCTCGAAAATGAATTACACTCATTTTAAAATAAAAATAGAGAAACTTTGACAAAATCATATGGGAGAATCTTGATGCATTTACCTACAAAAGAAGATCTAAAACATAAGCTTGATGTTTTTTGTAGATATTTCTTTTTGTTGTAGCAAAATAAGCATTTGGGTTTATACGATTTACCCAAGCATTTAAATTTTGGTGGCCATTTTTGACGAGTTGTAATTAACTCACTATTGGAAAATAGGAATCAAGTGGTGTTATGGAATCAACTTAATGATTTAGAAAAATTATCAATGAAATTTCTTGGTTAAGTTTTACTTTTATTTCATTTGACCAACGAGCGCGATTTTCGTCATTAAAAATATTCTCAAATCAAACCCCGATTGAACAATAAAAAATTCACTAGAACTACATAATCACAAAAATTAAAGGCGCTGCTATTCCACAAAATTCAATTCTAATATATTTTGACGGAGTAAATCTTTTCACTTATCTATAAATGAACTAAAAAAGTATAAGACACTTTAAACATAAAAAATTCTTAAAGGCTCAATTAAAAATAAGAAATTTCACAAATTTAAAATGTTTGCATAGTCTTCTTCTTCTTCTTAGTTTCTTTGGCTTTTTTTACCCCTAACTGGGGTGTTCTAGCCAATGTTTGCATAGATTAAAACCTTTTTAAATGTAATAATATATGTTTTTTTAATAAATCAACGGTTTAGTAATGGGAAGTCCGTTATCCCTTAAACTCACTGATTTTTACATGGATCACTTTGAATAAAAAATAAATAAAACTAAATTATTTATAAATGTACATTTTTATTATGGATATGTCGATGACATTGTTATTTGCTGGGAAGGTAGTAAAAGACAATTAGATAAAAATTTTAATGAATTAAATAATTTAAGCGTTTCATTAAAATTTACGATGGAGTATGGAAGAAATAAAATTAACTTTTAAAATTTAAGCAGACAAATAATTAACAATAAATTTTACTTAATTTTTTTAGAAAATCTACATTTAGCGATAACATCATATATGCCTATTCGCGTCATCATTTATCTAACAAATTATCCGTTTTTCATGAATTGATTCATATATTAGTTTATGTACTAATGTCTATAGAAATTTATAAAAAAAGAAACATTATAAAAGCCAAAGCATACAAAACGGTTACAAAAAAAACTTGTTAATAAATTACTAATTGAAAAACAAAAAAATAATTCATTAAAAACAATATTAAATGGTTTGTTACCAATATATAATAATAATTAACTAGATAGGTACTTGGGTAAAATTAAATTATATGGGAAATGCAAGTGATAAAACTAAAAAAAACATTAAATAAAAATAAAATAAATGTAGCTGTGTATAGTAAAAAAATTACTGGTAAATAATAAAGATAAACTTGTTTTTTCTTAGTTTTAAAGGAAATGATTGTGAAAATACAAATATATAGTACAAAGTGGTACGTCACTTAAAATTAGAATAAAAGAACATATTGCCTCCCATAGATTAAAAAACGATAAATCTAATTTTGCAACCCACTTATACTCTCCATGCTTTTGACAGTGAGAATAATGTTTGATTATTACATTTTGAAAATAAAGGCAAAAAGTTGGGTCAACTGGAAATATATAAATAAATAGAACCAAACTTAAAGCAGTTGTAATTAACCAACAATTAGAATTTACGAACTCCCCTTTATTAAATTTACCTTTATATTGTTATTTTTTATTTCAATAGTGTTGTTTCTCTAAAGATATATTAATATGAATTAGTTTTAGTCACGAATACCATCATTGTTATTTGTATTTATTAACAAGTAAAATAATATATAATCAACAAATTATCATAAAAATAGTATTTTTTTCAGTTCAGAAACTAAAATGTAATATTTATGTGTGTCCCTTAAAATATTTTGTCATGGTTCTATATTACGTGTAAACTTCTCTATCATAAAACCAAGGTAGTATGCTAAGTTAATTGTTTTAAATGTGTATTTCACACACCGTTACTTTATTTTATTCTTTCATATGTTCTTTTCTTACCTTTAAAATAATAGGAAATAAAATAAAAATACTAAGACTTGTTAATAATTTCAGTCAAAAACTTTCCTAAAAATGGACTGTTTTGCAAACAAGTTATATAATTATATTTATGTTGTCTGTATATATATATAAATAGCACCATTTTTTTGAAAATCACCTCAAGGGCGCTGTAAAATAAATAATTATCCCAGCAAGTCTTGCAGCTACAGAGCGCATGGACGGTTGAGATTCTAGTTCCTCGTTTTCAATTATAGTATATTTCAATTATGATATGTGGGAGCTAGATTACAGAACGTCTTGGAGCTACAGAGCGCATGGACATTAAAAAAATCTAGCCCCTATTTACATTTTTTATTTAACAATAATGTTTAGAGTTTTGGTGGTATTTAAAAAAATGAAATAAAAAACAAATTTATAAAAATAGAAGTTAGATTACAACAAGTCTTGTAGCTACTAAGTTCATGGACGGTTAGAATTCTAGACCCCATTTACTAAATTGAGTTATTTGATAGTTGATAACATTCACCTATTGAAGCTAGATTACTAATCGTCTTGCAGCTACAAAGAGCATGGACGAGTGAAATTCTAGCGGCTTAAAATTATCAGTAAATTTACAAAAATTAACACTGAGCATAATAGTAAATTTGTAAAGTGTTCATGCTAAAAAGTAAACAATAAAAAAAATAAACAGATAAAGCACCGTTTCAACACCATGTATAACAAAACATATAAAAATAACCGAAGGGTAGTTTTCGTAGATTTTGGGTGGTCACTGTCGCAGTGTCGAACATGTGGCAAACACAGGTTGTTTGCTAAATTCTTGTAAGATTCCCCTGTCCATGTGTAATTGCCGAGGAGGGAAAGATGCCTATTGTTCCAATGTCTTTGTATTCATTTTAGTGTGAATTATTTCGTTTTATAATAGGTACGCAAATTTCCCGTTCAATTTCTCCTGCCCCTGTCAATTTCACTTGTCCCTTAATAAAATACTTATA
The DNA here is from genome assembly GCF_059751315.1 of Micrasema longulum. NCBI lineage: Eukaryota > Metazoa > Arthropoda > Insecta > Trichoptera > Brachycentridae > Micrasema > Micrasema longulum. Next base: position 240,778 of record NW_028277748.1, read on the forward strand.
AATTAATTTTTTATACCCAAACCTTGTAAGAAATATTATAAAAGTTCAAAATGTTGTATACAATTTACCAGTCCTGAAGATGCCTTCTTGGGTGAAAGCTCTCGTTGATCAGATTAAATAAAAGTAAAATTAACCCAAATTTCTTTATTGTTATAATTTTATCTAGATCATTATCAAAAACATTGTCTTAGAAGAAAAAAAATAAGAAAGTTCAGTACCTAGTACCAATATTTTCTTACACGCTTTAAAAATTAGAGCATTTAATTGTATGGCGGAGTTTCTCGAAAATGTATGAAAAAAAAAATGTATTAATAAAAACGAATTACTTTGAAATACGTAACAAGCTCTTTAGAACCAACCAATCGGTGATGTTATGTGTTGCGATAGATTTTTGGTTTTTGGTAACCATTTTTTTCTACTTTTAAATAACAGTAGAACTCGCCGACGAGAACTTGTGATGTCACGGGCGGAGTAATTTCAAAATTTAAAAAAATCTTAGCGATGATAATACGATACAAAAAAATATTGTATTACAAGACACGTTACGCCTTAATCTAAGGATTTTCAGGCCAAAATACAGATTTCACATGCTTTTCATGGAATCCAACTCGAAGACACAACCTGTGACCTCACTCCGTCTGATTTTAACAGATACAGTACATGTTATAAAATAAATTCCATTTGATAAACTTATCCGAGATATGCGTAAACCTACTGACAATTAGGATCTCAATGTAAATAATCTGTTGACAATTAAAAAAAAAATTAAGTACGTAACAATTTAATCATTTGATCATCGATCGGTCAGGGTGTTGTGGTGTATTTTTCATTATCCCCTTCCATATATCCTCTATTCCGCCTGCTGTCAAGCCAGTAAAAATCTAAATAGAGGCTTAGCGGGTTATTCCTTTTAAAATGATAATGATAATTGCCTTAAAACCACTGAAAAAATAGCATGAAATATTTAGGCATTATAATTGATAAAAATATAAAATGGAAGGAGAAAATAAATAATAATGTAAATAGAATGAGAAAACTTAAATATGTATTTATTAGATTAAGGAATATATTGACCATCGAAAAATTAAAATCAATTTACTTTGCATTAGCCCAATCCGTATTACAGTGCGGAATAATCGGATGGGGTGGTGCTTTTAAAACAAATATTTTACCGGTTGAAAAAATACAAAAATTAATTATAAAAGTTATTTGGAAAAAAATGTCTACTTTTCCCACTGTTCAATTATTAAAAAAAATTAAGGTTTTAGATATAAAATTGCCATATAAAAATAATTGTTTGCTTCAAATACATAAAGATACAATAAATAGTAGTATTTCTAGGTCTCAAAATGTAAGTACGCGACCTAGAACAGGTGGTAATATCTTAATTCCTAAATTAAAAACAACTAATGCACAACATCATTTTACTTACAGAGGAATATTTTTCTTTAATGAAATGAACATAGATAAAAAAAGTACAGTTAGGAATACAATATTTTTAAGAAAGAAGTAAAAAATTACATCTATAATTCTTCTTTATGTAACACTTATTGAAAACATCGTTTATATTTTTTTTGTAATTTATTTATGTTATTCTAAAAATATTATTGATTAAAATAAAATAATCTATTGTAAGACGCCACTCCCCATCATGTACACAAGAATTGTTTATTTCTTTTACGTAATGGGAAACGTTAATGTTAATATATGTATTTGATTAATGTAAAAAATTGTATTTAGTTGTAATATTGTATTTTTATTTGTTATTAGTAAAAATAAATAAAAAATAAAAAATAATACTAAAAAAAATAAATGTGTAGGTACATTCAGAACATTAATTACTCTTGGGGCCACAAAAGAGAAATTCTCCTGAGCAAAAGTCGTACGTGTTTTTAGTATTAAACGATTCAAATTAAAAGAAAACCTCGTACGAGCATTCTGCTGAGATGTCCTCTTGTAATCGCATGACCAGAAATATGTCAATGACTTTAAATAAAAAAGCCTAATGTCCAGTACCTTCATACATTGAAACAATGTATCAGATGGGAGTGCATCACTTTAAGAATTATTTTTTGTACATTTATAGGGGGCTTTGTGATGAACGCCGTGCAACCTCCCCAGCCCACTATACCATAGCTATCTCAGTTTGAAACTAACACTGTATTCCTTCACTGTCATGGAAATTAGAAAAAGGTGATTGTACTGACCACGTGTATTTGATTGATCACAAATTGACAATGCTGCAGTGAGGGGTACAATTATTTTTTTGAAAGTTTCAACGTTTTGTTATTTTCGCGGTTTGATTGTAAAGAAATATTAATTTTCGATTTAATTAGTTTAAATAAATTGATAAAGAATATGCGAAACTGAAGAAAGACGTATGTTTTCGACGTGAAATATCCTGTTCCTGAACTGGTGCCTGAAAAGTAAGACTGATCACCTTATCTTCATGTGGCATATGATCGAAATACTCCGCCAATGTAATGTTCCATCAATTTGTATACTTGATGGTGTAAGTCTTGGTTCCTTAACCTTTTCGAAGCACTTTTGATTTGATCATAAGAAAAAAATTACAGTACACCGAAATCAAAATATGATACAACATATTACGAATGAAACAGATAAGACACCATAATCTTCTATAATATTCTTTTTTATTTATTTGGTTATTTTATTTTTTAAATTTTTTTTTTCGATGACAAAAACGTGTTCAACAAAAAGCACGTAAATTATCAAGGTCCAAAATATAGCCCATAAAATAATAATAAACAAATACAAGTCACTAATACACATTATAATACATGGATTTAGAACTAATAGAGATAAAAAATAAAAACTTAATTATAAAATAAATTATTTATTTAATTTATATCGTATGATTTATACTATACAATCTTTCAATTTTAAAAACTTTCTTTTGTTCTAGAAAAATCCAGTAATTTTAGTTCAACAACATTTTAGGTTTATCCTAATGTTTGTAAACAAAGACTAGATTTAACCCCTTAGGGAGTTGTCAAGATAAACAATTACAACAGACATGGAGATCATTTTAGAGAAGGAAATCTGGAAGTCTAGGCATTTACAATGTTCTTCACCTCTGTTGTCATAATATTTAGATATGTTATGTTTCTTTTTTCACCTTTTTGCAGTTTTAAGAAAAAAAATATTTTACTTTAACTAATTTGTTTAGTTTGAATTATTCAGTTGAATTATATAGTTATATTTCATATTATATATTACATAATGAATTATTTACTGCTGTGATTATTTCTGTTAAACTTTTTATTGTAAATTGTTCTTTGAACCGTTGATATATAAATAAATAAATATGATAATCTTAATAACTCCCTGGGGATTGTGATCTAATCTTTATCTACAAATATTTGAATAAAATCAAAACATTTTTTTAAATATTACAACAGAGATGAAGAACATTTAAGAGAAGGTAATATGGAAGTCTAGGCATCTACAGGGCTTATGACCTGTCAATGGCTGGTTTAAGTGGCCACTTTACACACTGTGTAACATTCACCATTCTGCCTATATTTGAACATCCATATTCCTTCAATTCTTTCATCTGTTGATGTTTGTGAAGTTAAAGAGCTGAAAAAATTATTTATGCGGGTGAGATTCATCTAATTGAATTATTTCACCTACATACTAGGCAACGCCTGAAAATATTATTTTTACAATTTCTATACTTCTTCATGGACCAGGTAATTTATCAACAATATTTTGAGTTTGTCCAAATTTTTGTAGACAAGGACTGGATTCAACTCCCTGGGGAGCTGTTTATATTAATAATATTACGACAAAGATGAAGAACATTTAAGAGAAGGTAATATGCTTCACAAACATCAACAGATGAAAGAATTGAAGGAATATGGATGTTCAAAATAAAACTAATGTAAGCAATAGACACCATAATCTTGTTTAATGTTTCAACTGTTTGTTGTTTCTAAACTTTTTTGTTTAATTTTTTTTTTATTTATTGATTTTTTTTAAAAGTTGATTTTTTTTTTTATTAAAAAAAAAGTGTATTTTTTATTTGGTTTTGTTTAGACTGTAAGAAATTTCTAGTTGCAATAAGTCCTCCATAAACCTTTGTTATTATTTTTGTATGTATGACATTGTATATTATAGTTAATGAAGGTTTATTATTATTTTTAATAATACGCAGGTTATTTCACTATATAAAAACAACAATTTAAATATCATTTCAGAAATATGCATAGCAGTACATATGAAGGGTGCAGAACATAAGGGATGTATACCAATTTTAACGTTTTTTAAACTAATTATGACATCAAGCAAAAGTATTAAACAAAAATTTACATTTATCATACATTATAAGTAACATTACAAAAAGAAAAGGATTTACATTTAAAGTTTTTCTCTTATTCTACTATTTAATATATATTTTTTTAAATCGGGTTGTAGTCCTGTGGCTAATGCTGCGGACTACGGATCAGAGGTCTGAGGTTCGAACCACGCTTTACCCCAACTTGATTTCCATTTTCTATTAATGAGTTATTTACAACTCGTTAAAAATGATCATCGAAATCAAAATATTGGGGTAAATCATAAGAACGCAATATTCCCTTAAAAAATGAAAAAAAGGTCTGGTAGAGCGCCACGAACCTCAGACCTCTGATTCGCGAGTCTGCTACACTAGCCACGGGACCACAACCCGGTTCTTAATCGGCTTTGCACCATTCAGCCTTTTTAATTATTTTTTTATTATGAAATATATGCCTGGGATATTGCGATCTAATTAATCACATCAGTCATGTTTTCTTTTGAGTTTCCTTGGCATGTTTCCGATTTGAGAAAAGGGCGGATGTAGAGGGGTGGATATTGTGGCGAAAGACCCGGGAGAGTTACGATTATTTACCTTACGATTGTATATGTACCGTTTTGACAAGACGCCTCGGACCATAAGCGCACCTCAATTTTAACCTCAAGGTTGAATTTTAAGAGTAAAAAAATGTGTCTCATGGTCTAAAAAATAGGTGTACAATTTGTACAACCCAGAGTTTTATAAATCCACCTCTATTTTATTTATTTAAATAAACAATATGTAAGCAGTGTATTAAAGTTTTATGCATTTGAATAAAAAATATTTGTATCGAACAAAAATATTAACATAATAATATGTAAGAAATACAGCAAGATTCTAATTATTTGGCCAGTCGTCATAAGGATATGCAGAAAGCTTAGTTATAGGATTAACCATTAAATTAAGGCAACATTTTGAAAACGCACTTTTTAACGCACAGAACACCGAACGAGTGTTTTCGTCTCCATCGCTTCTCTAAAAATCAAGAAAAGATTAGTTCGTCGCGTGGTCTAGACGTTAACGCGTTTGCTGTCATGCAAAAGATCCTGGGTTTCCGGTGACGGCAACGTGAAATGCTAATTTAAAATGGATTTTTCCCTCCCGTCAGCCATTTATTAATTTTCACTGAGATTTACAGATTTTTTAAATATTTCGCTAGTAAATCACTCAATGGAGGTTGACAAAGTACTTTGCGCAGAGCACAGAAGAAGTTGTAGGTCCTTAATAAGTGTAGGAATCCGTTTTACCTCAATTTAATTCCTTCTTTCTATTTAAAAATAACAAACAATTAAATATTTTGGTGGATCATAAATGCAATTTAAAAAATCAGGAAAGAATTTGAGAATGCATGTAACAATAAATTATTTGGAAAACCGTTGACAAATAATAATACAATTAACAATATTTCGAGTTTGTAGACAAGAATGGAGTGTAACACGATTAAAATTTGTTGTAACCGAAAAGAAAAACAATTTTAAGAAGGTAATATGTGAATCCAGGCACTTACAGGGCTAATGAGCTGTTATTGGCTAGTTTAAGTGACCATTTTACACACTGTGTAATAAAGGAGGTGTCAAAAAAATCAAACAGTAACTCTCAAGAAACAGCTGAAACTGTTTCACAAAAATAAATTAAATTGCTAGTGTATCACATGTATTTGTAGAATAACAATTTGGTTTTCCTTGAGGAGTCTTGGTCATAAGCCCTGGGTGGATAGGGGGGTAGTCTGTAAATCTGAAACTACCCCCCACCAGGATGACAACCTATCCCTTGCTTATGACCGTGACTGCCAGATCTCGGAAGTTTTGAGACTACCCCCGCCCTTGCTTATGGATGGCTGTTTGCTTGTTTGCTAATGGCCACGACTCCTTAAGGCTATTCTGAGTAGTTCTTCGTTACGGAAACAGTATTTTTGTTAAACTTTTTCAGCAGCTGGTTGCACCAGATTTTTCGCCCGCGCTGCTATAACTATTTGTTTTAAAACGTTACTAGTACTCCTTTTAAATAACCAAAATGCCCATCTCTACTGTGTAATATCTACCATTTTGCCTATATTGTAGCATCCACATTTCATCAAATTTTTATCTATTGACTTTTGTTGAACTCTGTAAATACCTAGACTTCTATATCCTTTACAAATTGGTTTTCCATCTCTGTTACAATACATTTCATTACTTGAATAAATATAAAGCTTGTATTTAAAAAAATAAGCTAGTAAAAATTCTGGTCAGTTTGCATAAGAACCAACTAAAATATTTTTTTTTTAAATAATTCGATTATTACAAAATTATTAAGACAGGGTAGTAACAAAATGATCAGAGATTGGTCAAGACTCAAGACTTCGACGAAAATTCGATATCTACAGTTTAATATTATTATAATATATTCCATTTAATCTGGTTTATGATAATAACTAATAATTTAAGAAGAAACTGATGTCTAACTTTTCTTCATACAAACGTATTCTCGTATTTTTCCCCTGAATTATGGCACTATAGCAATAACTTTTACTCAATATAGATATTTACCGTCGTCCTCATTGTTTTTATTTATTGTTAATTGTTTATTATGAGAATTAGAACCATCTGAAAACCCTTAAAAGCGCCTAGTTTTATTTGCTGTTTTCGGACGTACGATATACAAATATTTTTGAAAAACGCAAAAAGTATCGATACAGAAAATTTAATTCTGATACTTTTTATAAAAATAAAACAACCCAATCGTTTCAGTTTTGAGGTGCGGAAAACGGCACAACGAAACGTAGATTTTGTCGATTTCAGTTAGGCATAATTAGTCCAATGTGTATTTGCACAGTATTAGGGAGAAATTATCACTGAATAGTGAGAACACATTATTTCTACACTTTTCTAAAAAGCATTGTGATTTTCTTATAATTTTCATATCATTATTCACAATAAGGAAAACGATATAAATCATTCAACTATGTGTCCCCAAACATGTACGACCGTAAAAAAAGTCTAATGATTTAAAGTACTTTGGTATTATCCTAAATAGTAATATGAAATGGAAATTACAAATAAATGCAATAGTAAAAAGAGTTAGAAAACTTATTTACATATTCGTTAAATTACAAAACATTCTTTCTCCCAAAAATATAAAAACTGTTTACTACGCAATCATACCGTTTATTATGCAGTGTGGAATTATAGGCTGGGGAGGAGCGTATAAGATAAATTTACGTCCACTTTTGACTGCCCAAAAAAACATCGTTAAAATTATATTAAAAAAGCCTAGAACTTACCCTTCAAATTCAATTTTTTTAAACTATACATACCCTCAATTGATGACATTTAAAGAAAAAAACATCTTAATTTACAAAATTCTCGAAACTTTAGATTTCCTAACAATTTAACTTTAAACATAGGTAATACAACAGCAAAATTCATGTGTTGCAAAAAAAACATATGTTACCCACCCTATCCCGAACTTTATACAATGGAAAATTGTGTATCATTTGAAAAATAATATCTAATTTTATGGAATCTGTTTTAGATAGTAAAAATGAAATGTAAATAAAATACAATACAATATAATTTGATATATAATATTATGTACGTAAAAAATAAAAATAAACGTAAAACGAATTCCCTCTCTAGACGAGTTTTCACTCTATTAGAGAGGTAGACACGTTATTATTAAGTATGTATGTACAAACCATTTGTAATTTTATACTTTATTTTGTCAACATTTTTATTTAATAAATAATATGTTTATATGTAGGTATTATACATAGAATTAAGAATAGTCCCGAAGGAGCGCAGAATCATATTTGAATCCATCGGACCGCGTCCAATAATCCCCCAACTATGCCCTACTTTCGCCGCGCGCATTCGTGATGTCGCCGCGTAATGTTGCTTACTGGAAAAAAAAAAAATCAAACTATAAATGTAAAGTAAAAAAAGCAATTTGTTTACTTCTCTTAAATTTTATTATGCACGCGGAAACATTGATTGACACAATAGAGTAGATAAGTAAAGGGTCATTTAATAGGAGTAATTGAATTAATGAACTTTGAACTTAAAATATTAAACAAATAATATTGGATGTTTTGAAGATAATGGCGTTTAAATGTTCCCCACGGCGTTGTTTAATCCGAGGTCTAATTTTCATCAGTTTTTTCATTAGATGAGCAAAGAAGGGGAAACAATTACTACCCTGGCAACACTAACGAAGTGTGCATTTTGTTTCTTTGACAATCTGACAGATGGAAAAATAATAATATTTTTAAGTAATGCATTTGCTACTTAAACATTCGTTTGCTAATTACACATGAAATGTTATACCATCCTGTTTCTTTAAGTTCCTAGCAGTATTTCTACACTTTAAAAGGACACAACACGGCATACTTGAATTCAAACCAGGAGTTGCGTACTGAGCGACGTCTACAAAAAAACTAATGGGTCAAAACGTAAACCTACTTATTTATGAGTACTTGAGTCGCCTTCTGTTTGATGTGCGTATGCGGTTTCTGGACTATTCTTAATTCAATGATGCAAGTGAGTGACAGAAAAATAATGTTTAAATTCCTTTTCATGTCTAGCACTCATATCCTCTTGTGTAATGAAATGCTTTGTGTTTTTACAAAACTCTTTTACTATCAGATTTTTTTTATTTAAAAGATTATCTTGGTACCAACGAAATTCTATAATATATAACTTTCCTCAGGGCATATTAACAGAGCATTGTTTTATTTTGAATTCCTCGTCTCGTTTGCAAGGATGAGTCATCCGGTTTCCGTTCTGACTTGCATCCTGGCCCGGGTATCGGTGTTATTAGTCACTTTACAACCAATCACAGCCCGCCAATGCAGACGTGATTGGGTGACTCAAAAAGTATGGCGAAATGTTCATGAAATTTTACGCGGAGTCATAGATTTTTCTCCACGCGGTTGCATCAATATTTACTCATGTGAAAAGTACATTCTTACTTCGTGATCATATTAAGAAAGTTTGAAAATTAAGGTTGCAAAAAGAAGTATACTTAAAACTAATAATATAAGAAATCAAATACTGATTTGAGTATCCTAAATATTTAATTTTATTTTTACAAATATAAAAACAAAAATTTCGTGAAAATTGTTTCGCCTTGTGAGGGCATTTTCTAACGAATGTGAAGATTAGATGGATTGAATGTCCTTATATAGTTATATGTTCAAAATATTAATCTTATGTTTTGGAATTTAACCATAAACAAGTACATATTTAAATTCAATATTTGAATATTAACAATTTTTAGTTTTGGAATTTAATCATAAACAAGTACCTAGGTACTTATCAATGAAAAGTAGTTTTTCAAGCTAATAGCAAGCAAGCCAAAGTTCGGGCAGGACAACGTCTGTCGGGTCCGCTAGTATAGTTATATAATGTGATTAAGTAAAAAATAAAAATAAACTTATAAGCTATAGCGTGTAAATTATTCATAATTGTGGGAAAAACCAATAGTTAACGGCAAGGCTAAGTGTTTTATAGGTAATGGGGAATTTAGGTATTTATATTTGAATTTCGGAAAAAAAATATAACAAAGTAGGTATTTATTGACATACATGAATGTATTGTGAGATAATTAAAAAAGTTTTATATCTTCAGATAATTGTAATTTGGAAGAAAACGGACACAACCTATGTTAACAGTCATGTTTAAGGTAAAAGTTTTGTAATTAAACTTTTAAGGCGGTTTTTAATAGTCAATAATGTATTCTTTTCTATTCTTTTCATGGTCATGTCATGCCATATTTTTATGCTTTAAACTTATTAATCATTAAAAAAGGAATGGCCCACGCTCAGACGCTAAAGTCTTTGTGGGCATTTTTTCCAAATTATGTTGAAGCTTAATTTTAAGATGAAATTTTTACAATATATTTTTGTATTTTTGTGAATAAAAATCCATGTATATTTATGGAAAAATAAACAAATTGAAAAAATCTCCTTATTAATATTCTCTTTCATTCATATTACTCATATAAAACGTAGAACTAATATTGACTCCATATATATGTTCGGCATACTAAATGGTATAATCGATGTTCCATCATTACTGGGACAAGTAAAATTCAATATTCCGACTCGTAGATTGAGAAACAATGAAGTACTGTTCATCGATCAGCATAGAACAAACTATGGCCTAAATTTTCCAATGACCCGCCTTTGTCGTATTGTTAACTCAAGACAAGATCTGGACTTTTTTGGTTTAAGTTTACAACGATTTAAACGAGCACTAAATAAATAGTCCAGATCTTGTCTCGATGTCCCTTATGTTTGTCAATACTTCTTTCTTTTTTAAAAAAATGTTTTAAACTATTCTTTTATTGTTATATCGAAACATTAAAATATTCAAAAATAAGACTCTTTGCAGACGATGCCTTAATATATATATCGGGAGAAAATTATAAAACAATTATGGACAGAGTAAATCATTAACTTAATAGTCTATCACTGTGGCTAAAAATTAATAAATTAAAATTAAATGTTAACAAAACTAAATATATGAATATAGGAAACAAAAGAATAGAAATTACACCATCAATTGTAATAGAAAATGAAAAACTTAATGAAGTCACTGAAATTAAATATTTAGGTGTAATGTTGGATTCAAAACTTACATTTCACCAAAACGCTAAGATGGTAATAAATAAGATTGCAAAAAAAATATCAATTTTGGGAAGGATCAGAAGATTTATTGATAAGGACTTCTGCAAAACTATTTACAAAGCAATTATTGAACCACACGTTAACTACTGTAGTAGCATTTTATTTTTATCAAACAAAGAAAACATAGATAAACTAACTGTATTACAAAATAAAGCCTTTAGAATCATTTTGAAAAAAAACAGAAATACGAGGGTAAAGTCGATGGTAAATGAAATGAAATTATTAACATATAAACAAAGAATATTTTACAATACAATGATATTTGTTCATAAAATTATAAACTCTAATAAAAAAACAGAATTTTGGAAAAAAATGATCGGAACCAGCATGAACACGATCACAATACGAGAGAAAAGAACAAAATTAGACTTCCATTTAGGAAAAAGGCAAAGTCACAAAGTTCAATTTTATTTAAAGCAATTAAAAAGTATTACGAAATGGAAAAAAATATTTATGAAGAAAAAAACATATCAAAATTTAAAATAATGGTTAAGACATATGTGATAAACAATTTATAAATTAAATATATTTTCAATGTTATTATTAGAACACACATAACAATATGTATGATATGTGTGCCCTACTTTAAGATTTAAATAAATAAAAAAAATATTTAAACCTTATAAATTGTATACATGGACAATGTCCGTTAATAAATAAATAAATATATAAATAAATAAATATTGAGTCTTTTCAAATATATGTTAGATTCTCGACCTAAATATGTTTTTATCGTCTTTATAAATGACGTCAATTGTTTTGTGGAAATAAAACCAAAAAACAAAAATATAATGCTAACAAATATTTTTAGGATAATATAAATAAATTACAAAAAAAATATAAACGATGTTTTCAATCAGTTTTACATAAAGAAGAATTATTGATGTAATTTTTCACTTCTTTCTTTAATATATTGTATTCCTGACTGTACTTTTTATTATCTATGTTCATTTCATTAAAGAAAAATATTCCTCTATAAGTATAATGATGGAATTACGACGGAGATTTCAGAAAAGGAAATATGGAAGTCTAGGCATTTACTGGGCTCATCAGCTATACAGGACATGGCATTGGCTGTATTGCACTGCGTAGTATTCACCGTTCTACCTATGTGTGAATATCCATATTCCTCAATTTTTCAAGGAGTTGATTTTTAAAAGAATAAAGAACTTACCCCTTTTTTTGGTGCGGGTGAAATTCATCCAACATAATTATTTCACCTACATACTAGGCAACGCCTAAAAAAATATTTTTATTTTTACTTTTTGGACCAGGGCCCTGATATCAATGGGAAGTTAACAGAGTTATTTTCGACTGTATAAAGAAAAACCGATACTTGCGTAGAAAGATGAGTATATTTGCATTAACATTTTAAATATCTTCGTCGGTAACATATAACTGAACAAGAACATGTTTAGAAGAAAAAATAATAGTGTTCTTCTTTTAATTATTTTTTAGATAAAATTAAAGATAAACGTTTACTTCCCATTGTAATCGGGGCCCAGAAATTATTTAAAAAAATGAGTATTTAAAAAAAATAATTGTTTACTTTTATTTGTTAGTTTCTTGAAAACTTTTGTATAAACTAATCGTTGTAATTTTTGTAACCTTTTTAACTCTTTTAGACATTGTTTTATAAGTTAACCATGAGGTTTATTATTGTTTCACTGTAATTATTGTTAATGTTCGTATTTTATTTCTGATCAATTTTTTTCTATTGATCATATTTGGCATTTATAATAAAAGCTTGTTATTTTTTTATTTTTTTTTTATATGGGAGTTGCTTTATTATTTACCTTGCTTATAATATACAAGGTTTATATTTCAAAAAGTGGATTTTTCTGCAATTAAATATCTTAAAATTTATCTAAACTATTGGGATCAGGAGGGATATATTAATGTGGGCTAATCGGGAACTTCTCAGCATTTGCTCACGTGGAGAGGAAACCACTTAAAACTCTTCAGGAGAAGCCGGCCTGTTGGCAGTAGTCAACAGGCCTGCCGTTCCACTAGAGGAGTGTTCGGCATTTTGTTCCCTACTTTGGTTTATTTTACAAATTTCCTGCGCTATATTTATCATGTATGATACTACCTCTCGTGTGAGTTCTTTATCACCTATAAAAATAAAAAAAAAGCTTGTTATTAAATTATTTCGATGAACTGGTGAAAAAGGATTTTTAAATTTTATCCTACTTGATTAAATTAATCGGGTTATGGTCCTGTGTCTCGGACTCGCGGATCAAAGGTCCGTGGTTCGAACCCCACTCTACCTCAACTTGATTCCTATTTTCTAATAGTGAGTTATTTGCAACTCGATGAAAATGGCCAACAAAATTTAATATTGTAAATAAAATAAATAAATAAAAATGTCTACAAATATTTGGATAAATCCACCTGGCCCATAAAGAAGATAGACATAAAAAAATACTTTCAGGCGTTGCCTAGTATGTAGGTGAAATGTTACACAGTGTGTAAAGTGACCACCTCAACCAGCCAATGACAGGTCATAAGCCCTGTAGATGCCTAAACTTCCATATTACCTTCTCTAAAATGTTCTTCATCTCTGTTGTAATATATACATTTAGGTAAATTATATGAACGCAAATGATTATTTTTTCTATAAAAAAAAATTGGATTAAATGCATTATCTTTTTGCAATTAAAAGCAAAGATAACATACCATAAACTGTCATTATCTTTAGTTAAAATGTGTTATCTATTGACAAAATATAATTACGATAAAACTCTAAATTATCTCATTTCACGCGAAAGTACGTTAAAGTTACTTGCATTCATACAAATATCATGTTTATGGTAGTTTAAATTAAAAAAATATTACATTTGTATAAAATCATATAATTACAAGAGTACCTAATCTTTTTTATTTCCTATTCGTACTTAAGAGATTAAAAATACAGTTGAAAAATATTTCACTATCCAAAATTCATCACTCCGTGTCTGCTCCCTAGTTGGAGCATATGGTGTCCACAAAGAACCTCCATGCATAATTTTTGGCTGCCAGCTCCTGTGCGTCCTTCTAAGTCAGGATCACGTCCCGTAGTTTCTGGCTGCCGACGAACAGTAGTCGACGACGAAGATGTCGAGAACCTGATGCCACGTAGACATCCGCAGTATATAGCTCAGCCAGCCGTATCGCCTCCGATTGATGACAGTTGTCACCAGAATTTGCTGCGTCCGTTCTCTTATTACTTCATTCCTCAAAAAGAAAAATAATAACTTAACCAATTCAAAGGGTAATTTTCATAAGTGGAAATTGACAAAAGCTAAAAGTGATATTATAATTATATAATATCACATTTAGTGATATCCTGCCCAATTTACAATAACTTACTGTTCTTAAAAAAACTATTTAAAAAATTCTTTGATTATTGAATAATATTTACGAGTACATGAAAATAACATTTTGATATGTATAAACTTAAATGCATTTATTTTTTTTATTTTTATTTTTTTTATTGAGTTTTATTCATTTTAACAAGTAAATAACATACAAAATTGTATTTTTGTTCCCGCAAAGCCGAAGCTTGTCTGCGGGTTACATTACTTTTTTTTTTTTTAAATTTATAAGTAAGTACATAGTTTAATAATAATTAAAGAATAAGATATATTTATACACTTAAGTTTCACTTGCTGTTTAATAATTTTTTGACTATTTTTTTAAATGAAATTAGGTTTTTTTCTTCGCGATTTTTGGCTGGTATTAAATTGTACAGTTTTGGTACTACACTACCCATTGTTCTGTCACCATAGTAGTTTTTCTGTCGTGGTACCATCAGCTGCTGTGCCGATACTTGTCGGGTCATGATCTGGTGGTTTATTTTGGATTTGAAACTGTAATATATTTTCTTTACTAACTTTGTATACTTTGTGGAAATCTGTTATTAGTTCTGAGTTTATACACTATATCTGTTTGTTTACTATAAATATGTATATAGAACTGATGATTTCTGAAATAAAAAAATAATACATATATATATACACAAATATAAGTAAAACTGTCATTAAAAAATACGGTTCTAAAAATGTGAGTTTGAGTTTTTATTTATAACTCAAACACTTAATTTTTGCAAAACTTTTGAATGTATAAAAATTAAAAAAGAATAGTGATTTAAAAAAAGATTTCATGTTTGTATTGTAAATATCAAGATAAAGTATTGTATATAATTTCAAATATAACATAATATACACATGTCTTACTTAAGTGTCTAGCTAACTTAAGGAAATAAATAAAATAACAAATGCAGCACCATAATTCGGTTCAAAATACAGGAATATTTCGGATCAGTTAAGTGGAAATTTACATTCTCTATATTAATTTATTTGTATTAGTATCAATGTATTAATCAAAAATATGTTGAGTTTGTCCAACCATTTGTAGACAAGGAGTGGATTCAACACCCTGGGGAACTGTGATATTAACAAATTACAACAGAGACGAAAGACCTGAAAGCTTTATTGTTGTGAAGAGATTCATCTGATCGAATTCTTTCACATACCAAGCAACGCCTGAAAACAATTTTCCAATTATTAAACATCTTATATTTTAGTCTACATACATTTGGGCAAACCCAAAATATTGTATTGATTTGATGTTTGGTGTAAATTACTTAAATTTTAATAGGTATGTCAAATTCTAAATACACAATATTTTGAGTTTGTCCAAATTTTTGTTGACAAAAACTGGATTCAACTCCCTAGGAAACTGTTAATATTAACATACTACAACAGAGATGAAGAATATTAGATAAGGTAATATAGAAGTCTAGGCATCTACAGGGGTTATGACCAGTCATTTTCTGGTTTAAGTGACCACTTTATACTGTGTGTAAAATTTCACAATTCTGCCCATATTCCTTCAATTCTTTCCTCTGTTGATGTTTGTGAAGTTCAAAAGCTGAAACCTTTATTTGTGCGGGTGAGATTCACGTAACTAAATTATTTCACTTACCACCTCCAGTCCTTGTCTACAAAGATTTAGAAAAAACTCAAAATATTGTTGATAAATCCACCTGGTTTATGAAGAAGTATAAAAATTGAAAAAATCAATTTTTCAGGCGTTGCCTAATATGCAGGTACAATTTCATGTCACAACAATTTAAGCTCGCTTTTACTACAAAACAATAAACGTCATTAATATGACGATAAAAAAATTTTCCGGTCGAGAATCTAACACATATTTGAAAAGACACAATAAGAGTTATCCGGTGGGGAACTTCAGCCCTACGGGAAATTGGATACAAAAAATATTTTCTTGCGTGCGGTAAAAATTAGAGGATTAAATTGTAAGGCAAAGTTTCTATAAAAATAAAAGAAAAAATAAACAAAAATATTTTAACAAAATCGAATTCCGAACGACGTCACTAGTTCATATGAATCAACCAACAGGATATATCTTGAGCTCCCTGAGTTTATTGCTTATTTATTATATTTTTTCTTAAATATATTTTTTTTCCGTTTTTCTTTCCTTGGTTCCTCTTTCTCTCTTCTTCCTAACTCATTTTCTCATCCTATATTCCTCATCTTTTTATATGTATAACACAATGTACTTTTTTATAAAAGTTAATATGTGCCAGCCTTCTCTACAACTAAAAACAGCTGTTATTTTTAAACAAATAATATTTCATGTATGTATCGTTTGATATATATTTATGGTTTTTTAGTACAAATTCCGACCAATCTCTTCTTTTGATCAGTTTGTTTTTTGATTGGCCGATCTAAATATTTAAATTGTTCCTTTATCCTTCTTCTTTCCTTCCCATCCCCTCTCCTCTCTTCATAGTATAGTGTTATTTTTTTTTTATATATATTTAATTTTTGTTAATCTTTGCTTTTAATTTTTGTATACAATTGTAAGATTCAAATGTCCATGTATTTATAATTTTCTCAAACTGAACGGTTTGGGTAGGTAGGAAGAAATTGCCTTAAGGCAATATGCTCGCCCTTATATGTATATTTATTGAGTATGTATATAAAGTGTCAAATAAATAAATAAATAAATAAGATATTGCTTTTAGCAATAAGTCCGCGAAAGTACTCATTCTTTATACTTGAAGTTTTAAATAAATTAATAAAATATAAATAAACCTAAGAGAGCTGTGAAAGATTTTCGGTTTACCTACTACCGGACCAATCGGCAAAACTGACCGAGAATTCTTAACTTTTCATTTTCTATTGAATATGTTTTGTAACTAAATTGTAAAAATGAAACATTTATTTAATTGGTTCGTTGGAAAAAAATTCCATTTGGTAATAAGCCCGCCAATGTATAATTAAAATATTGTACAAAAAGTCAAGTAAATAAATAAGCGAAAGAGCATATCTGACATCTAATGCGGAGTAATTTTAGAAATACAAAATTTAAAAAAATCATCGCACTGATTATACGTTTTTTGGCTTTTTTATTTGTTTTTTTTTTTTTAACAATATACATAAGAGGTGAAACAGAGTATAAAAGAAATTAAGTCAAATTCATAAATAAAAATATTTTTTAAAAATACTGAACTTCCTCATCGTTCAACTGTTCTTTCACTTCTGTTCACTGCTCTTCTGTTCACTGTTCACTTCTGTTCACTGCTGCCTTTCCCATATTCTTCCACACGTACCTGTCTTGTGTGACTGCATCCAGTCACCAGTAGTTCTTTTAATATCATTTGACCATCATGTGACTCCTTCTTCATCTTTTGTCTCCACGCGACTACCCTTTTAGTTCATCTTTAGTCTTTTAGCCTGGCAACATGACCCGTAAATTATGTACCACTTAAACGTAGCCACCCTTTCAACTTCGTTATTTATTCCCGACGTTATACGTATCTCGGTGTTTTTTATCCGGAGAGTTGTATATGTAGCATGGAGAGCCATGTTTTCTCTGTTTTTTTTTTTTTTTATACAAATGCATAAGAAGTAAAACAGAGTATTAAAAAAATAAAGGATAAATACATACCAATAAAATACATATTAATAGTAAACCAAAAAATCCCACAAAGGCATAGCCTGTTCATGGGTATACAAGAAAATGTTAATGAATTTTTGCTCCTACAATAAATAGACAGTTATAATATTTTTGTGTAACATAAGAAAGAGAAAATAAAATATTCTGTAAAAGATCATGTGGTATTTTTTTATAGTTCCTAATTACAAAAAAAGAAATGAAAAAAATAAAAGAAAAAATAAAAATATTCCTTTTATATTAAGGGCAACAAAATATATCATAGAAAAAAAGAGTTCATATCTTTAGTTTGAATGCTTGGAATCAATGAAATATTATCAGTAAAAAAAGAATCAAACATTTTTGGGCCTATAAAATATGAATGTCTCTGTGCGAGCCTCGTTTTACAATGTGGTATTTCTAACACACGATTCCTTCTTTGACTTGATCTATTTGAATTACTTGTAAATAAATTTTGGTTCTTAAGTTTATATTTTAAACATTGAAAACAATATATTTGTCGTGTATCTAAAAGCTTAGCTTCTTGGAACAACTGGAAAGAGGGAAAAGTCCAATTTTTGTGAAGCATTATTTTAAATATAAATTATTGAACAGTTCCTAATGGTTTAATATGGTTGTTGAAAGTTCCTCCCCATCCAATTATTCCATAGAAAAGCAATGACCGTACAAGTGCATAAACTTTGTACAACCTTGAAAAAATATATGAAAGAGTTCATGTTTTCTCTGTGCCACATGGAGCTTTCTTATATCTTTTGACTTTTGTGAAGTCAAAGAGCTGAAACCGTTATTGACTTAGGTGAGATTCATCTGACTTATTATGTCAGCCACTAGGCAATCGTTTTTAAATTTTTATACTACTTTTTACAGCAGTTAGTTTAATAAACAATATTGATGAGTATGATCAAATGTTTATAGGTAGATTTCAGCTAGATTGAAATTTATTTGGTCACATTGGACTTTTTAAAAAATACAATGTTTTTCCTTTCTTGTACAATAAAATTATTCTTATATATTTTTTGGTAATCTAGATTTTATAGAATCAATCGTACCAATTATAAAACTGAATGTCGTCGTTGCGCTAGTGATATCTGCTAAGTAACACTTATTAAAAAAATAAGGAGATATTTGATAGAATGTATTTTTTGATGATGCATTTCGTTTTACATATTTTTTTATTTATTATAAAACGGAAAAATAAAGTAATTTTATTTAAAAAAAAAATATACTTAAGTTTATTTTTTTAAACAAAATTTGTGTAATCTAAATGAGTAGTAACAAATACTTTTTTTTTAAAATCGCTTAACAGACATTGCGCGCAACGACGATATATCAAACTTTAGTAGAAATCTCAACCCGTCTCCATATTAAAATATCCTAATAAATAAGATGTAAAAGTTTTTAAATGAGGAAATATAGAAGTCTAAGCATTTACATGACTAATGGCCTGTCATTGGCTAGTTTGAGTTGCCATTTTACACACAGTGTAACATTCACCATTTTGCCTATGTTTGAAAATCCATGTTTCTTGAATTCATTGATCTGTAGAGTAAATGATTTGAAACCCTTATTATTGTGGGTGAGATTAATCTTGCTGAATCATTTCACTTCTAGGCAATGCCTGAAACTATGTTTTTTTATCTCTTTTTATTACAGTTTAATCAAATATATTTTAAGTATATCCAAATGTTTGAAGATAAGGCTGGGATCCACTTCCTATGGAGTTATTAAGCTTGAAATTTATTTTCTCATTGTGTTATAGGGATACTACAGATACCGATAAAACATATTTATTTATTTATTTGACGGACTTATGCATCTAATGTCCATTCTAATGATGGTAAACACAATTTCTTATAATAAATACAGGCACTAATAAAATAAAATACAACTTAATAAAATTAAAGCTAGGACAAAAAAAAAAAACTGCCTTAAGACAAGATCCGGTCGATCTTAGTGAATTTTTAAATCTATACAGACTCACACCAAAAAAGTCCAGATCTTGTCTGAATAGATTTAGAAAAAATAATTTTATATTCAAAATCGATATGAATATTGTGGAGGAATTATTTCATACATACTTTCTTTTTTCACTTAATTATAAAAATGAAAATGCTAAAAAATATGTCTCCAACAAAACGCGACATATTTGACCTTGGCAATTATGACGTCAAGATTCGTCATGATGTTTTATTTAAATTTAAACGGTCACAAACAATGAAAAGTGTCCAATGCAATAGACCGTTTACGCGGGAATTAAAAATTATAAATTTAAAAATATTTTTTATGCTATTAATACGTACAAAAAATAAATCAATTTTATCAACGGTATTTCATAGGCCCTTATTAATTTACAATGGTAGAAAAAAGGTGATATTTCCCTATAATTCTAATGATTATGGTTAGTATCTGAATCTCGTACTGCAAAATATGGTTTAAGGTATCTACTGTGCTTTGCTTGTAGTAGATGCAATAGGCTACCCGAGCGCTACAAACCTTAAAAAAATATAATCGAGGGTCTCAAACAATACTACTTAGGAGCTATGTGGAAGATAATATTGTATTTTAACCATATTAAACCATTAGATACTGTTCAAAAATTTATATTGAAAATAATGCTTCACAAAAATCGCACTTTTCCCTCTTTCCAATTGTTCCAAGATGCTAAACTTTTAGACATAAGACAAATATATTGTTTTCAATGTTTAAAATATATACTTAAGAACCAAAATTTATCTACAACTAATTCAAATAGATCAATTCAAAGAATGAATCGTGTGTTAGAAATACGAGTACCACATTGTAAAACGAGGCTCGCATAGAGACATGCATATTTTATAGGCCAAATTTTTTTTTATTCTTTTTCATTAATTCCAAAATTTCAAAATCTTCCTTCTTTAAAAAAACACGCACTATCCTGGAATCAAACTAAATATATGAACTCTTTTTTTCTATGATATATTTCTTGCCCTTTAATAATAAGGAATATTTTAATGTTTTTTTAAATATTTTTTATTTCCTTTTTTAATTACTATAAAAAAACATATAATCTTTTACAGAATTTTTTTTTTCTCATGTTACACAAAAATATTATAACTGTCTATTTATTATAGGATCAAAAATTCAAAAATATTTTCTTGTAAACCCACGAACAGGCCACGCTTTTGTGGGATTTTTTTGTTTACTATTTTAACTATTAATACGTATTTCATTGCTATATAATTATGCTTTATTTTTTGAATACTCTGTTTTACCTCTTATGTATATTGTAAAAAAACGTGTTTGTTTAGTAATTTTTTTACCTGTATTTAAATGTCGAAATTGTGATTGTTATAAATGAATTGTAATGAAATACCTTTATTTGTGATACTTTTACAGTTCTGTCCTATATTTTGCATTACGTTGCCTTTTATGTTACTATGTATGTCCCGAAATAAGTAGCTTTTTTTTTTCACCACAACAGGCCACAAGGCCCAATTACAGTGGTGAATTACATCAGAGAATACCCAGGCTTGAGAAAAATCACATTTAATATTTGTGTTCTCACCGGGAATCGAACCCGGAACCTTCCGTGTGTAAGTCAAGCGTCTTGACCACTACACCACGGAGGCCGTAAGGCGGAGCGTGTAAATTTGGATTTAGTCTCAGGGAAGAGACCATTACAGGAGACTGCTGCGAGATATTGCATAGATTTATTTACTATTAAGCGTGTTGTCCAGATGTTTTTTGAAATATATGTTTATGTAATAGTTTGAAAATTTTATTTTGCTTTTATTTAATAATGTACCTGCTTCTAATTTCCATTATGTTGTATCCCAACTCAATACATGAGTTTTGTTCTCATAGAGTTGGGGATACGTTATTATTATGTTTTTGTAGTATATTATATAAATTTAAAATAATTTATAAATAAAAAAAATCAATTAAAATTTAAAAAATGAAAGGAATTATGAAAAAGAAATAGGATGAATAAAATAGCAACAAATACTCGTATTGTGTAAAATTAATTGATAAAAAATTCAAACGAAAAAAAAATAGAATGTTCAGTTTTCTGGCAATTTTTCGTTATTGAATTTCAATAAAATTTATCATGCATTTAAAAGTATATTTCATTGCGATATTAAAAAAGTAAATTACATTGAAAGATGTTTAAACGGAGATGGAGAACAATTTTCAGAAGGGAAAATTTATGTCTAGGAATCGACACATTAGCTTGTCTAATTTTTACCTTACGTGCTAATGTTTTTAGTCAGAAAAAAGTTTTGTAAATTTTTTGTTAAAAATATGTATAAATAATTATAATAATGGAGTTGCATTTATTAAATCATTTATTGTTACAGCATTTACTTTGTGAAAAACCATTTTGAATTTATTTAAAATAAAACACTTTGTAACTTTAACCACACAAGAGTTTATTATATAGTATAGTTTATTACACTACTAGTTTCATGTATTCTGAATTACCCATTATTAGGTGTAAATATGAATTGTTTATATGTTTGATTATGGGTAATTCAGAACACCTGAAATCAATAGTGTTCTAATATATTAAACTCTTATATGGTAAACATTACAAAGTGTTGCATTAATTATTTACCTGGATTTTTTCTGCTTTAAAGAAGCTTTTATTTCTTCTCT
This sequence comes from Micrasema longulum, assembly GCF_059751315.1. Classification (NCBI taxonomy): domain Eukaryota; kingdom Metazoa; phylum Arthropoda; class Insecta; order Trichoptera; family Brachycentridae; genus Micrasema; species Micrasema longulum. The sequence continues at coordinate 263,385 of NW_028277748.1, forward strand.
TCTTCTATTTCAAGGAACTACTCAACATTTGTTCTTGTAAAGAGAAAACCACTTGAAACTCTTCAGAAGAAGCCAGCCTGTTGGCAGTCATCAACAAGCCTTCCGTTCCAATTGAAGATTGTTTTGCATTTTTTGTCCTACTTTGGTTTATTTTACCTATGTCCTGCACTAACTTGACTATGTAAGATGCTACCTCTCATGTGGGATCTTTATGAAGTATCACCGATCTGATGTAGCAAAGGTGTTCGCCCAAACATCTGCATCGCGTATCCAGCCATTGTATCCGAAAGCAGAAAAAGGGGCTATGCATCAACAGGTGAAGAACATCTCGAGGTGTTTTATCATCACATGGGTAGTTGTCAATCTTGGAAATCTTGAAGCGATGCAGGTAGCTCACGAGCCCACCGTGACCAGTGAGGATTTGGGTTAACTCAAAGCCGGCTTTCTGCATTCTCCTAAAATCAGATGCATGGTAAATGGTAGGGAAAAATATTTTAGAATTTTATCTGGTAGTTTCATTAAAATAACGGTCATTCTAGAGTTTAAGGGTCCTGTTTTTTTTCCTTTTGGCATAGCTGAGCGGGAAATTGGCAAAATCGGGGGCTGTCTTCTTGAGAGTAGTCTCCCGAGCTGTATATAACCACTTATATATTATATTTGTATATAACCACGGCTATCGGCAGCAAACAGATGTTATTATGGCTTGTTTAAACATCTGAGATCCAAATTGCTCAAGAGAAAAACTAAGACCATTATTTACAAAACTCTCCTCAGACCAGTCATTACATATGGTGCCGAATGCTGGGTTATGACTAAAAGATATGAAAATATGGTATTAGTATTCGAAAGAAAAATACTTAGGAAGATATTTGGTGCTGTCAACCAAAACGGAGTGTGGAGGAGACGGTTAATCATGAATTAGAGGCACTGTATGGCGAACCCAACATTGCACAATTCATTAAAATAAGAAGATTACAATGGTTGGGCCATGTGCACAGAATGAATGATAACCGCACCCCCAAAAAGATTATTTATACCACTCCGGAAGGCAGATGAAGCAGAGGCAGACCATAATTAAGATGGCTGGATAATGTGGAAAGTGACATAAGAGCGATTAGCCTGACGAACTGGAGAAGAGCCACGGGGTGCAGGGACGAATAGAGACAAATTCTGGAGGAGGCCAGGGCCCACAACGGGCTGTAGCGCCACTGATGATGATGATATAACCACTTCCCGACTTTTTTATGTCTACCGCTTTCGGAACGTTCCTGTCGCTTTGTCAGGGACACCAACTAAACCAACATGCCAAACCCACCATACACCTTCACCATAGTTGTTGCACAAAAATATATAACCAACACGACATTCATTTTAATAAGCACATGCACTGTTTAGGACAATCATGCACAAATTAGCCTATGGAAATATTTTATGTTGTGGAAGAAATAGTTGAAAAAAGAGGGTGGGGATGAAGGCAGAGGCGTGAGTTTAATAGGTATAGGGCGACAATTACAATAGAACATCGTATAATGGGCTATATTAAAAGGTTGTTTGATTATTGATCAAAGTAACAGTATTTTATATATTTACTTTACTAACTGTTAGCCCTACACATTTCAGTTAAAATGTCTATCAAATAAGTTATTTATGTTATATTTATTTATTTCACATAGATTTATGCAAATATTTGTATGTAACTTTATTATTATTTGACACTTTATATACATATACAATATATATATACATATTAGAGCCGGCATATTGCCTTAAGCCAATTTCTTCCTACCTACCCAAACCGTTCAGTTTGAGAAAATTATAAATACATGGACATATTGAATCTTGCAAATTTATTCATATGTATGTATAATTATATTATTTGTATACCAATGTAGTAGATGAGTATACTATCGCGTATATGTAAGTATTTTTAATGTGTATTATTTCGTTATTTTCGTTACTAAAGCATTGTACAGAAAAGCTTATTTAATTAAAAACAGGTAAAATTAAAGGTTCCATTTATTTAATAGTCTTATTTATTTAAAATTAATTAATAGTTTTCCTACCCACGAACGTATTACGGCCTTTTAGGCTCTATCTATTGCTAAGCCGTAATAATTGACACAGGAGGAAACATCGATTTAATTAAAATAAGTGATTACTTTTATTTTGTTTCCAAACAGAATTTTATTCTTCACCGGCCCACCCACAGAGTAAACTATATAAAACATTTAGAGATATTTTTTACGCGGCTTCCTTTTTAAAAAAGTAAATATTTCCATCTGGTAAACATATTTTTCAAAAACACAAAGAAATCCAAACGGTAATTTTTCGTTTAACAAAGTAACACGATTAAATAAAATATTAGGTATTAAAATAAGTTGTGTCTATTTTATTCCAAATTTAATACAGAGTGTGCATTAAAAAAGATGTATTATTTTGTTTAATTGATGTCCGTAAGGTATGGGCAAGAAAATTAAAACAATATCGCAAAGGTTTAATTCGACAAAAAAATATTCCACATATTATGTTATTTGATTACCAGCCTTCAAAATGGGATGTCAGGGAGACAAAGTTCTGTTCGCGTTCAATCGAGGGAATAAAACCGACAAAGTTACTCGTGATATTTGCGCAGTGTACGATGAAGACGCTATAAATTATTGACTAATTTGCTGTAAAATATTGAAGGAGAATACACTGTTGACTAATTTGATGTAAAATGATGAAGGAGAATACATACCTAACACAACCACTATCGAAATCTCACTATTTTAGTATTTGAGATATTTTCACGTTTACCCCATCTGCTCTTCATAGTATAGTGTAGATTTTTACTTTTTATTTGAATCAATTATTATTTCCTTTTTAAACGATTTTATACATTAAAAAAGAATACATATAAATTTTCATAAATATTATCATACAATATTAATTATAGTCAGCTCCGCGGTGTAGTGGTCAGCGCATTTGCCTACCACGTTAATTTGAATTGAATAAATAAATAAATAAATAATTGTTTTAAGCAAGGACGGGATCAGCGGGACCAAAGTTCGAGCCCTGTTCTACAATAGTTTGTTTCCCATTTTCTAACATGGTTATTTATAATTTAAGAAAATTGTACCGAAATTGAAATAATTGTGTAAATAAAAAGAACGCCAAAATATTTTTTATTGTTCATAAAAGATGCATATGGGGTATTAAAAATAGATTCATGTTGTTAATGTTAAATAATTAATTTGTGTAGAAACTCAACCATAATAATTACTGTAAAATAAACATAATACTAATAACCATTAAAATATTTTAACCAAAAAGTTACAAAGGAAAGGGTTCAAGAAAATTCTGATCTTAAAATTTGCCTGCATTAAAAAGTCCTAGTTTTTTCTTATCCGCTCGGTTTGAGATTTTTACGAGCTTTGGTTTTTGTTTGCCAAAATGTTTTGTGGTCCAAACTAATAAACGACCTGGTAATATTGTTTATGGTCAATAATTTACACGAAGAAAAATGTTTTGTGCAGCTTTATTTTTCATGTTGATTTGGACAGTATTATAATAACAGAATTATATTCAATTTAACATGTGCAACTTCTAAGGTTCTAATTATTATTTTTCCGAGACAAAAATGACTTGTTCTGTTGGATAAGAATTAGAATACAAATTAGATTATTGCAGCTGATAGCAGGCAGACAGACAGCACGATTTATTTTGTTCATTTTAAATGCACATTTTGTTATTTTTAATTGTTTAAATGTTCTTCATCTCTGTTGTAATATGTTAATACATATGTTTGATGAAAAACATATTTTAAAAAAAACATGGCAAAAGATACGATAAGTAAAATAATGTATAAATATAGTTTACACATAGAATAGGAATCACATTAAAAACTTACTTAAACATGTTTACCGAAGTCTATTGCTTTGGCATTACAGCATATTTACTTTTTAATTGCTTATAACGATCCGGATATTTGGCAATCACGACGACTGGAGTTCGGATAAACGGAATTTTACAATGCTTTAGTAAAATAATAAATAGAGCAAGAAATTCTGAAAATAAATGTTTTATCTAAAAATGACTAGATTACATGTCCTGCAGCTACAGAAAGCACGCGTGGTTAAAAATCTTGACTATATTTACAGTTGAAATTTAATTTAGTTGTAATATGAAATCTAACATAACCAAAAGTCTTGCAGCTACAAAGCACATCAACGATGGAATTCTAGCAACATAAAAATATTTTTGAAAGTTTATAACAAAAAAATACGACAATAATACATAGAGCAAAATACTAATAAGTTCGGCAAGTGTACGTGATGCAACAGCGCAAAAAGTAAACAGTTTAAAACTAAAAATTCGTGTGGGGTTCTTATTTTAAATGCCAGGACAACATAAATAAATAATTATTTATTAGGTAAACAAACAGTATGTATAAAATATATTGTATTTTTTTTTTGTATTATTTAATTATTTTATTTATTTATTTGACGGACTTATGCAGTCCATTCTAACGATGGTAAATACAATTTCTTATAATAAATACAGGCACTAATAAAATAGAATACAACTAAATAATATTAAAGCTAGGACAAACAAAATAAAAATTACTACCCCAAGACAAGATCCGGTCTATCTTAGTGAATTTTTAAATCTATAAAGACTTACACCAAAAAAGTCCAGATCTTGTCTCGCGTTTACAATACGACACAATTGGGACATTGGTGCATGCAAACCATAATTTGTGCTGTGTTGATCGAGGAACAGCACATTATTAATTAGGACACCCATGCACACACTAAAAAATGTTTAAACTGAAGACATAATAATTTAAATTACGTTGAATGAAATAATTGCCGAAATTAAAAATTTAAAGTATGGATATGATAATAATGAACTAGATATTTGCATCTCTCAATTGCACGATATTAACCAATGTTATTATTTGTTTTTTTTTTGTAACTCATATCAGATCACGGAACCTTTCATAGACAATAAAGAATGGAATTGCAAACTTAACTTATTGTTTCTTTTTTTTTTTTTTTTTTTATTTGAAAATTTATTTATTTACCTATTTATTTATTTATTACTAATTTATTTATTTACCCTTACGGATTATAACATTCATTTTACATAAAATAATATATACATTTTTCATTTATACTCTGTTGTTCAAAATAATATTTTTTACATCTTTTGTAAAGTTTGTCTGAGTCTTTTGTTTAGTTTTGTCTGGTAGTTTATTGTATAATTTCAGTCCCTGGTTCATTAGTCTTGATTGTCCTTGTCTTGTTTTAGAAAGTTGTATATGGTATTTGTCTGATATTCTCGTATTATGTCCATGTTGACTACAATTTTTTATTAGTTTTAGTTCTTCGTCTACAATTACATTAGTGGCTAATTTATGGATAAATTTTAATGATTCTAGTTGAAAGAGTTTAGTTATATTTAATTGCTTAGTTTGTTTAAAAAGTTCTCTAGTTGCAGTTAAATAGGGAAGGTCATAAACTAACTTTAATATTTAATTTTGTTGTCTTTGTAGTCTGTTTATGTCATTTTGATATCCTGCTCCCCATAATAGTTGCGTATAACATATTTTAGTTTTTACATAGGCTTCATACATTAGAATTTTTTCCGTTTTTGGAACAAAGTTTTTGATTTTTAAAAAAAGACTCGATAATGTCGCCACTTTGCTAATTAAATTGTTGATATGAATTGTCCATGTTAATTGTCTGTCTATTGTTAGTCCTAAGTATTTAAAAGGTTCAATTTCAGTAAGTCGTTCATTATTTATGTAAGCATCTACTTTATGACATTTTTTTTCTAGTTTCAAAATGGATAATTCAATTTAGTGACATGTTTCTCTTTACTGAAATGCTGAGAATTGAGACTTAACATATGTATTCCATGTCAAAAACACCATATTGAAGTATTTTCCTATAAAATGCCCACCAGGAAATGTTATAAATAAAATATAAAATAACATCTCATACTTAAAGGGTACGAAGAAAAGCGGATACCTTTATTTAAAATACGATTTTGTTTACATAAATATTAGATTAGTCCGCCTCCTAGTCTTATGGTCGCGTGTTTGCCTACCATGTTTATAATATGTTTTTACAGCTTACCCACCACATACCGCACACCGCATCTGAGGACATAAGTCTCCTTGGCGGTGCCCACATACACGGAAAATTTGCTCGTTGTCAAACGAGAAAAGCTGCCCGAAGGAGCTCTCTGAAATCTGGTAGCCTTAGCATCTTTGTGCTGAAAGAAAGTAATCCAGAAGTACATAATATGTACTTCATTGGATTGAGAAGAGAGGGAAGTGAATTCTTCACTGACTGGGATTAAATTGATTGGACATGATCAATTCGCCGAAATGATTACAAAACTTTTTAAAAGCCTTGAAATTCTTTTTAGAAGCCACCAGATCTGTATATCCGACAGGACCTATAACAGGGCCACGGATAGTAGCGAGAAGCTCCATTCGGTAATCATAGAGAAGGGGAAAGGGACAAGACCACAGGATGTGTTCAGAAGATTGGTTAGGATATCCGCAGCAGCACGAAGGAGAGTCAACAATATTAAAAACAAATAATTTTTTATTAAATTTACCATGACCTGATAAAAACTGCGTAGTCCAGTGATCGGGGATAACCCAAGAAGATTCTAGGCGCTGACGGATCGAAGGAAAAAAAAGAAAGGTAACCCTCCCTGAAGAGGAAGATTCCCATCGCGATTGCCAAGCATTAAGAAGAGCATTTAAAGTCATTTTTTTAATATATTATTTAATATGTTTTTACAGTAGAATCTTAATATATTTTATTAATATGTTTTTACAGTAGAATCTTTTCGGATTGGCACTTGAAGCGTAATACTAACCATCTTACCTTCGTGTAACAAAAATTCTCAATATACGTTGGTATACCAATGCAATGCTCTATACGCCATCAAGTGCAGAAAGGGAATTGTGTTAAATGAATGAGATATTAGAAGTTTAAGAGTCGCATAAGTTTAGTAATACTTCGCCATATTTCCTGAACTAAATCTGTGGATATTCTAGATTCTAGGAGTAGTTGGTGCTAAGAATAAATTATTATTACGCTGCGCTGGTCGGACACAAGCGAGATAACAGATACTGTTCTGTTTATTAAGAAAGTAAAGTTCAAACGCGATAAGGCACATCTTGCGTGATTTGTGGGAACACCGAGAACAGGCAGCGATTTCTAAACGCATCGAAGAATGCCTTTGCTCTAGAAAATTTACAATCATTAGCGTATTTCCATATTAGTTGCTTTGAATTCAGTTAAACATTACAATAACTGCCACACAGAATAAATTTTTTACCCTTGAAAATAGACGCAATACATCTAAATTATGCTATTTATATAAATCATTAAATAATATGTAGACTCTTTTAACCTACTCTCCAAAATTAATCTCAATGTCCCCTTTCGCGTGGCAAGAAATAAGTATGTATTCCATCTGCCAGTCTGTTGCACTAATATACACAACACTCTTTTCTCTATCGTTCTTGCTCAAACAAGACTGATTTTTCAAAATCTATCGATATATTCAACATGTTCCTTAATTTATTTAAAAAATAATCAAGAATATTTTTTCTGGCTGCGATACGCTCCCACTTGCCATTTAATCATGCTCACGCTTACATACACCTGAACACTTACTCCCAAACAAATACACCTTTACACCCACTCTCTTACAAATACACGCAAATACACCTTTTTGTTGTGCCACAATTTAATATGAATGATTTTTATTCAGAAATTTGGCTGGTCTGTTTTTAAACCGTATCTTTTTATGTTATTGTATCATTGTCGACTGTTTGTTTCTGTCAAATAAATAAATAACGCTGTTGATTACAAATAAACATAACGTAAACAATGTTTTTAGTTAGTCCAAATTTTTATAGACAAGGATTGGATTCAACCCTCAAGGGAGCTGTTAATATTAACGTATTACAACAGACATGAAGAACATTTTACAGAAGGTAATATAGAAGTCTAGGCATCCAAAGGGCTTATTACCTGTCATTGGCTGGTTAATGTGGCCACTTTACACACTGTGTAACATTCACCATTATCATTATTCCTTTTCCGCGTCTGAAGACCAATCGCATCGGATCTTGATCATTTTTGTTACATGAAGGTAAGATAATCAGTATCACGCTTCAGGTACCAGTCCAGGGACTATGAAATATTTTAAGTGTAAAAACACCCATTTAAATAAATATTTCATATCAACCATGTCGGGAATCGAACCCGAGACCTCTTGCATGGTAAGCAAACGCGTTGATCATTACACCACGAGGCCGACATAAATTTATTAAATTTAAAGCGTATGAACATCTATGTATTTTTTTATTATTTAGTCTTAAAATAGTACAAACATAATACACGAATGTCTTAATATTAAATTATGTTTAATTGCCATTAAAATATATACTTATTATTAACATTTCTAAACAATATATCGCTAGCCCAAAGCAACAGTGAGATATCTCAGAAGCACATTTTCTGAGATAATAGGACTTTTTGGTGTGCAAAGGCTCTGACTGAATTGAATTATTTGAAGTAGATTATGAATACTGTATTTTCACATAGGTTACTATCGAACATTAAAATTTTATTATTAAAAAAACATTTTTAACTTATTAACATACCTGCGTGTGTATCTCAAAATCAGACATTTCTGGTTAATTTCTCCGTTGCTTTGGGCTAGCGATATGTACACTTGAAAGCTATAACGAAAAATATTGCAGAGAAGAAAAAATTTTGGAGTAAAATTTTTGGGAAGAACTTGAAGAAGATGGGTTCATGTAAAATAATTTTTAACACAATCACTGAACCATCCACCAACCACCGCAGCAGCACATAATAAACCACGACAAATTTGAAACGAATTTTTCATACTAAAAAACAAAGCTCCAAGAATAATCCAGAGAAAAAATACAAAAGGGTAGTAGATACTAAATTATTATTTTTTTATTTAAATCTTAAAGTGGGGCACACATATCATACATATTGTTATGTGTGTTCTAAAAATAACATTGCAAATATATTTAATTTATAAATTGTTTATCACATATGTCTTGACCATTATTTTAAATGTTGATATGTTTTTTTCTTCATAAATATTTTTTTCCATTTCGTAATACTTTTTAATTGCTTTCAATAAAATTGAATTTTGTGACTTGACTTATTACAGCAGAGATGAAGAACATTTTAGCGAAGGTAATATAGAAGTCTAGGCATCTACAGGGCTTAAGACCTGTCATTGGCTGGTTTAAGTGGCTACTTTACACACTGTGTAACATTCACCATTCTGCCTATATTTGAACATCTTTATTCCTTAAATTCTTTTATCTGTTGATGTTTGTGAAGTAAAAGAGCTGAAACTTTTATTTTTGCCGGTGAGATTCATTTAATTGAATTATTTCAACTGCATACTAGTTTACTTTAGTAATGTATCAAAAATAAAACTAGTTTATCGGATTATAATTCTACTTTATTTAAAAAAATATTCAAATGGTATATGTGACGCGTTTCGTCTTTTTAGGACATTTTCAAACAAGAGAGTTTAGTTTTGTTTGAAAATGTCCTAACAAGGCGAAACGCGTCACAATATACCCTTTGCATATTTCAAAAAGTAAAGTAGAATTATAATCCAGTAAATTTGTTTTATTTTGGATATATTACCAAATTTAATATGAAATTCTACTAATTGTCTGCATACACAATAAATACTAGTTAATGCCTGAAAAAATTTTTTTTTTCAATTTCTATACTTTTTCATGGACCAGGGGACATATCAACAATATTTCGAGTTTGTCCAAATTTTGTAGACATGGACTGACTTCAACGCCCTTGGAAGCTGTTAGTATTGACATATTACAACAGAGATGATAAATTTTAGATAAATAAACGACTTTAATTATGATTATAAAAAAAACACTGAAGTCAATTGTTTAATCATATAAATGGGGGCTAGATTTCATACCCTTTTTACGTTATGTAGCTGCAAGACGTGCTATAATGTAGTTCCTATCTGTTATTGAATTATATCATTATTATTAAGCAAACCATCCATGCGCTCTGTAGCTTCAAAATGTGTTGGGATACCCACTGTAAAGCGTCTATAGCGCAGAATATTTTTCTTCCGAATAACGTATAATCTTTACGATTTTGTTTTACTTTTGGCGTTTATCTTTAATTTAAAATATATAGACACACGCATTGTCCGCAATATCATTATTAAAATTACAATACAACTAATAATTCCTTTATATACTTTATAAAGTAGCCGGTCCAGAAAATATAAGAAGTTTCATTGAAAATCTAAAGCTTATATAACAATAAACCAGTAAAATGAAGATTTATTTATTTATGTATTTCACAGTTTTAAAATGTACAGAGTTTCTTTGTTTCAGGTCCCGACTAGCTAGGAAATTCCTGTGTTTAAGAAGGACCTTATTTTTTACATGCGTTTTTTTTTATTTCATTAAATGATGCTTAATAAATTCAAAAAATAAAAATAACATTCGAAAAAATCAATCTAAATATAAATTAGAAAAAATGCAGGTAATAATAATAAAAATTGAATCATATAAATAAATTAGGAAATATGCCATTGATAGTAAAGAAATGAGACATAATTATTATTAATTAGAAAACATACCGATAATAATAAAAATTGAATCATAAATACATATTATAAAATGTAACATTAGTAATAAAGAAATTAAACAAAAATATAAATCGGAAAACAAACCGATGATGATAAAAATTGAAGCATAAATATAATTTTGAAAATATATCATTAGTAATTAAAAATTGAAGAACAAAAATAAATTGCAGAACATACCATTTATAATTAGAAAATTAATGATACGTGTAAATACTAGAAGTAATAAGAAAAACAAAACATATGTAAATGAATAAACATAAAAAGTAAAAATAAAATGTACATATAAACAATAAAGAGATATTTGGCAATTAAAAGCAACACAATTTTTAGTCATGAAAATAATTACAGGATATAAAAAGGTCTACCCCTTATCCATTTGCTCACCTTATTCTTATAAACATTGTAACTGACAGACGCCTTTACGTCAGGGTCCAACATGTTAAAAAATCTAGGGCCCAATGCAAAATGCCTCTGAAAAAAGGCAGTTCTACTTAGAGGTACCCCGAAGTTTATGCTTATTGCATATCTTGTTTTAATATTTTGTTGTGTTCTATTTTTTTTTTAAGACCAGAAATTTTTAAGGACTTCCTTAACATAAAGTTGTCTGACAGTTAGTAAATTTGTTGTTTCAAATATAGTATGAGAGGGGTAAGTGGATGGCAGTTTTAGCATTATTTTCAATATGGTTTTTTGGAGAATGACCAATGGATTTAATATGACCTCCGAACAATCACCCCATCCAATCACTCCGTATGACGCAACCTATACCGATTTAACTACTTCGTAATCTAAAACACCTCTCAATGAGTAGAACACATGTATTAGTTTTCGGAGTTTTTTGGCATTCATAGAAATGTAAGATCCCATCTAAGATGTCGATCATAATTCCCAAATATTTTATTTCATTAATTCTTTTCAAGGGAGAGCAGGTACACGGCAAATATTACTTATTATGATTTACGAGAGCTGAACGTGCCAGTACGTCGGCGTCGGTATCGCGAAGTATCGTCGCGACGGCAACATTAAACAAGAACATAGTTTGATCTCTATACAAAAATATTTTTTATTCCTTTTCTTTCCTGGTTCCTCATTATATCTCCTTCCAAACAGCGATACTGAGAACAACGCAGTGTGATTTTATCTGAGTTTATATGTGCAAGCCTTACCTCCCTACTAAAAAACGGCAGTTATTTTTATTTAATTAGATTTTTACATGTATGTACCTTTTGACATACATTTTGTTTTTTAGAAAAAAAAATTGACCAATTGTTCTTCCTAGTCTGTTTTTTAGTTGGCTGGAGAATATTGCTTTTAGCAAAGGGTTTGCTAAAGTACTTAATCATTGTACTTGAAAATTCAAATAAATTTATAAATATTTTTTTGTTATACAGAGCGAAGTTTTGTAATAATTTCGACGAATCGATCATGTTTAATCAATTTATACCCAGTCAGTAAAGAATTCACTTCCCTATTTTCCTCAATCCAATGAAGTTCTGGATTATATTCTTTCAGCAAAAAGATGCTAAGGCTACCAGATTACAGAAAGCTCCTCCGGGCAGCTTTTCTCGTTCGGCAACGAGCATTTTTTCCGTGTATGAAGGCACCGCCAAAGAGACTTATGACCTCAAATGCGGTGTGCGGTATATGGTGGGCAAGTTGGACGAAGATTCAAACTGTTTTTCACATTTTATTTTTATGGTAGACTATCTGTTTTATTTTAATTTTTCAAAATATATTTATTAGTATGGAAAATCTATAATCATTATTTAGATTTGATCGCTGGTCTAGAGTTATATGTACGTGCATAAGTATAATGATATGATTAATCACAACAATGAATTTAAATAACAAAAATTAATGACAAAACAGGATCATGTGATCATATGAGTGTAAAATATTTTTTTTGGACATGAAAGTACATAGATACTTTCAAAAAGTATTCCGGAAAAATCTTAAATATTTCATGCACAATAATTCTAATATGAAAAATAAAATAAATAAAAAATACAAGTTTTATTTTTAATGTTATAAATTACAATACAAGACACTTTTCCACTCATTTATCTCATAATCGCTTATACCCTATACTTATCAGGAAGCCTTGTAAATGCCTCGACTTCCATATTGCTTTCTCAAAAATGTTTTCCCTCTGTTAAAACTATTTTAGATATTATTGGTTATATTTTAGTATTCTGTAAGAATGTGTTGCTAAATAACAGAGTAGCTAAATAATAGAGGAAAATTTTCGCAAAAAAGCGGCGTTTGCAGTTTGGCGAGGGAATTAAAATAGCTACATAAAATTCTGATAATATTTTGTTAAAATAAAAAAACCAGTGCAAATATGAATGACAGAGCATGCGATGTACTTATGGGCTATGTGTATATGTATATGTTACATATATAGTGTTGTTTATGCAGCTATTGTAACTTGATCGTTTCTTACATATGTGAGATATTATCAATTTTGTTAAGAAATACTGCAAAAAATACCCTTAATTATTTTAAGTCACCTTTATTGGGAATGGATCTTGGGATCTTATGCAAAGTAGCCAGACGCGCCAACTACGTTTCCACGAGGCAGGCAGCTATTCGTCCACTTTAATTACAGAAAGCGTATACATTTTTAGAAAGTGGACAATTTTTACATTTTTGAAAAATGTCATAACCTCAAAATAGGGTCAGAAAAAAAAACACCAATGCGTGGATAGAATTGAAACCCAAAATGACCACAATGGCGTAAGTATTTGATATATAGTGTAAACCCTTTTCTGGTTTATTTAGATTAGTTTGCAGTAAACACTCGCATCTCCTTGTCCATTCATCTCAGTCCACCACGCCTAATTTTAATTAGCCATATTATAATGAATAGGTAATTCATATCTCATTTTATTATTTGTTCATTACGGAGGGGTTGTCTTCTGTGGTTCGTACCCTCTTGGTCAAAAATATTCTACGGTTTATTTTCATACACATAAATATTGTCGATTTTTGTATTTTCGTATCAGTGTCAATAAATAAAATATGGATTTTGATGGAAAACACAATAAAAATATTGAAATAAAGATTAAACCATTTTAGATATGCTCCCAGTACAGTATGAAAAATATTTAAATGAGATAGTGAAATCTCTTGGTGAAAGTTCATTGTAATGAGGAAGTTCAGAGACTTTTTTTATTTTTTTATTTGTTAATAGTCTTATCTCTTTGAGCTAATTTTTTTTACACATCGTTATTATCAGCGCTATGATTTTTTAAAGTTTTGTATTTCTAAAATAACCCCGTATGTCAACCAGTGATGTCGTTCAAAGTAGTGCGTTTTTATTAATTTGGTTTATTTTCAAGAAACTTTCCCCTTTTATTTAATGCTCTAATTTTTACCGCGCGCAAGAAAACATTTCCAATTTCCCGTAGGACTATAGTTCTTTATTGATATAATAAAATGACTAAGTTTGATAGATCAAATATTTTTTTTTAAATATGGTATTTGACAAAACGCGTAAATTATAATATTCAATAATAATGAAATTATTGGAAAAAAATAAGTTTATAAAAAAAACGATATAATTAAATAAAATATTCCCCTCACACATAGGTACCTACCCACTAAAATTATACAGCTTATATAAATTATTCAGTTGGATAATTGAAATAAGGCCATTTTTCTGAAATCACCCTAAGGCGCTACGCTGCACATAGGAGTATTTCCAGGCGAAAAGCGGGCGAAAGTAAAAAATTAAAATCGTCAATTACTAAAAATCACAATTTGATCATGAAGTCAACTAAAATCATGGCATGGAATTGTCACCTACAACCCTCTCTCTTACCATCTCTGCATGCCACGTTAGTTGTAACCCGATCGTTGTGGCGATCGTACACCCCGTCACTTTTTATTTTTTAATCAGAGCGTCACGTAACATATTGTTTTTCGTTTAGTTTTTGTTGTTTCACTATTTTTTTCTTTTGGAAAAAGATGTTAAAAGTGCATATTTTTTATAGATATATTTTTTTGTTTTTTTAAAGTAAATTTATATTATATGTTTTGATTATAAAAAACCGAAAAATAGTCAGTATTTTTTTTCATTATTTTTTGAAAACTGGTAAATATGTTTATTTGTTGGGCTGTGCTGGGCAACCAAACTCTTACCAGAGAAATATAGTTTTTACTTGTACTGGATTAGTAAAAAAACCTTCCGCATGTTTCTGCTTTTTCAAAAAAAAACAAAAAATAAAAAAGGTCTATTGGAGAAATTAAAATTTTTGTGACATTATTATAATTCTTTTGTTGATAGAGATAGACAAGAGAATAGAAAGCATTAGAAAGGTGACAAAAAAATACATGTTTGACAACATGCAAAGATGATGTATTTAGAAAAAAAACTTATAAAACATACAAAATGTCTTAGTGAAAATCTTTTGATTCTGAGGCGTTCATTACAAAATACTAGATACGATTTTACAAAAAAGTTAGGCAGCTGTAACTTATAAAAAAGATCATTTCATAAAAAAAAGAAATAGGTTTCGTATTGTGTTTCATTGCCTATCAATAAATTATTTGAATTTGGCCGAATCATAAAAGATTTCTCGGAAATTTATGCGAAAGTAGAAAGCGACGAAAAACGAAAGGTGAAACGAAGACGAAACGAGCTATGCAACCATTATGAGTCAACAATCTGCCGGGCACAGTGAGGTGTTAAAACTGTTCAAAGACATCACAGCTACTCCAATACATCCAAGTATTAAAAAAATATTCACTCTGCAAACCGCAAAATTCGCACACAAACTCACCCCATCTGAAACCTAAGAAATATTTGTAGAAGCTGATTTAACCAGGAACAATGAAAAATCATTCTAGGAACTAATAAATAAATATAAAAGGTCTTTAAGGCACTCCCTGTAAAAGAACTAGAAGAACTTAAATTGCTTACGAAATGGGGTTGTGACGGACCCAAACAACAACAGTTCAAAAAAAATTCCAGAATAATACAGTTAGTGACGGTAATGTTTTTCAAAGCTCACTAGTCTCTACAAAACTCCAAACAACTGTTAATGACAAAAAAAGCAGTAGTTTCGCAGAACCCTTGCTTTTTTATAGCAAGATAAATTTACTCTTGCCCGAATCAGCTAATGAAGATAATGGAGAAGAAGATTCTGAAACTGAAAATTCTACAGATTCTGTTTTTTATATATTGATTTTAAATAAAAATTCCAATTAATATTTTAGTTAAGTATCTTGTATGCTCATACAAATTATTATAATTAAATGTGCTTTTGAAATAAATACCAAAATTAAACTTCGAATTAACCTATTTTTTGTTTACATGAATTATGAAACCCAAGTACATAATTAACTCTTTAAAATATGTTGTATTTGCGTTTAGTTAAGAGAATGAATATAAAACTATTTATTTCGCGCACTTTTTGACTGGTAATACTCCTCTGTGCGCTGTATAATAATTAATGCATGAGCGGCTGGGATTCTAGTTCCTCTTTTTTAAGTATGATTGTTTTCAATACAGATGAAAGCTAGAGTACGGCACGTCTTGCAGCTACAGAGTGCATGGATGTAAAATAATCAAGCTCCCGTTTGCACCATTTTAAAGGAATGCGTATAAATGGATTGCATTTCATTTAAAAATAATTTTCTTTATTTCACAATACGGTTGTATTTAAACCTTCAAAGAATATATTTTGTTTGATGTTTATTATAATTTTTAAAAGATAAATGAAATTGGTCGGACTCATAACAAATTTTCTAGTGAGTCTGGGCAGGTAAAGTTAAAAAGAGTTTACATTCAAATATTTTTTGTGTTTTTGTAAAAAAGGAAAAAGTGCTTGAAAGCGTTAGATAAAACAACCTATTATGCCCATTTTGACGAAAACGCAACAATTATTCAAGTTAAAACAGAATAAAGTTTGTTAATTAAAAAGTTTTGTCCATTTTTTCCAAATTTAAAAATAAAAGTATTACATCAAGGTAAAGATTATACGTCATTTGAAAGAAAATATTCTGCTCTTTAAGATACTATGTTTACATTTACGTTAAATATATTATTTTATTTGATTACAAGCCTTCAAATTGGTATATCAAGTTGACAAAAGTGAACAATTTCGACACCTTTTTCTGTTCGCGTTCAATCTAGGGAATAAAGCTGCTAAATCTGATTGCGATATTTGCGCAGTATATGGTGAAGATGCTATGAATGAAAAAACAGCTCGTCAATGGTTTTTATGTTTTTAATTTTCTTTCGAATGATGTATAACATTGACCATTTTCTTTTATAGCTCATTTGTTATGCTCATTATAATATTTTATGTCAACCATTCTGGGATCGAACACGGAACCTCAAGCGTGGGAGGCGAACGCGCCAACCATATCAAAAATGTATTCAAAAGTAAATTTTTCCGCACTTCCTCTTTTCAAAATAGATAGTACAGATATTCCATACTTGACTTCAGTCAAAAACTTAGGCATTATCATGTATAAGCATTTAGGGTGGCACAATCAGGTTAAAGAAGTTAGTCGTAAACTTTATAGCAGTTTGCACTCACTTAAAAGATTATAGAATTTCTTGCCAATTAATGTTAAGCATACATTAGTCCAGAGCTTACTTCTTCCACTTCTTGACTATGCAGATGTATGTCATCCAGATGCTAACTCTGAATTAATTGATAAGTTAGAACGATTGCAGAATGATTGTATACGATATATCTTTGATCTTCGCAAATTCGACCACATAACCGAATATCGCACGAAACTACATTGGCTCAGTATCAGGCATAGAATAAACATTCACATTCTATCACTTCTTAACAATATTTTAAATAATTCCACTTCGCCTGTTTATCTGAGAGAGCTCATCCAACCTCTGTCACAACACGGACTATCTCTTTGTTCCAGTGAAGAGAGAACCCTGTTCATACCCCTCACCGCTCTAATTGTCTTGCCTACTCTTTCACAGTAGTAGCTGCTCGATTGTGGAATAATCGACCTAATAATGTTAGAGACGCCCCTTTCTTTATCTTTATATATATAATTCCTCTATACGCGTGATGTCACCGAACTTCTCCTAAACAGCTTATTTAAACCTATTTACGTGTAGTTTTCAGAGAAATATAGATCTTTGCGCTGTGCGTGGTCGTAGATATTAAAATCTTCAATCGAGTATGTAAAAAAGAAGTTAGGAGCATAAATATTTTATTCGTCGATCTACCAGGGTTGCATTCGAGAAGAATGCAACCCTGGTAAGTTCAATCTAATATGTAAAAGACATGTAAGGAGCATAAATGTTTTATGCATATATCTACCAGGGCTGTATTCGAGGAGAATGCATTTACAAAAAATGGAAAGATGTTGTTTTTTTATGTATAAAAAAAGTTTGTTTTTGAATGTTTACAAACAGCATTTGTTTTTGTGAATCTCAATCAGATTCTTCCCTTAAATTCTGTATAATTTCTACCCATTTATTTATTTTTACTGAACTTTTGTAATACTAAAATAATATTAAATTCAATATATTTTTTAAAATCGTATTCTTACATAAGTACACCCCTCTCTCAATGAGAAGATCGGAGTTTGACGTAGTAATTTTTCGATAGCAAAATAATCATATTTTAATTAAATTATTACGAAATAAAACTTTGTTATCAGAGTTACACAATTTTATAATTTTACAAAAAGTTTAAGACAGTTTCGGGAGAGCACTCTTCTCATCGACGGGTGATATAAAACGTCTATAGGAGGAGTGATCTCCCGAAACTGTAGTAGTGTTCTTGTAAAATAATAAAACTGTGTAACTCCGATAACAAAGTTTTATTTTCATAATAACTTATAATGAAGTGATACGCGGGGAATGCCGATTAAATGAACATTTTTTTTATTTATTTATTTGTTTGCACCACAATGTGAATTATAGCGCAGAACATTCAGGCAAGAGATAATTGTTTATTTTTTTATTTTATTTAGAATACAGACATACGTACATGTTAATAATAATAATAATAATGTTTGGATAATTTATATAGCGCCATTTTTGTGAAAATCACCCCAATGATCTTAAATACAAAATATAATAAAAGTAGGGCCTGCTATTCATTAACGTGTAATCACTTAATTTTAATGAAATAAAGCGATTATAACTATATAGAAAGTAGAATGATAAGTAATTGAATAGTTTTTTAGATAAATTAAAATAAAAGAAATATGGACAAAACAAGAAGATACTGGGAAGAAAAAAGAAGGAAATTGATGAGAAGTCTTGGAGGATTAATGAAGAAAAGTATGAGTTTAAAATTGCATTTAATTTGATGACTAGAAATAAAGAGCAAAAAAGACAAAACGTCTGTTCTCTGTTGTTCTGAATCCAGCCTGTTTTCATAGAGTCTTCATTCAATAAAATATCCACATTATTACAATATTAATACATTATAAAGAAAACAAAGTATTGAAATATATTTTGTCCCGATAAACTATTCAGTTTCAGTGCTGCAGAGCAGCGTTTTTATTTTATAATTAAAAAATACATATAATAATTTGTTACCCACTAAGTCTAAAGACTTTTTGGTGGGACACATTTTTTTTTTTACGACAGGTTTATATTACATTTATTTTATTTATATTTTACAGATTTATTTATAAACAGGCACTATAAAGTATCTAAAAGATATTTCTTCAGTTCTTTTTTTTTTTTCATATTCTTCAATTTCAATATTCTGTGTCTAGCATATGGAGTATCAAATATATCTAGACTACTAAAATTCTAGTTAAATGTTTAACATAGATGAGGGATGGTAGAATGTTTCCGATGATCTGTTTTAATTTTAGGATTATAGAAAATATCATAGAGTCAAGTTGGTCTGGAGGGGACACGGTAAGTTAGTAGATTAATTAGTTTTGGAGAATCAAATTTATTATTTACAATTTTGTAAAGCCGGATCTGATAGAAGATAACCCACAAAAGTGTCCATTTATTAACCCAGTATAATTCGTCTGCAAATATTTGGACATACTAAATATATTGATTAGTTACAACAAATTGATTATAAAATACTGGCATACCGGTTATTAAGTGAGGAAATTCGTATAAAATATAATTTCTGCATGCGTAAGTCGTATAATATATTCAACTTTTACTGAATTTATAAGTTCCTTACCTTTCAAAATCAAAATAAAAAAGGTACAAATATTTTTCACGTTCAGATAAAAAACATACGTAAATTATTTAAATAGGGTGATGAAATTGTCTATATTTTTTTTTAATATCAAGAGTGGAAATATTCGAATAAAAAGAGCGGTTGAACTAACATATATAAATATGGGCATTCTAATTTATTTATTTATTTATTCAAAAGTACACTCGTTTCCATATTTATGAACTTATTGAGGTTTTTAAGCTATCCCCGTGTTAATCTATAATCATTTACAAGAATAAAAAGTACACAGTTAAAGAAATTAAATTATAATAACATGAGATGCAATAGAATGACAATCCAGAAAAATAAAATATAAATAATAAAACAACAAATAATAACATTCCAAACAAAAAAAAACTGATGCAAAGATTATTTTATTTTAGAAACCAACAGTTCTACATACATATTTATAGTAAAAAAACAGATGTAGTGTATAAACTAAGAACTAATAACAGATTTTCACAAAGTGCACAAAGTTAGTAAAGAAAATATTTTACATATGAAATAAATACATATAAGTTTATACATCTAAAATGTTATTTTCATGTACTCGTAAATATTTTTCAATAATCAATTATTTAATATTTTTTTAAGAACTGTAAATTGGGTGAGATTAGGACAAGGATGCATGAAGAGAGAATAAGGAGGGGAAGGGAGATGTACATATTTATTATTTTAATGTCTACCAAGTTACATAATGCATTTTTAGTGTAAATTTTAAATCTGACAGAGTGATGTTTGTGTAATCTATATCTTTAAATTTTGTACTGTACACTGAAAAAGTCCTACGAAAAAGAACATTTTTAAAATATAATATAATATATATAATAACATCAAATATACAAAACAATAGAATCATTAAAATTAATCGAAAATAATAAAGAAACGTAATTGAAATAATATTTGAGATATGGTTTATAGAGTAAGAAGTTAAAGTAATAAATAATATGTTAAATAACAGTGAGTAGTAAATTTAAAAAATACGAAAATAAAAAATGATGAAACATCAAAACATCAAGATATATAATAAGTATAGAAGGAAGCAGATGAATTATATAATAATAATATTTAATTCCTTGAAATTACAGCGCAAATTCACTAGTACTACGGTTGATGCACTTGAGAACCAATATGCTAATGACATAAATGTCTTAAAATTAAAAAAAAGCTATTTTTAAAAATGTTAATAAATATTAACACACCCTTTTCTTGAAAGAACTTAGATTTCTTAACAAACTGGTTACATTATATTATAAATATTCATTTTGAAAAAATCGTTGTTTTAAATTTTTAAGTGAATTCCTAGTAACATAATATTTTTTAATTACTCGTTTATTTCTGTACGTCAGAGGTATAGAGTAAAGAATCCCATGCGCCATTTGCTGTTTTTTCAGGAAAAGCAAAAAACGATCTCCATGACCGAATGTAATGCTTCATTTCTTTTGTTTATAATACAAAAATATATTTTTTTAAATTATACTTTCAAGTGATATGTATGGATTACTAAGCTGTAATTATGACCGAGATAATTGTCATTATAAAAATCAGGTCTAAAACGATTTTATCAGATTTATAATACATTGCACATAATATTGTATTATAAAATCAGATAGAGAAAAAATCTAATCTAAAGTCACGCAAAAAAATATTTCGTCAAAAATGGCGCTTAGGATCCTATACCTCTGACGCACATATTTGTTTATCATTTTTTTTTGTTTATTTTATCCAGCGTTTTTTCTCTATTATTCTGAACTTCCTTTTCTAGACATTTGTCATTTCTTTACTTTTATGTTGTTTATTTAGCTTTGTTTTATACCATTTATATGTAAAGGACTTGTGCGCGTTAAAATTAATTAAAAAAGATATGTAGGTATATTTAATCTCTTGTTTTTTTTGTTTAAATGCATTAATCCAATGCAACACAAATTCAAGTCTGATTATTTACCTTCTTAAAAAAAAACGAAGCAATTAGTGCCTATCAAATTAAGATTTGCCTTTTTATTATTGGTCTAGATTTTAAAAAGTTTATTTTTAGCTGTATAAAACCTTGCCACGTTGCAAAAACCCGTGACGTCAACACAATGACGTCACAGTAGGTATAAAACATATTTTTCAGACGTGCTTTGCTAAATACGAAGCAGATAAATAAATGTTGTGCTTTGACAACAATGCATATTATTTTAGTTCCCTTTTCACATCCTTTATTATAACTTTTGTACTTTTAGAAACCAAACACCTAAAATTATTATTTTCAATTCAAAATAAAATATTGACCCCATTAGTACACGTTTCTCTTCGCTATCGAACTTATCTAGACTTCTATATTGCATACGGCAGTCGATCACCTTTCGTCAAAAGGTGAAAATAATTTGTTAATTATTAGTCACGGGCAATAAAACTGCTCGGTCCTTTTTACATAGCGTTGAATATGCACGCTTGACTTTCAGAGTTACTCGATTCGGTGCGCATGATTCTTTTTCCGGCCTACGTGTTTTGCGCGGCTATGAAAATGGCCGCCGCCTCACGCCCTCTGCCTGGTTACTAATTTATAAACAAATTGAACAATTTCTTAAATCAATAGTCGTTCAAAGCACATTCATTTGGAGGTTAATCAACTATTACACTATCATGAATAAGTCACAAATGGATAATAATTACTGCCACGTTGTCAGTAACAAATTATTTTATGGAATCGGTGATTTAATAACTGTTTTAGAAAATACCAACTCATTTTTTTTCACGTAAAATTTAGTGTTACGAGTGTGATTACACAACGAGAAAATAAGTTAGTTGATTTTTCTACGATTCGTTTGTATCATACGAGTATAAAATGATAAAATCATAATATTGATCAATTAATCGCAAAAATTGCGTAGACTTCCATCCATCTTTAAAAAGATTTTCCATCTTTGTCAAAATACCTGTAGGTCAAGAGATCATTGTCTCTGTTCATCAATAAAAAATAAATACGGGTAATTAAGTATAAATGTATTATAAGAAAAGTGCAGAGCTAGTCTTTTTATTGTATTTATTTATTTATTCATATTTTTTCCAATATAAACTATAATTAAAAATAAAAATAATGTGACCTCACTGGGGTTACCCGTGCCGAGGACACTCAACAATATACTTATATTGAGGAGGTTCAGAAGTTTTTTTACATAATTTTTAAGTTTTGTAATTTTGAAATTACTCCGCGTGTGACGACACAAGCTCTCTTCGGTGTGTTATGCTGATTGGTGAATTGGCTTCCCGTAAACTGGAAATAAATTACAACACTCTTATCATTTGTTGATTTGAAAGTACTAGTGTAGTCGTTTCAAGTTTATTTTGATTGAAACCATTTTTTTAATTTTTTTTTATTCATTTTAAAACTTCGCCTTACAATTAAATTTCTAATTTTTACTGTGCGTCAGAATTTTTTTGTCAGCCTCGTGGCGTAATAGTCAGCGCGTTTGCCTACCATGCAAGAGGTCTCGGGTTCGATTCCCGACATGGTTGATATGAAATATTTGTTTATAAAGGTGTCTTTAAAAGACTGCTACCTGAAGCGTCAGACTGATCATCTTACCATCATGTAAGAAAAATGATCAAGACACGCTGCGATTGGTGAGCTAATGCAGTGCTCTATGCACCATTAGGTGCGGAAAAGGAATGATGATGATGATGAAGAATTCTTTAAATATTTTATTTACCGTAGCATTGAAATTCCTCAAACTTCATTATTTATTTAATTAGTAGAAACCATGTTTCTTTTCTTCCTTGAAATGTTTATTTACCTACAGTTATTTTAAACATCTTTTTACTTTTTAAATCTTACTTAATTTTATCTGCCTACACAATGTTTATCTACTAACTATGATTGATTTATTTTCTTAATATTGTAGTTATGGGCAAAACATACGAAATACACGAGATAATACGGCCACGAGAGCGTTTGGAATACCAGCCCTGAAGACATCCGCAGTACATGGCTAAGCCAACCGTATTGTCTCAGCTTGATGACAGTTGTCACCAGAGTTTTCTGAGTCCGTTCTCTTATTTCTTCGTTCCGCACAAAGTCAAACCACCACACACCCAAGATTCTTCTGAGACACCTATTCTCAAAACTCAGTATTTTGCTGTTTTGAGCCCTGGGGAGGTGCCACGATTCGCATCCATAGAGGATAATATGTGTCATGAAGGCGTTATATAGGCGGCATTTGATTTTCACTGAGTAAATATCCGATCTCCAGATAGCCTTTATACTGTTGAATGCCACATTCACGCCTGCTATTCCTAGCCGCACTTCCAGTTATTTTTTAAAGCTGCCATTTTCCGTAACATATACTACCAGGTATTTGAAACTCTCGACCCTTTCGATGATTTGGTTTGACAGAGTCAGGGGATTTTGGGCATCAAGGCATGAAGTGTTACTCAGTACATGGGTTTTTGAAATATTGATTTTTAAATCCATGCATGCGGAGTACCTATTTAGGCTATCTACAGTGGCCTGAAGACCCGTGACTGAATCGTCAATTTTGACCGCATCATCAGAATACTCTAGGTCGCAGAGTTTTTAGGAGAAAGAGATGGATAATCTTCGATCAAGTGGAATTTACTTTCTTAGGATGAAGTCCATAAAAATTTAAAAAAAGAACGGTCCTAGGACGCAACCTTGACGAACTCCGGTGGTGACTTCAAACCGATCTAATCAATTAACTTAAACTTACATATTATCATCATAATCATAAGCACGACCGCCCTGGGTAAGCCTCGGCTGTATCCAGAAGTTTCTTTCACTTTTGTCGGTGTGCTGCTCTTTCTCGGTGTGCTGCTCTTCCTCTCAAGTTCCCCACTTTCTAACGCTGTCGTATCTGCGCTGATGCAGTCCAACCTTCGCATTTTGGGCGTTCCTAGTCTTAATCGTCCTTGTGGCACTGAGAGAGTTAGGAGTTTTATGGGGTTGTCGTCGTCCTTTCTAATTATATGGTCAGCCCACCTTAAGCGCCCTACCTTGACGGAGCTGATTACACCGGGCGCTCCGTAGATGTCATATAACTCCCTATTTTGGCAACGACGCCAATGGTTGTTTTCTTTCACAGGGCCATAGACAACTCTGGGTTGCCTTCTCCCGTGTGTTTCAACGGTTCTCTCAATATTATTTGTCATAGCCCATGTTTCTACGGCCAGGAGAGCGTTTGGAATATCACCTCAGGGGTGGTATTCTGAATCTTCTCTACCCCGTAGAGAGTGGTTAATTAGGGAATTTTTTTAATGCGACGACTCGTTACTTGATAAAATTTCACACTGATGACTAAACGTCAAATGATGTATTAAACTATTTAAAAAACGGAAGAAAAAGAAATACGGTTTGGTCCATTCAACCTAATTAAGTGTTTTGGGTAATAATGATGGTCGCAATAATGATCTAAATTAAATTTTTCATATTTACTTTAACCTGTGGCCATAAATAACAAAGTTTACGTGCATGCAAAAAGTTAACATCCCCAAATTTGCCAATCTCTAGGGGATATGGAAGATTCAGAATATCACCACTGAATTGGTTTGATTCGTGTTTTGTTCACTTTGTGTTTCTTTGCATTAATTACATATTATATTATATTTGATTTATTTAAGTAAATTGAATGCTAATCTATTTTTAAATGACTTTTTATTTATAGATAAAAAACGGTCATATTTTTACTGTAATATTTCATCCGATTTATATATGTATTTTTTTTTATTGAATTTTTTTTCACATAAGCATTCTTCTAAACATTTTGTTTAAATTCCTGCCAAACTGCAAAAGCAGTTTTTTTGCAGGGATTTCTCTCTTTAAACATTTTGGTAACACAATATACTAATGTTTACATAAAAATATTTAAAAAATCTTAAATATATCAATAAAATAAAAGTTTAAAAAAATTAAATACAAGTAAATCACGTCTTTTTTGATGCCGAAATATATAAAAAAAAATAAACAAACATTTTTTTGACACTCTTTTGAATTGTTTGGTTTCCCCATTTTTTTTTTCACACACTAAACTTAGAATTTAAAACTAATAGTTTACTACATGTTTTATTACTCGAATTTACTCAAATGAACTTAATGGTATTCAATAAAGAGTAAAAGCCCCTTGGGCGCTTAAATAAACAAATAAAAATAAAATAAAACCAGTTGCTTAGGACTGGACAAGGTGTTAAGAATACTTCGTCCTGGAGGAGGAAAATTTAGATAGTGGACTGTATTGTTGGGGAAGGAAGATTGCGCAGCTCCACTAACCTGCTAATGATGAAGCGTGACGTGTGCTGGAACCTAGCTGTTGAAGCTGGCGGCCGTGAGACTCTACCACAGCTTGTACGTATAGAGCTGGCGGTTTAAACGCACGCTGGCACAGCTCGTTTGATGAATGATTTGTTATAGCACTTCACTTGGATGGTGTTAGATTAGTACTGCAATATTAATGTTGTTTACGGCACTTACACATAGAATTATTGTTGTGGAGTGAGCTAGGAAACGGGAATGACGGGTAGGTAGATATGGATTTGATTGATAATTGGTCCAAACACCAGTTTTAAGGAAACTATTCAGAAGCAAATTTTTTTGCGTGCTTTTATGAAAACAAATTTAATTATGTTTCATTGTACTTATTGACTAATTCAAAAATATCTTCGTACTTCTATTCACTTTTGGAAGCAAATAAATCGTAATATTATACAGAAACCCCGTCAACAGTTGTACTCGTAATTACTCGAACGTATTCTCGAATTTTCTTCCAGGATTACGGCACTAGAACAATGTTTTTTTTACACACCATAGATATTTTCCATCGACCCTATAGAATTATTTTTTAAATAAATTGTTTCTTATGGCTAGGACCATGCAAAAACCCATAAAAGTGCCCAGTTTTATCTGCCGTCTTCGGACGTACAGTACACAAATATGATAAATCATTTTGAAAAACAGAAAAGGTATCGACTCATAAAATTTCATTATCATTCTGTCTTTAAAAAAACGACTAAATCGGTTTTGTTTTGGGGTGTGCAAACGTCGATTTTATCGATTTTAGTTAGGCACAATCAATCCGACTCGCAGTTTGTCTTTTTCTCATAGAGACTCATAGAGATCATTCTGCGAGAGAGTTACAGAAAAACAATGTTCAAATATATATTCATCAAAATTATACTTATTATTAAGTAGGTACCTTTATACATATACATTCATCAATACTACACTATACTTTAAGAAAATACAATAAAAATATCGTAACTTACGTAATAAATACATTTTTACAAATATGTTTAAGAAGGTATCGAAAGTAAGTATAAACATTAAAAAAAAAAAATTATAGTCAAACCTCTAACCAAGTTCTCTCTATATACCCTTTACAATATAAATACATGTTTTCAATTACATTTTTTTTATTACGTACCCACATACACGCAAAAAAAACTTACCCTCACACATTCATTCGCACACTTTCATATACACACATGATTACAAACGTCGCAAGCATACAATTTTGTAAACTCTTTTCTTATGTATTATTAAAATAACAGTGGATTTTTTTTATTGGCTAAAGTATTGATATAATATTTTTACTATTTTTATGTAATAGCTGTAAAAATCATGAATTAATAAAATAAATAAAATTGTCCGGAAAAAAAAATACTGACTCTTTTTGTTGTATGAAAGAGTCTACGTTTTTATTACGATTGCATAAAAAATAATGATAATTTTTTTCAATCAAAAATTTAGACGGTAAATTATATACTTTCCATTTAGTGGCTTGATTTGTGGTATTTAGCTAATGACTTGTAGGGTTGCTAAAAAATAAAATAAAATTACTATTAAGGCTGCTTTTATTTTCTTCGTCGATTAGGGCAATCAAAGGTGGGAATTATTTCAACCGTATGCAATGATTCACTTAAAAATGTCTTGGGTAATGTATTATTAAGTTATTGGGTGTTAACTTAAGTTGTGTCCCTAAATGAGAACAAGAGAACACAATGAAAAAAAAATTACAACAAATTAGTCAATCTTGTATTTTCTTTATTCGTTTTTTCCTTTATAGCCTCGATTGAACGCGAACACAGGGGGTGTCGAAAATGCTTACATTCTTTTTTTGAGACACCATTTGTAAAGCTTGTAATTTTAAAAAAAATAATAAAGTAATTTTTGAATTAGGAAAAAAACGGACAAAACTTAACACATATATTTTGATTGTTTTTTGGAAAATATTTTTTTTTTCAAAATATAAAAAGATTCAAGCTGTGGTCCCGTGAGCATGGTAGTGTGGAGAAATATAAAGTTCTACGTTCAAACCACGCTCTACAAATCTAAACTCCTATTTTTAAACATTCACACCAAACTGAAAACGTCCCCAAAATTAAAATATTTAAAACAAAACTCAAATAAATTTTTGGGTACTCAATTTATGAATAATTTATAAAATACTCATCATTAAACCCTTAGTCGCACTTGATAGGCTGCATTGCTTAAATAAATGCAGCCTATCTCGATAATCTGTTACTGGAATGTAAGGTGATCAGTCTTACGCTTCAGGAGCCAGTCCAGGGTACGTATTCTGATGGAAAGTCAAAATGTATCTTCAATTTTATCTACAAAGTTAAATTTAGTTTTCAGTACGAAAAATATAATTTGTTTACAATTTTTTTTTCTAAACATGTTCAATTACTGGTTACCGACAAAGATACTTTGAATTTTCACATAAATATGCACACTTTCGTACATGAATATTGATATTAGTTTTACCGTCTCAGTATTTTTTATTTATTTAACTTTTTGTACTTAATATTATTTGTACATTGGCGAGCTTGTTGTCAAATGACAATTTCTTCCAACCAACCAATAAAATAATAGTTTTATTTTTATAATTCAAGTTACAGAACATATTCAATAGAAAATAAATTAATAAATTACAACAGGGATGGAGAATACCTTAAATAAGGGAATATGGAAGTCAAGGCATTTACAGGGCTTATGACCTGTCATTGGCTGGTTTAAGTGGCCACTTTACACACTGTGTAACATTCACCATTTTGCCTATGCTTGAACATCCATATTTTTTCAATCCTTCCATTTGTTGATTTTAGTGAAGTTTAAGAGCTGAAACCTTTATTGTTGTGAAGAGATTCATCTGACTGAATTATTTCACATACTAGGCAACGCCTGAAAACAATCAATTTTTCAATTTTTAAACTTCTTCTTAGACCAGTTGGTTTCATTATAATATTTGAGTTTGTCCAAATGTTCATAGACAAAGGACTGGATTTCACCTCCTCGGGGGTCATTAAGATTAAAAAATTACAACAGGGATGGAGAATACCTTAAATAAGGGAATATGGAAGTCAAGGCATTTACAGGGCTTTTGACCTGTCATTAGCTAGTTTAAGTGGCCACTTTACACACTGTGTAACATTCACCATTTCGCCTATGTTTGAACATCCATATTTCTTCAATCCTTCCTTTTGTTGATTCTAATAAAATGCTAAAGATATATAAAAATTGAAATAAACGTAATAAAATAAATAAAAAAACATTGTTTTTAACCACTGATTTTTATTTTCACCTTGACAAAGAAGCTTGTTTGCTTTGAAACCGGTCGGTGAAAAATAAAAATTAGTGGTTAAAAACAAAGTTGTTTTATTTATTTTATTATAATGAATAACCACAAAGTTAGTGCTTCAAATATAAAAAAGAAATAAACGTATTTGTTTATAAATTACCTTAAATCAAGACTATTACTCAATGGGAAAAAGGAAAAAAAGAGGAAAGAGGAAAGAGGAAAGCAGGAGAGAAAGGCGATGTTTCTTCAGACGTGATTTTAACAGAGATAATGTAGTAACATCTTTGATAGTAGATGAAATATGATCCATATTGATTTGAAAATACAATTAATTATTCCAAATCCATTTTATATATTTTTATAGGTATTCGTAGTATGTTTATTTTCTCATGTCCTATAATATTTCCATATGTGTACTTATATTTTCTCAAACTGAATGGTTTGGGTAGGTAAGAAGAACTTTCCTTAAGACAATATGCCCACCCTTTTATGTATTTAAATTGTTTATGTATTTAAAGTTTTGAATCGTACACGTAGTAAATCATTTTTAAAACATTTGCTCTGTAACTTGAGCTTTCAGTCTCGACACAAATTGGAGTCTCTGGACTAAGGCGAGACTCGGAGACCATGTCTCGAAATTTCGAATCTATTGAATACTAACGATAATTTGGATTAAAAGAATAGTGTGCGTAGTAATCACATCAGAGCATACTTTTGATTAAAATGTTAATTAAAATAAATACAAAACTTACCAATTAACTATCCCTACATCACCAAACATTGATCACAACCATTATCATCATCACCTAATGGTACATAAGGCACTCCATTGGTACACCAATCGCAGTGTACTTTTATCTTTTTTTTGTTACATGAAGGTAAGATGATCAGTCTTACGCTTCAGGTACCAGTCCAGGGACTATAAAATATTCTTGAGTGAAAACACCCCTTTAAATAAATATTTCAAATTCCAAGACGAGGTGAATCGATTTAAGACGAGATGGCAGCCAAAGATCAATGGTCCAGACTCAATAATATTGAAATAAAAGGTGTGTGCCGTTGACGAAGAATGAATTTTTTTTCACAATATTAGAGAGCATCAGTCGACATGTGAATTTCACTTTTCCCAAATTACAAATAAACTATGTATCACGGGCGCCCGTTCACAACTCTAAAGATAAATCAATATTAGTGAGTTTTATTAATCGATATATAAAGGAAGACTTCACGTCAGCCGCTCGCGCTATGAAAAACCTATCAGCTAACGACATAGGCTTCCACACAACTAATCGAATATATGTAAATGATCATTTTACTCCGTTGACCAAGAAACTCCTTACGTTGACTAAATCCAAGTTGAATGACGAGAAGGGATATAAATATGTTTGGGTGAAATATGGCAAAATTCATGCAAGATACCACAAGTGTCCACATTATAAACACTGAGAGCGATTTAAACAAGTTTATTTAATACGTTTATTATTATTTATTTCGCTCGCATTTACTGAGATTTCTATATTTATTTTTTATGTACTCGTATTACTAACAACGATTGTTCTTAATGGGTTGGTAACCCCTGTTTCCGAAAGCAAACGCTCGCTTTATTCTTTTATTATATACTCATATGCTGACTTGTGCTGACAATTCAACATTATTTATCTACGACAAATGTCTCTCCATCTTTATATCTTTTTTATTCTTATTTGCGAAATTATTCACATATGATTACATAATGACGTGCGGCGTTTGCTTTCGAAATAATTTGTGGTGTTTTTTTTTATTTTTTTTTATTTTCTTTTGGATTTAGATAATTGTTTATTTTATGTTTGAGAATATTTGTTAACATACTGTGGTGCTATTTGTGAAAACCTGTAATTGGCTTATTTGTTATTTGTTTTGTTTTTTATAGATAATAATTGTAGCTGTTGGTTATCCGAATAAAGAATTAAAAAAAAATCAACCATGTCGGAAATCGAACCCGAGACCTCTTGCATGGCAGGCTAACGTGCTGACCATCACAATAGCCTAACTATAACATAACATATTTATTGTGTCTGCAGATAGTTGGTAGAATTCCATGTTAAAATTTGGTAAGGTATCCAAAATAAAACACTTTTATTGGATTAAATTCTTCTTTTTTTTTTCGAAGTATGTGTGACGCGTTTCCACTTATTAGGACATTATAAAAAAAACACGTTTTCTTGTCACGCAAAAATTTCGACGATAAATTTTATATTTTCCATTTAAGCCACTTGAGCTTGATTTGTGGTATTTAACTAATGACTTGTAGGGTTGCTGAACAATTCAAATACAATTACGACTGCATTTAAATAAAACTGAGATTGTAAAATAAAATTCTTTGTCGATTAGGTCAATCAAAGGTAGGAATTATTTTTACTGTAGACAATGATTCACTTATGACTTGGTTAATATATTATTTAGTTATTGGGTAGTGTGTCCCCAAATGTGAACAAAATAAAACAACGAAAAAAAAATATAACGCATTAGACAATAATGTATTTTCTTTATTTGTTATCTCCTTTATAGCCTCGATTGAACGCAAACACAAGGGGTGTCGAAAATACTCACTTTCGTCTTGACATTCCATTTTGAAGGCTAGTTATCAAATAGAATAATATATTATGTGAGGTAAAAGCAAATACACTATCTCGTAGAGCAGAAAACTCGAATACGTATAATTGACTGTTTTTTTTTTACTGTTGGTGCTCGTTTTTAAAATTTGGATAAAAACTGCAATTATGATAATCCAAAGTTCGGACCTGTCCTCGAACCATGTTACTTTTAGTAATATATGTATGTATAATATAATATAATATGTGTGTGATATTATTTCGTTTAATACGTGAACGATTTATTTATTTATTTATTTTATTAACATAAACGAAAAATCTGCCTTTTACAAAAATTTATAAAACTAACATATTTGGCTTAATTTTTTGTTTTTTTCAAGAACATTAATTTTCCTTATTTCCAAGATTTATAAAA
This sequence comes from Micrasema longulum, assembly GCF_059751315.1. Lineage (NCBI taxonomy): Eukaryota > Metazoa > Arthropoda > Insecta > Trichoptera > Brachycentridae > Micrasema > Micrasema longulum. The sequence continues at coordinate 295,855 of NW_028277748.1, forward strand.
AAAATTAAACCTATAAATTATACAAGATTAAAAAAAAAAAATCCAAAAATTATGCAACATATTCAGTAGAAAGTTTAAGCAATTTAAGAGTGAATATAAAATACAAATTAAATAATAAAATATTTTTAAGTAATATAACAAGAAAATCGTAAGTACTGTTTCATTCAGCTGGGCAAAGTTAACAAAAAATTATATATGTTATGAAATGTAAAAAAAAAATATATAACAGGGAAATATTTTTTTTTTAAACATTTTTAAAGTAGTAAAGGTTTATTAAATACTGTCTAGAAAAAAAAAGGTTTTTTGCTAATTATTAATAGCATAATATGAAATATTTATTTAAAAGGGTATTTTTACACTAGAATATTTTTTAGTCCCTGGACTGGTACTTGAAGCGTAAGACTGATCATCTTACCTTCTTGTAACAAAAATGATCAAGATACGCTGCGATTAGTGTACCAATGCAGTACCTAACGCACCATTAGGTGCGGAAAGGGAATGATAATGAATTTTGAATTCCGGCAAAAATGGTCATTCCATTGGCCACGCCCCCACTACGTCACGATTAATTTTTATTTGTTTCTGGCCATTCAAATTTGTTATGAACATTATCACGAATCTTGACGTCACATTAACCAAGGTCAAAAACGTTACATTTTTCTCGCAACGTATTTTTATTGTATTTCTATTTTACATTTATGTATGAAAATAATTTTCCACAATATCCATATTGATTTTGAAAATAGAATTATTATTCTAAATCCATTTCATATATTTTTTTAGGTATTCGTAATACGTGATATTTCTTTATTATTTTTTTTATTGAAATATGATATATACCTATATTACTTTTATGCAATCATTAATAATCCATCATTTTTTGCCCGGTTGAAAACTACTTACGTAAATATTTTTTTAGTTACAAATTAATATGAAGAATCAGAAAATCAGAAAATTTAATATAATTTTCCAGCTTAAATTTGATACTCTACAGGGGAAAAATGTTAAATCTTCTCTGGCCTAGCAAATCTTCCACTCTTAGTCTGTGAAGCACGCAGTGGCGATTTGATAACTGAGATGAAGGAAAACGTTATTTGCCACGCCTTATAAGAAAACATAATGTTCTTTATGTGATGTCCTACAGCTAAATGGATTTTTTCTTCGGTAGGTAGGCTCCTGCCAGATTATTAGGAAAAAGCTTTCAGGTTTATTTCTCTAATACAGAATTCAAAAGCCTACTAAGCAAATACTTATAAACATTTTTTAAGAGACATTGTTTTTACCGTGATGAACGTGTCGTCACCAAATTCTTAAATCAGCTACACAATTGAGCGGCTTAGTTGTTCATTAAATGCCGGCATTCAATAATGGGCTGACGGACGCTTTGACAAAATATTGGAAGTGATGTTTAACGAAAGGTCTGAACGTCACTTAGCCTTTAAATTTATTTCAACTGAGAGGGAAATCATTTTTGAGAAGGAAATATGGAAGCCTAGGCATTTACAGGGCTTATGACCTGTCATTGGCTGGTTTAAGTGGCCAGTTTACACACTTTGTAGCATTCACCATTCTGCCCATGTTTGAACATCCACATTTCCTCAACTCTTCCATCTGTTGACTTTTGTAAAGTAAAAGGGCTTAAACCTTTGTGACTTTAATTTTAACGCAACAATATTTATTTATTTATTTTATTTCTGAAAAGATAACAACAGCCATTGTAACAAAAAAATACAATGTTTAGATATAAACCAAAATTATAGTTTTCTATGTATAGGTAAATACAATGCAAAAAACTATCAAACTGTTTCAAGAATATCTAAGTGAAAGGAACCAAATAACAAAAATAGATAACTCAGAATCGGAACCGATTGAAAATGAACTAGGTGTCCCCCAAGGATCAGTGCTAGGACCAATATTGTTCAATATATAAATATATAAACGACATCACACAGATAATAAAGCACTGCGAAATACGACTATTCGCAGATGATACCCTTATATATATAGCGGGAGAAAACTATGAAGACTCAATTAATAAATTGAATCAAGATCTACAGAACATATCGTCATGGCTAAAGATAAATAAATTGAAATTAAATGTTAGTAAAACAAAATATATGGAAATAGGTAATAAAGCACATGGCATAACAATGAATGTAAATATTGATGGTAAAAATATTGAAAGGGTTGATGAAATGAAATACTTAGGAATTATTCTTGACTCCAGATTAAATTTAACATCACACTTTGAATATATACATAAGAAAATTTCAAAAAAGATTTTCTTCCTAGGAAGAATTCGAAAAAAAATAAATAAAAAGAGTGCAGAACTTATATACAAAACAATAATTGCCCCTCATTGGGACTATTGCTCTACTATATTATATTTAGCTAACGAGGGAGACAAAAACAAGTTTGAAATACTACAAAATAGAGCAATGAGAATTATACTGAAAAAAAGCAAATATAATTTTAAAAAATAATAAAAAATGAGAAAACAATTGAACTGGATAGGAATAAAGAAAAGACTATTGTATAATGTATTTGTATTTATATATAAAGTGTTTAATAATCTCATGCCAAAGTATTTTATAAGTGAAATTATATTAAATAGAAATGTACATAAATATAGGACAAGAAATAGAAATAGGATAAGACTACCACTTAAGAAAAAAACAAAATCACAAAATAGCTTAATGTATAAAGGGTTAAAACTGTATGATGAGATGCCTGAAAGTATGAAGGATGAAAGAAAACTACAACTATATTGAAAAAATAAAATAAAAAAAAACATAGTAATATGAATGTCGTTTTTTTTCGTTCACTCTGTCTAAAAAAATTCTTTCGTATTTATTTATTTATTTATTTATTTATTTATTTATTTATTTATTTACGGACAAAGTCCATTATAAACATTACAATTAAAAGAAATTTTTACAAAGGAATAAAAAAATATAAGGAACAGAAATAAGCAGCAAAGACAGATGATAGATTTTTTATATTAAGTAAAAAGCATAGGCTAACTATACAGATTCTTTAGCTGATTTGTAAAGAAAGACATCCTTACACCATAATAATCAAGATCTTGATGATCGTTCACCCGCCTGATCATTCTGGGCAAAGGCGACTGTGCACCATAATTGGTCCTGTAGTGACCGAGGAAAAGCATTTCATTATTTCTTAGTCTACGGGTGGGAACGTTAAAAAGAATCTTTTGCAAAATTTCAGGGGCATCAATGAGACAGTTCATAATTTTATACATGCAGATTATATCTGCAATGCATCTGCGTTTTTCAAGACTTGATATGCTTAAAAACCTCTCCATATCAGAATATGAATAGTCTCCTCTTTCCAATCCCATCTTCCATGCAATTTTTCTTATAAAACGATGTTGAACTGATTCAAGGCGCTTGATATGAACAGCATAATGAGGGGACCAGATTACAGATGCATATTCAAGAATAGGGCGAACTAAAGAGCAATAAAGTGTTTTAAGTGTAAGCATACTTTGGAAATCAGACGTAGTTCTATTAATAAAGCCTAAAATTTTTAAGGATCTGTTTACTATATTATCAAAGTGTTCCAGAAAAGTTAGTTTATTATCTAGGATCACTCCAAGATCTCTTATAGAGGTGACAATCGAAAGAACTTGGCCATTAAGTTTATAATCAAAAATAAAAGGATGTTTACATTTATGGTATGAAATAATTTTGCATTTATCGATGTTAAGTTCCATGTTATTAGTTTTGCACCAAGTATGAAATGCATTTATGTCTTCTTGGAGTCTGACACAGTCATCAATATTTTTAATTAGCTTAAGTATCTTGTTATCGTCAGCAAAAAGCCAGAATTTTGTAAAAGAAAAAACATTAGCAGCATCATTAACAAACAGATTAAATAGAAGAGGGGCCAAGTGGGCACCCTGTGGTACACCAGAAGTTACTAGGAAGCTATTTGATATGAAGTTATTGATTTTTACACTTTGTTTTCTATGTGAGAGGTAGGATTTTAAAAACGATAAAAAGGGATCTCTAATGCCTACAGCACGAAGTTTAGCACATAAAATGTTGTGATCAACTTTGTCAAAGGCCTTGGAGAAGTCTGTATACAGTACATCAGCTTGAAGATTATTCTCGAACGCTGTAAAAATAGTATCAGTAAAAGAAAGCAAATTGGTCGTCGTTGATTTGGCTGTCCTAAATCCATGCTGCTCCTCAATCAGCACATTTTTAAATATAGGTGTTATTTTTTTGTAATAATTGATTCGAATAGTTTAGGTACAGGAGATATCATTGAAATATTGAAGTATTGTTTTGATCGTAGAATTAAGAATAGTCCAGAAGGAGCGTAGAATCATATTTGAATACATCGGACTGTGTCCAAAAATCCCCCCACTTTGTCCTACTTTCACTGCGTGCATTCGTGAAGACGCCGTGTAATGTTGCCAGATGGGAAAAAATATAATCATAACACAAATGTAAGGTAAAAAAAAAAAGCAATCTGTTAATTTCTCTAAAATTTTATTTTGCACGCAGAAACATTGATTGACACAACAGAGTAGATAAGTAAAGGGTGATTTAATAAGAGTAATGTAATTGAACTTTGAACTTAAAATATGAATCAAATTTTATTTAACATAAAACGGATTTTTTCATATAATGTTAAATAATATAAGATGTTTTAAAGATAATGTCGGACAAATGGTTACCACGGCGTTCAATCCGAGGTCCAATTTTTATTAATTCTCTCATTAGATGAGCAAAGTAGGGTAAAAAAAAAATACAACCCTGGCAACACTAACGAAATGTCCATTTGTTTTCTTTGACGACTTTTTAAAAATTTCAAGTAGTAAGGTAAGTCGTTGTAGTGTTTAAGTCCATTATGTAGTATTTTTGACAGTCCTGTGTTTGTCTTTGCTTTTTCAATAGGATAGTGTTGTTGTTGTCTCGTGTTATATTTGTGTATGTCAGCATTTTTGACTAATATTATGTCGTCGTCTTGTATGTTTCCCGGTGTTATTTTGTGCACAATTTTTAAGGTCTCAAAAAAAACAAAAGAATAAAACTTTCTCCGCATGTTAATTTATGAAAAACATCTATTGATTTTTTATTGGTAATAAGGTTTGTAGTTATTTGTTTTTTATGACTTTGATAAAAAAAAAAATTGCGTTTGGTTGGTTTTATATTTTTTATTAAATAACTACTTATCTTTGTAAAAGTATAGTTCAAAATATATACACCTTTTTTAAGAACAAAAAAGTACTTATGTATATCAGAGGATACATCTGAGTATAATAGTTCTAAATTCGATTGTTGCGAACACCTGGATTAAATAAATATCAATATACCAACACGTAGATCTAGACAAAATACTACAAATATTATTGTCACCCTTCTCAAACTAACTATCTTTGTCACTCACCTATACCGCAAATACAAAGACTAGGAAATAAATTAATGTACTTCTCATTTCGAAATTTCAAACTCAAGTCTCTGTGAATTCAAATAATTTCTTTATAAATATTTTATGATGTTCTATAGTAACGATTGACGATTATTTCGCAAAAGCTACTTATACTAATGATCTGGTGTAAAATGATTTTATGTTTATAATATACCGACCTTTTTATATCTTTTGTATGCTGACATATGTTACATACATACGTATATTATACTTTTCTTGTAATAATTATTTTTCTTTTTATACCCATGTTTTAATACTATTTTTTATTTTCGTATATCTAACTGAAGTCATATTGTTATATTATTAAAGGCACTTGTGCCGTATAATAAATAAAATAAATAAATATTTAAAATTGTTAAAGTTTTTGTAAAACAGGAGTAAACATATTACAACAGAGATAAAGAACATTTAAGATAAGGTAATATAGAAGTCTAGGCATCTACAGGGCTTATGACCTGTCATTGGCTGGTTTAAGTGGCCACTTTACACACTGTGTAACATTCACCATTCTGCCCATATTCGAACATCTATATTCCTTCAATTCTTTCATCTGTTGTTTGTTGTTTGTGAAGTTAAAGAGCTGAAATCTTTTTTTATGCGGGTGGGATTCATCTAATTGAATTATTTCACCTGCATACTAGGCAACCCCTGAAATTTTTATTTATTTAATTTCTATGCTTCTTCATGGACCAGGTGGATTTATTAACAATATTTCGAGTTTGTCCAAATTTTTGTAGACAAGGACTGGATTCAACTCCCTGGGGAGCTGTTAACATTAACATGTTAAAAGCTCCTAAACAAACTTAAAAAAACAGGAGTTCTTATTTAAATGAATATTTAAGGAATTTCTTAGAAATGACATGGTTAATATGAAATATTTATTTAAAAAAGGCGTTTTTACACTAGAATATTTCATAGTCCCTCGAAGCGTGAGACTGATAATTTTATCTTAACGCAAAAAATAATAATCAAGATACGCTGGAATTGGTGTACCAATGCAGTGCAAAAAAGTGAATGATGATAATACGATAAATATTTTTTTAACAAAATATATGGCTTATTTGAAAAGTCAATTAATAAGTGATAAAAATTTAGAGCCTTATGCACCACTGGATACGGATAGTGGAGTAATATGTAGAAAAAACAATAAATTTAAATTAAAGGGTGGAGGGATAAAAATAGAAAACAAAAATTACAAAACTTTAAAATATATTTATTACAATAAAGTATTTTTTATAATATAAATTGACACAACACAATCCTTCTAAGTGAGGAAAATCAGTATTTAAATAGGTAATGTATGTTAGCGGTAGAATTTTCACATTGGCAGTAAAGATATAAAAAAGAAATAAATAATTAAAACAATGTATAATATTTAGTGGTTTTATCAGCTATAATTATCTTGAGCAATGTTAAACAATATGTCACATTTAAAAATCCGCTGTCTGCCAAGTAGTTAAAGTTTGAAATTATAAAAATTATATATTTTACGCTAAACCCTTAACTATAAGTTATCCTAAATTATAACTATTTATTTACATGAATATTTTATATGAAAACGTCTTCTATCGCACCGCTATAATCAAGGCAGGCATTAAAAAAGTAGAGAAATTTTTAAACATACTAAAATCACTTTAAAAAATGTGATTCATAAATTTCAAAAAATAATCGTGCTAAAATAAATAATAAAAATGACGTTAACCATTATTGTTGTGTAAGACGTTTAAAACAATAGAACACAAGGAAATTGTTCACTAACAAAGAGCAAATGAAATTGTTTCAAGAATTCTGCGGATTTACCAAATGTATATTGTAAAAAAAATACTAGACAACGTGTATTTGAAATAAAAAATAATTTACTGTTTCAATCAAAATGATTTCATTGACTTGGTTAACGAGTTATACATATACACATTAATGCCAGCTCCATAAACTGTCGTATGTTAAAAGAGTCAACTAAGGACAGCTGATTTAAGACATAATATGATATATGCAGTAGAGTTATAATAATAAATATGTTTAAACAAAAGTAAAATTGCGCGTCTTGCCTCAGCTCTCCCGAAGTTCCTGTTCTGAACATACTATAGTACACGATGCAGCCATCGACAAATGTTTATTAAGTATTCCCTATTTAAAATATAATAATGTTATCATACCCGTTGATTGGAGGTGTACATTTCCAAAACAAAAGTAGTATGATTCTGATGGAAAAAAGATTTTAGTTATACTGATACGAAAGTTTCGAAATAAGCCAAAGCGTTATGTATATCATCGCATATTTATAATAAATGCAGCCTCGATCTACTGGTGTGATTTTCACAATACACATGGGGTCTATGATAAAATGTTAAATGCAACAAAAACATTGTGTAATTCAAAAACAGGTACTCATTCGCTTCTAATTAGCCGAAATAAAAAGGATTCTGATGTATTTGAATACGAAAATGATTTTTTTTGAAGGTTTGTCATACGAAATATTTTGGATTTTTCATAAAAAACTAAGACGCAAATTGGACAAATTAAGAATTATGCCGACATATTTTGATTTTTCAGTAAAAATAATTTTTCATACCTTCATTAGGCGTGTATAGTAACAATTTGTATTTAATTATAATCATTAAAGTGAGCATGAAAAAATGCAAATGAAATCTGATTTTGTTACTACAAAAAATAATAAAAATCAGAAGACCAACGTAAGTTTAATTTTTAATTATTTGCCGCATACGGTCAATATTTAAATATCTTTACTAATGTCAACAGGATGTCGGGTCGCAGTTCGGAAGCGTTAAAAAACTGCATTGATTTCCACTGAATCTGATTATACCATGAAGAGATTTACTATATCAAATAAAATATTCGAAAATAAGGAGGCTCGAGTCGCGAACCTTGCGATACACTTTTACAAACAAGTTAAGTCCAACACACGCGATTGATCATAGCATTTGATCGATGTTTTGAGTGTCTGGTTGCGTGCGTTGGTTGCAAAGAGGTTTAGTATGGCTACGTGATCGTTCTTTTTAGAGCTTTTCGTATCGTCGTCCAGTCTTCCATGATGTCCTGTTCACTGAGCATATACACGATATAAGGACCACTGACTGTGACAGCCTTGCGGCGCGCCCTGCCGCGGAGGCCGGAGCTGGACTGGGCGCCGGAGGAGGTGGCTCCGGCACCAGAGTTCCAGTCGTTCCATGATAGTTCTACGTTCTGCCGGTCTTCCTCGAGGCGACGGATCTTGTCCATCAGTTCCTCTTGGATATAGTCACGTGCTAGCTGCATCTCGCTCTGTAAACAAAAGTTACAATTACACACAAAAACAAACAAAAAATCCGCATAAGTTAACCATCGCACCACACAAAACATTTCGCAGTCACAAAATCTACTGCGATACAACAGCATATAATAAACGACATGGCACACTGCATTCATCCAAAAAATATGATAATATTCACATCACTTCTATTTTCCAAAGGGATTGAGAAACATTTAATTGAATCATATTTTAATAAGTAACCTCGATTAACGTTTGTCAATTTAAGTAAAATTCAAATACATAATAATTCAGTGATAGCAAATTGCAACTGCAGGTTCCCAGTACTAAATATCTGGGATTAAAGATGTATCAATTTTTAAGATACGATGAACAAATTTAATATAAACTATTGCTGCAAAAATAAAACGCTTGATACATTTTTTCATTCCACTTAGAAACATTCTTAAAATCCCGGAACTGAAACACCTACACCATGCACTGGTTAATTACGTGTTGATATTTACGGTCTGATTGGATAGGGAGCTAACACATTGACCACCCCTCCTCCCTTGAACAAGTAATAATAATAAACCCGTTTTGTTATCCAAGTAACTTACTCCTAAAATCATTTAAGGTACTTAATATTATTAAACAGTGCATATTAAGAAAAGTATCAATTATTAAATAAGCGCCAGTAAAATATTACGAAAATGATTACTTAATGGTTTCCTATGATCTCGTAAAAAGGCGTCAATGTTTTTTTATCGATAAAGAGTAATTTTTTATTTTATTACTATTTTATAATAATTAAATTCACTAGCACGCGAAATTTATTAGCTTGGCACGTTAAATAATATGGTACGCTAAATTGCCATGCATATATCGCAATATTTAAATAATGAGATTATTTAATTCGTCACGTTTTTCAAGATTTCTCTCTCGAACTAACATTTTAAGAAAGTAAATATTTTTTTCAAAACCAGAGTGTATTATTATAGGATCTGTTAAGTAATTTCAATATATTTTTAGTCATTTTTCAGATAATTTTGACATGGTTAAGGAATGTGATATTTAAGAATTAATTTATTAGCGTTTTAACCAGTAAGAAAATAAATTATAACTATAGGCAATTTAGAAAAACTGAATATTTAAATTATACAGTAAAATTTTAATGAATTAATTATGAATTAACAAAACTAAAAATAATTACGGTCTGCAGAATTTCATGTACACCAATAAAATATTTAGCTCATTTACTTTACAAAAATTAACGAATAGAAAAATGAAAGAGCTATGGGTGGTTAAACATAGGGGGAATGTTGAAAGTGATAATTTAAACTGGCCAATAACAGGTGGTAAGTATTCTTTATATACTATTTTCAAATATATTTTCCATTATATTATCCTAAAATATATTATATGCTGCCACATGACTTAAAAACATGTCCTAGTAAAAATATTTTTTAAAATTATAACGAAAGCGGTTAAAAGACAGACTGATTCTGTACTGATTTATTATTCATTAATAAATTTAATTTAAAAATTCAATATTTTTATCCTCGATTTGTAAAATTTCATTGGTCTTTTTTATTTATTTTACCTCTCTATTCTATGTATATATTTTTAGATCTTTATCAAAATAGGTACTCTAATTTTAATACATATATCTATATATATTTTCCTTAGATATAAATGAAATTTTTGATTAATTTTAATTTAGTTTTTTATCATGATTTAGTTGCATGCATCAGTTTATACCTTTTCATGAGTTTTTTCCTGTAAATATTTTTTTCAATTTCATATATTTTTCCATTTTCATAAATTTTTTCAGTTACATACACTTTGACAGTTTTGATTTTTTAGTTCCATATTTTTTGGTAAGCTTATCATATTTTTATATATTATTCAATTTTGTATTAATTATCTTAATACATCTCTAAAAAAAAATAGCTGTCTACCTCAAAATAGGTATTTACTATACCTAGTGAGAATAGACAGTGCCCAATATGTTTGTATACTTTAATTTTACTTTGCTTTAATTTGACTTAATTTAGCGTATTTGTATATTTTCTACCATTACTGTTTTGCGAACAGATCATAATAATACTATACTTTGCAATAAACGCTGATTTATTTGGCACTGAGCTGAATTGAACTGAACTGATTTATTCACACACAATTTTACTTTCTAAAATAATAAAAAAACATAATCAATGCATATGTTTATTTTTCAATTTTACTGTATTTTTTTCTGTCTTCTTTTTGATAACTTTGAATTATTTTAAACTATTGTATTTTGTTTTTGGTCAAGGTTTTATTTGTGTCTGTATTTAAATATCTCTTTTATTACATTTTTATTAACACTAATGTTTGAGAACTCGGTGGCAAAAAATTCATAGTTTATCGGGAAAATTATTTTTAAATGTAACATAATATTGTAATATAACATATTATGTAAAAAAACTAATAAAGACTAAATAAAAATGTTAAAAATCTATGTTAAAAAATCAATGAATGTTAATAAGCTCCCTAGATAATTAAAACCAGTAGGTTTACAAAGATTTAGACATACGTACTCGCATAGAGTAGGTAAAAATGATTAAATAAAATTATTTTTAAATTAAGATTACCCGTAGAACAAATTTGAAATCCGTTTTACTTTAAATAAAGGAACATCGTATTTACAGAGCACATAAAAAGTCTTCTAAATTCAAATTCGCGCGTTCGCCTTTATACAGACACATCGCGTAGTAATACTTAATTTACATATCTCTTTTCCTTTCTCTCGCGCACTAGACATGGGATTACGGGCTGACCTGTCCCGCTTGCACTCGCACAGCCGAAGGACAATGCACCCCGAAAGTGACGAAAAAAACCCGCGAAAATAATAAAAGGGACTGGAATTGAGAATCATGGTTGAAAGCTCGCTAAGTGGACGCCGTGATGTATTCAATACGAGTTTTGTTTACAAGGTAAGGAGAAAACGCGGTCTGACTTTTCTTTATACAAACGTATTCACGTATTTTCTCCCTGGATTATGGCACTTGTCAGTGATTTTTTTACACAATAAATATTTACATCTCTATTGTTTTGCTTTTTTTATAAACTGTTTCTCATGAAATCTAGATCATCCAAAAACCCATAAAAGCGCCCAGTTTTATCTGTCGCCTTCGGGCGTACGGTATAAAAAATTAAATAAATAAATTCGAAAAACGGAAAAAGTACTGACGCCGAAAATTTCATTCTGATACTCTGATAAAAAATAAAATCGATTTAGATTTGGGGTGCGGAAAATGGTATGACGAAATCTCGATTTTGTCGATTTTATTGAGGCATAATCAGCCCGTCGAGCAGTTGTATTATTCGCTCAATATCAGGGAAACATCTGCGAGATTGGCGGCCTCCGTGGTGTAGTGGTCAAGACGCTTGACTCACGCACGGAAGGTTCCGGGTTCGATTCCCGGTGAGAACACAAAAAAAATAAAATGTGGTTTTTCTCAAGCCTGGGTGCTCTGTGATGTAATTCACCAATGTAATTAGGCCTCCTGGCCTGTTGTGGTGCAAAAAAAATGTAATTTAATGTAATGTAATTTAATTTTAATTTTAATGAGAGACTGACAGAAAAACTATGTTCAAATAGATGCATATTTATATATTTATCTACCACCGCATTTCCTTTAAAAGGTTAAAATAGAGTTGATGAGTTTTACAAAAAAAATAAGAAGGTAATTTGCATCTTTGTTATATTTTTCTATACATAAATGTCAAACTTATGTTTGTTATTTATAATCAATGTATTGTAATACTTTATTTGTAATATTATTTCAGTGTTATGAATGTTATTATTTTACCTTTGAGTTACTATGTCTTGTTCCGAAATGAGTTATGTTCGCTTATTAACTCCTGGGAACACAATATTTAGTTTGAGTTTTAAATAAATAAATATGGAAGTCTAGGCACAGATTTTCTGACAGGTCGTAAGCCCGGTAAATGCCTAGATATCAACATTACTGTCACAAAAATCTTCTTCACCTATGTTGTAATGTCGATTAAGCTTGTTTTAGCGATTGTGATAGACCGATTTTACACAATTGAATAAAATTTTGAATTTGAGTTACTGACGTATAATAAATAGACACGTTATTCCTATACTAGTAACATCTAAGAAAGAGCAAATGTAGCGATGCCAGCGGAAGCACAACACGATACACATGTAATCATTCATGATATAAGAAAGAGACCTACATACCCATTTCATTATTTATTCTAATTTTTTTTATAATTTTCTTTTATTAAAAATAATGTTCCCTGTTCATGCTCCATAAAATACCGTCCAGGTAATTCTCAAAAAGAGCATTTTTCGTTTGAATTGGGATTTATTGGAGTTTATAATCGCTTTGAAGTGGGCAATTTTTATCGCAAAAGACTATTTAAAATATAAATGAAAACTATTTTAAATGAAGTAAGGAACGCGGACTAAAATTTCAGGGTCATTAATTGGTTCTATTCGATCATATGTCGTCGAGATGACAAGTAGATAGAACATACCGAGGTAGATACAGATAGAACAGAAGTTAAGTATACCGTCTAGATACGTTCAGATGAAGATATCGTTCATAATTGAGGCCCAGAACGATGTCATGTTTTAAATGGGTTGATGCAATATAGGTTATTCTTTTCAATAAGCTATTTTGGGAAATAGTATGAACCTATAAACTGTGAAATACTCTTGGGCCTGAAAGGTTTTATTTTTTGAGATATCTGAATCAGGGTGTCCTCAAAACTGAAAAATGTCGTAAAAGGGTTGCTTTGTATGAGTTAATATATTATGTAGAATAGTCAGAAGAGGGATGGCGACAGCTTGGGTTTGCCCGATCGTACTTGGTTCTCCCGGTCTTTAAATAAGCTTATAAATATACCCATCACTGTCAAACGAGGAAGTTCAGTGCTAGGGGAAAATGAATACAAAAAATGTTTTCTTACAAGCGGTAAAAATCATAGCATTTAATGAGGAAGTTCAATGGATTTAAATATCCGAGAATGTATATTTATTAATAGACTATTGAATTAAGCCAAAAAAATATATATTATTAGATTAAGATGATTTTTCAAAGTTTTGTGTTTTTGAAATTACTTCGCGTGTGAAGTCTCAAGCTCTCTTTCCCTTCTGCTCGATGAGTTCTGCTGATGCGTCAGATGACTTACCGTAAACCAGAAATATATCACAATTCTCTTATCACTGGTTGATTCGGAAGAACTAGTGACGTCATGCAAAGTAGTTCGTTTTATTAAAAAATCATTTTTTTATACATTTTCTAGAAACTTCGCCGTAAAAATTATATGCTCTAATTCTAATCGTGTCTAAAAATACATTTTTGTATCCAATTTCCCGTAGGGCTGAAGTTTCTTGAAGACGTAGAAAAAATAATAAAAATGAACTACGTCACAAGTTTTTAAGATATAAACAATGATAGTTTTGTGGTAGATTTCCGGTTTACGGGAAGCCAATCCACCAATCAGCAGAACTCGCCCAAGAGAAATTGTGACGTCATACGCGGAGTAATTTCAAAATTATTAAAAAATCATAGTACTGATAATTTTTTTTGGCTTAGTTTAATAAAAAAAATTAATAAAAAAACCACTGAACTTCCTTATTTGAAAAATCGGTTTGATGGTGAAAGAAAAATTCAATATATAGACTGAGGTGCGCTGACAGCGATAGGGGCGGATATCCAAAGAAGTATATAAATTTTAAAAACCCCAAACTTTAAGAACAAATAACATTTACATATAAATAAAGTAATTATCCATTCGTTACAGCTTAAAAGTTGGTTAGCAATATTCAGATCTGAAACAAGGTCTCAAGACCTGTAGAACGAATCCGAGTGGTGCATTGGGATGTTTTATTTATTATTATTATTCTTTAAATATACCTATATAGGATTCATCGAATCTCTTATAATCCGTCAATAAATAAATTATAACTATAAAATATAAATCAATGTTATTTAAATCATTAAAATATAAATCACTAATAAGTAAATTAAACCTATCAAACGAATGTAAAACAAAAAAATAAAATTAATCAATTATAATAAATAATCGCCAATCTAATGCTACGCTGTCTTGACCTGCTCTAATTCAATTTAAAACATCAGTTAATTTTTGTTTATTATATTTTTTTCAATTATCGCGTTTTTTTCCGTTTTGGGATATTCCGCGCAAAGTGGGAAAATGACGTAAATTTTTAATTTCAATTTAATAAATCCGTACAAAAATATGTTTTTTGTTTTTTTTTTTTTTCTAATACTGTTATTAGATTTTTATTTTAGGAGTATTAAAACAAAAGTGATCAATATTACACGCTTTATAACACAAACAATCTCTCATTAATGTTGAGTAGTTCGGCATAAATTTGACTTCAAAGGTAAAAAGGTAGAATTTTTGAGTGTCTCACATTCATTCAAACGATAATTACACACAAAACATGAATTGTTTGGGTTTTTCTTGAAAACTGTATAATAAAATGGTTTTATATCTTCATTTAAAAAAAGATTTTACTATTGTATAAATTCTGATGACACAATTACAAAGTTGGTCAAATTCTGGAATCAAATGTCCTACCAGTCACAGTTTGCCCACCACATGCCGTACACCGCATCTGACGACATAAGTCTCCATGGCGGTGCCCACATACACGGAAAATTTGCTCGTTGCCTGTCTGAAATCTGGTAGCCTTAGCACCTTTGTGCTGGAAGAAGGTTACCCAGAAGTACATAATACGCACTTCATGGATTAAGAAAAGAGGGAAGTGAATTCTTTACTAACTGGGATTAAATTGATTGGGCATGACCAATTCGCCAAAATGATTGAAAACTCTTTCCAGTCACAATGGAATGCTCCTTTTGCCTTCGAATGGCAAATGTATTTATTGACATTTTTCTAAGAACATACTGAAGAAATTAAATATTTACAACCATAATAATCTTTCTAAAGAGAATACAATATTTGAGTTTGTCGAAATGTTTGTAAACAAAATACTGGGAGTCATTAAGATTAACAAATTACAACAGGGATGGAGAATACCTTAGAAAAGGGAATATGGAAGTCGAGGCATATACAGGGCTTATGACCTGTCATTGGCTGGTTTAAGAATTCCGAGGGGGTGAAATCTAGTCTCGTCTACAAAAATTTGGACAAACTCAAATATTGTAATAAAACCAACTGGTCCAAGAAGTTTGAAAATTGAAAAATTGTTTTCAGGCGTTGCCTAGTATGTGAAATAATTCAGTCAGATGAATCTCTTTACAACAATAAAGGTTTCAGCTCTTTAACCTCACTCAAATCAACAAATGGAAGAATTAAAGAAATATAGATGTCTAAACATAGGCAAAATGGTGAATGTTACACAGTGTGTAAAGTGGCCACTTAAACCAGCCAATGATAGGTCATAAGCCCTGTTTATGCCTAGACTTCCATATTCACTTTTCTAAGGTAGTCTCCACCCCTGTTGTAGTTTGTTCATCTAAAGAAAATAATTTAAAAAAAAGGGTTTTAACTAAAAAAAAAAAATTAAAACTTATTTTTAAATAATTCTGTACCCCAGAAGCAGACGGATGCAAATACAGAATTTGATAATATGAAATTTCGATTTACGTATGCAGTTTATGATCAGGTCGATTGATTTTAAAGAAATGTAAGTCTTATGGTAGAACTAATGTATTAAGGCGGCCTCCGTGGTGTAGTGGTCAAGACGCTTGACTCACGCGTGAAGGTTCCGGGTTCGATTCCCGGTGAGAACACAAAAATAAAAAATGTGATTTTTCTCAAGCCTGGGTTCTCTGTGATGTAATTCACCACTGTAATTAGGCCTCCTGGCCTGTTGTGCTGCAAAAAAAAAAAAAAGTAAAAAATGTAAGATACTTAAAATACAAATTAATGCTATAAATTATTAGAAATCACTTAGAGACAGTAGATTCTTTGGGCTTTTGTTGAAAATTCGACGTTTGGATTTGCATCCGTCTGCCTCTGAGGTAAAGAATTTAACTCAGAACTACAACAAAGTTTGTTGGATTTTAAATGCTTTTGTTTCTTTTTAAAAACCAAACTGCATATTTTTCTTTAATACCTTTCCTGTTCACATCATTATTCTTAAATCACTTGAAGAAATGATACTTTGATGGGTAATTTGGACATAAAATAAAAAAAACATTACAAGTTAGGTACATGGATAATATTTTTTATGACGAAAAACAACATATTTTGATCATGTTCGATGGTTATTCCTAAATGCAGGTATCCATGTAACTGCAGCGAGGGTCGGGGTACACAAAAGAACTCAAGGAAGGAATATACCTGATCCTGAATAAAATTACGTCCTGCAAACCCCATTGCCTCGGCCCCTAAAGGAGCTTTCAAAGCATTACTAAAGGTTCACGAGATTATCATAATACTCGGTACTTAACAATGCGTATGAACAGATATATTACAGATGGGAATTTTTGTTACTGGCAGGTAAAAATGGGTAAGGAAGATGAACATATAAAAACTAGACGAATATTATTTATTACAACAACAAACCATCACGCGGTTCTCCCGTAAGGGTAGGCAGAGAGGATAGAATGCCGCATCACTCTATCTTTGCATACATATCTCGCTTCCTCTACATTCATACATCTTCCCATGCACGCATGCCGATTATTCCGACTTTTGACATGTCCATTTTCAAGTATTTGTTGGATTTGTTCATGCCAAGTCTTTCTCGGTCTTCCTCTATTTCTGCATTCATCAACATTCGCGTTATAAATATTCTTAGCCGTTCTTTCGCTGTCCATTCGCTCTACATGTCCAAACCGGCGCAGAGCTCCTTTCTTGATTTTGTCGATATTCTCAGCCTTGCATAATGAACGGATCTCAACATTTGTGCATCTGTCGTACGTAGTTTTACCACACATTCGCCTAAGTTATTTAAAAAAAAAGACTAACTAGGTAAAACTCTATTTTGGAGGCTTATCGGCAGATGAGAGAGGATATAGAAGGAAGTGATGGTTTATAGGAGGAAAAATTCATTAACATTTTCTTGTATACCCACGAACAGGCCATGCCTTTGTGGGATTTTTTTGTCTACAAGTTTTACTATTAATATGTATTTCATTGCTATGTTATTATGCTTGATTTTTTTAATACTCTGTTTTATCACTTATGTTTATCGTAAAAAAACAACAAAAAAAAAGTTCTAAAAAATACAACACACCCAGACCAATCGAGAAAAAAATATTTCTTGGATTTATTTCTTGTAATATATACATGTTTGGATAGTTAAAATAGCGCCATTTTTGTGAAAATCACCTCAAGGGCGCTGTAAAATAAATAAATATCCCAGCACGTCTTGCAGCTACAGAGCGCATGGACGGTTGGGATTCTATTTCCTCGTCTCTAATTATGAAATATAGGAGCTAGATAACAGCACGTCTTGCAGCTTCAGAGCGCATGGAAAGAAATCTAGCTCCTATTTACATTTTTTCATTTTATTTTATTTGCCAGTGAAGTTTAGAGTTTAAGTGATATTTTAAAAAACGAAATAAAAAGCAAACTTATAAAAATAGAAGTTAGACAACAACAAGTCTTGCAGCTACTGAGCGCATAGACGGTTGAAATTCTAGACCCCATTTACTAAATTTAGATATTTGATAGTTGATAACATTTACATAATATGATAGCTAACATCACAAAAAGTCTTGTAGCTTCAAAACGCATTGACGAGTGGAATTTCAACAACATAAGAATGATTTTAAAAAGTTAACAATAAAAAATAATAATTTTTAAAAAAATACAATAATATTACCATGTCTCACTCAGAAATCTTCCTATGTGATGAATCACTTCGGGGGTAAGTGAGGATAGGAGAGAAGCGGCATTTATGGGAAAATTTATGTTTGTAAGTTTAAAATAATTATTATGTCCTACCGTTATTGGGCAGCCAAAAAGTGTGTGGTCAGGCGTTTCCAAGTCTTGGTCAAGTAGGGTAATATATTGTAATATAGTTACAAATCGTCGGGATTGTAACTGGCGGGAATCGAACCAGCGACGCCAGTTTTACAATTAGCCGTCTAACCAACTGCGCCACGGCGCCTACTTAGTTAGATTTTATGTTATAAATAGAAATGGAAAATTATAACTGAATTTGTGGTTTGGACGTAAAACACTGAACACATCGCAAACCCAATGCAAAACATTAAATTCCGAGATAATTGAATTGTCCCCACGCAGACGGGTATTTACCTCAGAGTAATAATTAACTAGAGAAGCCCTGAAGCTCTATTGCATAGAAGAAAAGCGTTCCAAACTTTTGGTTTGGTTTTTAGTTAGATTTATAGTTTAACAACAAATGTGTAACGAACGGTTTCAGTTTTCGCTTGCAATTCTTGACCCGAGTACCTACGGCCCGTTTTATTTATTTAATTTTACAATACACCCAAGGGGCATTTACAAAAAATATACAGGTAAGTACAAACAAAGTAAGTAATAATTTAAAAAATAAACAACGCTTTTTTGTATACATGTAGAAACAATAAAAAGCATACTGCCATGCAAAATAAAAAGTGAAACTTTACAAAGTAAAAAAGAAAAAAATATATGGATATAAGAAAAGTAATTGCATTACAAAGCAAATTGTAAATAACTTGTAAAGAATGTAAACAAAATATATATATATATACGTATACTTTTACGTACAAATTATTGTCAAAAACAAGTAATAAAAATCAGTTTACAGTAAGTATATATAAGATAATAATATAATATCTGGTACACAAAAATATTTGATGCATTTATTTCAAAAGATAGGATATTATTATCCAAAAATTAAAATAATACACATCAAAAATAGAAAAAAAAAATGTATGAAAAAGAAAGTTTCATTACGTCATTAATAATTAGTTTTAAACAGTGCATTTAAGAACGTTTTAAAATGGATAATTGTCGTATTAAAAATGTCTATATCACAAGTAAACTTGTTGGCTAAGGAATGTAAACGCGGAAAAGGAGAGTGTCGTGCATGGTTAGTACCAACGTATGTACTCGTAGTTGCTGTAATATGTAGCAAATATCGTAGTTAATAAACATAGTATGGTTTTTCTCCGTATGGGCGACTGTAGTCAGTGGCGTGTTATTACTCTAAGGTGTATACCATATAATCTAAACAAAAGGTACCATTGACAATCGTCACTTTTGTGAAATAAGCATAATTTAAATTTAAAAAAAATAGATTGACTTAATAGAGCTTTGCCTAAGAGTTTTTGATGAATTACTGAAAAAAAAAAACAAATCACGGATAACTCTTTAACACGGGCACGATTTAATTGTTGGACTTAAATCTAAAGGGGCTTGGATTTAAAGGGACTATTGTCATAAATCGCAAAACAGCGAATAAAATAAAGACGAGGAAAAAATAATTTACATGAAAAATCACAAAGTTAGTGCTTTAAATAATACATATTTTAATGAGTAATTTTCCAAGCATCATCACCATTGTTATTAGTGGTGCATAGGGCGGTGTATTGGTACTACATTTTTTATGTATCTGGATCATTTTTTTTACATGGAAGGTAAGGTGATCAGTTTTACTCTGCAATGCCAGTTCAGGGACAGTGAAATACCGCATTGCAAAAGAAAGTTAAGACGCTTGACTCTCACACGAAAGGTTCCGGGTTCAATTCCCGGTGAAAACACAAAATGTGATTTATTCAAGCTGTGCTGTAATTCTTTTTTTTAATCGAATCAATTTAATCAAAATTTATTTGTTTTTAATATTGTTGACTCCCCTTCGTGCTGCTGCGGATATCCTAACCAATCTTCTGAACACATCCTGTGGTCTTGTCCCTTTCCCCTTCTCTATGATTACCGAATGGAGCTTCTCGCTACTATCCGTGGCCCAGTTATAGGTCCTGTCGGATATATAGATCTAATGGCTTCTAAAAAGAATTTCAAGGCTTTTAAAAAGTTTTGTAATCATTTCGGCGAATTGATCATGTCCAATCAATTTAATCCCAGTCAGTGAAGAATTCACTTCCCTCTCTTCTCAATCCAATGAAGTACATATATGTACTTCTGGATTACTTTCTTTCAGCACAAAGATGCTAAGGCTACCAGATTTCAGAGAGCTCCTTCGGGCAGCTTTTCTCGTTTGACAACGAGCAAATTTTCCGTGTATGTGGGCACCGCCAAGGAGACTTATGTCCTCAGATGCGGTGTGCGGTATGTGGTGGGCAAGCTGTGCTGTAATTCACCAATGTAATTTGGCCTCCAGGCCTGTTGTGCAAAAAAAAGAGAATGAAGTGAAATAAAATTGTCGGCGCTCTTGTCTACCATGCAAGAGGTCTCGGGTTCAATTCCCGAGATGGTGACATAAAATATGTATTATAAAGGCGTTTTTACACAGGAATATTTCACACTCCCAGGACGGGGCACCTAAAGCGCGAGACTGATAATCTTACCCTTATGTAATTTACGATACGCTGAGGTTGGTGTACGAATGCAGTGGTTTATATGTGCGGAAAGGGAATAATAAATTAATGAAAATATTTGTTTATTGTTTTTTTTTGTCGTAAATGCTTGTCTTCTAATAATAATGATTCAGACAACCCTCAATGCACGGATCCCGACAATTTTACTTTCAAAAAGTTTCAGTGATAACTTTATCTGTTAGGTCTAATTTTTCTAATTTAGATTAATACCGCAATAGAGACGGAAAAATCTTTTGGACGATGGAATAACGGAAGCCTGAGCATATATATCATTTGAAATTTATAATTCGTATTTTGCCTTTTAAATGGTAAGGTATACGATTATCCGGCACTACCCAGTTTTTCGGCACTATTGAAGTTATTTAACTCATAGATACACTTTTTGTGAAAATATAATTTATTAATTTGATTTTTTATTTATTCATACACATACATATACGAGGTGTGTTCAGAAAATAGCGAGAATTTTAAAATTTCGCGGGCTTGGAGAGTCCGATTGTCAAATTATTTTTTAAAGCCACTATGGTCAAAAGAATTAGAAAACTTATTTATGTATTCATTAGACTAAGAAATATTTTATCTCTAAAACTTATAAAAACAGTCTATTATGCTTTAATTTTATTTTTATTTTATTTTATTTTTGCACCACAACAGGCCAGGAGGCCCAATTACAGCGGTGAATTACATCACAGAACACCCAGGCTTGAGAAAAATCACATTTAATTTTTGTGTTCTCACCGGGAATCGAACCCGGAACCTTCCGTCTGTGAGTCAAGCGTCTTGACCACTACACCACGGAGGCCGCCAAATACAGTCAATTCTGCAGTATGGAATTATAGGCTGGGGAGGAGCTTATAGGACAAACTTAAAATCACTCTCTATTATTCAAAAAAAGATTGCAAAAATAATTCTTAAAAAGCCCAGAACTTACCCATCAAAACTAGTATTCGAAGAACTTAATATACCAACAATTGAAGAAATTTTAAATAAAATAATGCATGAAGTCTGCCGCCAGAGTGCAGAATAATCGTACTATAGACATTTTTATCGCCTACTGCTATGTCAATTAAGAATCCGATGGTGATGGTTGTGTTTTTGGTAAGGAACGAGGCAAAGTTTTAATGTTGTTATCTTCTAAATCAGAATTCAAAATCTTTAAATAAATTGAATTAAATAATTTAACCAATTTTGATTAAATTTAGCATCAGCGCTGCTATTCCGAACGCTCTCGAGGCCGTAGAAAATACCTTAATAGAGCGTATGTAGTATGTAAATACGCGCTATAAAAGTTTTTTCAATGGCCGCGAGAGCGTTTGGAATAGCAACCTGGGGTGGTATTCTGGATCTTCTCTATCTCCTAGAGAGTTATTTATTTGAAGATTTTTATTTTTTATTTGCTTCATATAATGGCCATGCTGATGATTGAACGTCAAATGGTATATAAAAATTCTTTGAAAACGGAAAAAAACGAATACGGTTTGATCAATTCAACCTAATTAAGTGTTTTAAGTAATGCTTAAGGTCGCAATAATGTTCTAAATGAAAATTTTCATATTTAGTCGCACATGTTCATATTTGTTTGACGTTTATGTATTAGTGTTGCCATTATATGAAGCAAATAAAAAATTAAAAAATTCAAATTTATCACTCTCTACGGGGTAGAAAAGAGATCTAGAATACCACCCCTGGGCATGGTACCGAATATCTGTAAACAAAATAATGCACTGAGTTAGTTTGTCAGCATTGGGTGCCGATCATTTATTTCTAATCTTCTGTAGAAATTGTTATCCGAGCATTAAAAATATATTCATGCAAGTTATTTGAACTGTTTTTGATATAAAAACGTTATTTTTATTAAAATATCATAAACATGTCTAATTTAGTATTTAAATAAACAATATAATTAAGAAAATATCTCAGCAAAATGTCAACTAATTGCTCGTCCCAACTCAAGACAGGACTTTTAGTCCCATCGAGTGGGGACTCATGTCCCGAGTAATGTGTAATAAACTGTATTTAAATAAATAAATAAATATTGTTTTAATCTTTTAAGTGCCGATAACTGTTTAATTTTCCACTTTCGGAGTCAGATACGTTTGCGCTACATTTACAGGAATGGTTTTAGTTCTAGCTGGCGAATGAGTTTCCGTTTTGATCAAAGGGTCCGGAACAACATTCAATTTATTACAGTGGGTACCCAATTTTATTACGCACAAACTGACGCGTTTTCGTTAAATGAATTAACTGAGCTTTACTCAATTTACATTTTGTACATTAATCAATCAAAGCGGTAAAAACTTCCGTCTAATTTAATAAAAACATATTTCGTACATTTTGCTTATTTTATTTTATTTTATTTTAATAAACGAATTTCTGTGTCTTTTAAATGTTACCTATAAACAATAATAATCAAAATACACATAAATAAATAAATACAGAGTCTAGTTAATATTCCTAAGATGAATATATATAACAATACATGGTACAGTAAACAAAACACTAAAAAGCGTTCTTTCGAAATTAAGGTAAATTTTGGAATAAAAGCAAACGAAATAATATACCTAAATGTTATTGAATTTTTTTATATAACCACTTACCGACTTTTCTATGTCTACCGGTTTCGAGACGTACCCGTATCTTCGTTAGGGTACCAATTAAACCCACTATACACCTTCACCATAGTCGTTGGGTAGACATAGAAAAGTCGGTATGTAGTTTTTACAATATTTCATAAGATTTAGTAAAATGTTTGACCACAAAGTTAGTTCTTTAAATATAATGAATAATATATATGATTTTCATTTAGAAACATCGGCTGGTCTGTCATTAAACCGTATATTTTTTATGTTATGATTTTATTGTTGACTGTTTGGTTCTGTAAAATAAATAAATAAATAAATAAATAATAATATATCTGCGAATCTACCATAATATTTGTGGATCTAAGATGGCCAACGCCAGAAAAAAAATTTTCTTGACAACATTTTGTAGAGGGTGGATGTAGATAAAAAAATACACATTTAACCATTTTATGTACACATAAATATGTGGTAATGTTTTATCAATATTCGTTATTCAACTACTTTGGTACAACTTAATTTGTCAGCATGCGTCGCACTCCGAGTATAAACACAAGTTGGTACGTGATTACAACACCATGTTTGCTAGTATGGAAGGGCTAGCTGTTCCTAGATATTGCAATAAATATGGCAAAAGGACACTGCAATACAGTATACTTAAAATATTTAACATGTTACCAAAAAATATTAAAAATACTGAGTTAAATACAGGAGTGAGACGTACGCTCAAATTATGGTTAATCGAAAAAATATTTTTGTATTAGTGATAGTTTTTAGTTTTTGATAGTGTAATCAAATATGGTATATGTAATGTTTTTTTAAATAAAATTATTATTAATGTAGGTTCAGTATAAATAATTTAAGCAATTTATAAGAACCTGCTGACGAGTTGTATGTATACAACTCAGCGGGACTTTAATATAAAACTATTATGTAAATATTTTTGAAAAAAATATATAAAAAAGCACGCCAAACAGTTCATTATAACGCCACAAAATAGCTGAAATATTACTCTCCTGGAATATTGCGATTGACGACATTGCCCCTTTTACACACGGTGTTTCAGGGCCAGACCGCGAAATTTCAGAGGAACATTCCTCATGGTCAACGTGAAAAAAAATCCTAACAATTTTTTTCCCAATACTCTTTTTTTAATGTTTTTTTTTTTA
Organism: Micrasema longulum; assembly: GCF_059751315.1. Taxonomy (NCBI): domain Eukaryota; kingdom Metazoa; phylum Arthropoda; class Insecta; order Trichoptera; family Brachycentridae; genus Micrasema; species Micrasema longulum. The sequence continues at coordinate 320,840 of NW_028277748.1, forward strand.
TATAATTTAAAAATCGAGTTAGTCTTTAATTTTTCGTACTAGCATCCCTTCCATAAACCCTTACCCCTCCCCTGCAACAAAAAAACAAAAAAAGCATATTTGACCAACGAAGCGATACGTACCGGATGCGTATTTACACCATTTTCAAATTATTGAAATAAAACATAAAAAATAAGTTTTTGGAAAAAAGATTGAGGATTTTTTAACGTTTTTCGTGAGGAACGTTCCTCTGAAGGTTCGCGGTTTGGCCCTGAAATACGTGTATATATCCGAACCACATAAATATAACAGTATACTTTCGCGAAAATTTTCTACGCTTATTAGTTCATGGCTTACATCTTCATTCGCATTCTCAAAGAACCCTCTTTATTTCCGTCCATAATTCCTCCTTCATGTACAGCTCATATTATACTGTCCATACGGTTCCACTGTGGAATTATCTTCTATCCACTATTCATTTCTCTTCCTTAATCTCTCCTCTTTTACTTTCCCTTAATTCCCCCTTTCACATTGAAAAATAGTATCGATATCAATTTATTAATATATTTCAGTATCTATTTTATTTAGTTTTATTCCTTTCGCTTACATATTGAAAAAAAAAAACAAATATTATGTCATTTATTTGTTGGAAAACATCGCCATTTAATAAAAAATAAAAAATAAATATGGACAGTATATATATAAAGATAGTCTCTAGGGTCAGTTTCAAAAGTAAAGTTAAGTTAAGTTTAAGGATTAATAGCGGATATCGCATACACAAAATCAATGAAAAATTTGTGAAAGTTTAACCAAATAACAGATAAAATACACATGTTTATTAACTTAATAACATCGTTAACCTTAATTTCGTTGCAACAGAGAGGTAAAACAGTTTTGAGAAGGGAATGTTGAAGTCTATGGCATTTACAGGGTTTATTACCTATCATTAGCCGCTTTAAGTGGCCACTTTCAGCACTGCGTAATAATTACCATTCTTCCTATGTTTAAGCATACGAATTTCCTAAACTCTTCCCTTTGTTGACTTTTGTGAAGTGAAGTAGATACAGATTTCAGCTCCTTTACTCCACCAAAAGTCAACAGATGAACAGTTGAGGAATGTGGATGTTTAATGGGCAGAATGGTGAATGTTACGCAGTGTGTAAAGTGACCACTTAAACCAACAAATGACA